>NC_052963.1:13462217-13775271 GCF_013358895.1 Oreochromis aureus | reverse complement strand
CAAGACACTGATGATCAGTTAGCATGTAACGGTAGCACTGTTTACCATCTTACATAAGCATGTTACCAAGGTAGCATTTGCTAATTAGCAGACAAAGAGTTTTGCGGTATTTTGCCAAAAAAATGAAGTCTTTCAGAAATCGAAATTGTGAGGACCAACGCAGTAGATAAAGTGCCTGATCTACATTCCTATTCATAATGCCCTGATGCTCATATTTTCTCAAAAACGTAACGTTAGCGGCACAAAACGGCAACATGTCCAAGTTTTAGCACCGGGAATCAGTTGTCAGTCAGTAAAAAATGTGTGCCTGAATTGTTCTGAGTCAACAGCTCTTAAGCATTTACATAAAGTTATCATTTTTTTACCCCTGCATCATTACAGCATCTGACCAAGCAAACATTCCTACACTTAAAAGAAAATAATAAAAATTTCTGCAATAGTTTGAAATACCCAGCCCTAACCAACAAATTTCAGTCTTTAGTGATTCGGCCACTTCAAAAGGCACCGTTCACACGTAAAACTCTGGGCTCATTTCACATGTGCCAGTTTGGACTCGAGCAGAAAACTCATGCAGAGAATCGTGGTGACCACACAGCGAAAGCAAGCCACAAGTAACTGAACTCTATTGCACTTGGGGTAAAAGTTCAGAGGGTTTCTCCCCCCCCCCTCCACACAGGAATTTGGGGGCACAGTGGTATTTAAGTGTTGCTCTAACACAGCTCAATGGTAAATACGACTGACAGGTAAAACCAGCCTGCCCTAGAAAAACACTGAAATACATTGCATATTTATGAACAACACTATTTGACACGATTGATCTACAAAGCAAGAGGTAAACTGAATTTTTACTCTCACAAGTCACACTGCATTTAAAAAGGTTCACCGGTTCCTTCATTTTTTTTAACGGATTCTCAATGTGCTGCCAAGCGCTCGTCAGAAGGCACAGCAACATCTACGCAACCACATCCACTCAATGGATTCGCCTGCGACGCCGCATGCCTGCAGCATTGGTAACAAAACAAATGGGACTACATTAAGCTTATGGTCGGCAGAAGCCACTGATTCAAGTAAGAAATGCTTTCACACAGGGAATATCAGTCAGCAGTATCCGACTGCCAGTTCAGTCAGTAAAGTTCCTCCTACAGAGTTTTAAAGGTTGAAGCTGATTTTATAACAATGCCAGCAAGACAGCTATTTAATAAAACCTCTAGGTGTGAAAGTGCAACTTAAAGACTTCTGCTTGTGTGTGAAGGGAGTTCTGTGATTGTCATTAGCAACTTGCTGTCCTGTTTTTTCATTCCTTCAATACTTTGCAACAGCTCTTACAAGAAGTCTGCAGGAGAAAATCAAATGTTTCATGACCTCAAGAAGAAAGCTGATCAGTAAACGGGTGCTTTAAAAAAAAAAAAAAGAAAGAAAGAAAAAGAAATCATCTATTGGGACACCTCTGACAGTTCTGGTCAACATTTGAATCGCCGATTCAACCGCCGCTCATAGTCATTAAGCCCGTGTTAGACTGCAGTCTCAAACTTAGTGACAGCTCTTAGTGCGACAGTAACTGTTTATCTGACCCGTGCTGTAACAGCAGCTGAAAAGAAAAACTCAAATTTCCTGTTTTTGGTTCATTTGTAAATGCATAAAAGGGAGCAGGTGGACATCGAGGAGTACAGCTGAATTCTATCATTTCACAGCCGTCCTTGAATGCAGCATTGCTCCTGGCCCCTCATTTTGAGTCAGACCAGGCTTAGTGAGATATCGTACAGTTATATTTGACTGGTGTCTTTTAGCACCAGAAAAGCTTCTGGAAAAATCTACTTTGTATATTTAGTAAATGACCAGCTAACTGCTTTAACTGCTTTAACTCCTTCAAACTCATCAGGAAAAAAAGAAAGAAAAAAAAATGCTATTAAACTCAGAGTTTCCCCAACGTCCCCCTCAAATGTAATCCGAGGGAAAGGGAGCTTAAGACTGATTACAAGAGTCAAAAAATCAAAAGCAGGAAAAAAAAACTATGATATAAAATAAATAACTGCAACATAATTAAAGCCTGCTATAGAATTGGATTCATCTGCTTGGCATTTGAAACTTCTTGACCAAAAAACAACAACACTTGAATATGTTTTACAGTCTTGGTCCTGCTTTGTCAGAGTCAGTGGGCAGTTTGAGGGTTAATCCACCTTGTGCGCATTAATTTGGGTGAATGTATCTCTATATAGACGTGTGTATTCTCTTGAAAGAATACAAGCTTTTGTCTTTGAACTTTAGTCAGCGGTGTTCAAACTGCCCACTGTGCTAAGCTCACCAGACCAATCTTGGTCCAGTGTTGAGTGATCAAGTGTGACTCTCATGCACACCAAGTGTTGTTTAACTTCACATTCTTTTTCTGTGGAGATTCCTCTCTGTTGAAACTATTTACATTTAATCTGAGTTCTACATGTAAACATAACTAAATTAATCCACCCCCACACTGGAGTAACAGAGCTTTTTTTGGCTCTTAATTGGCCCAGTTTGGGGGGGTGGGAGTAGGAGGAGGATTGGATTTCTACCACTGAACCATCCAAATGTTCAGCAGAGATCCCTTTTCAAGTTCAATCAGGGACGAAACATGGACATCCTGGGTCAACTGGCCCCTTGAAGCCTGGTTGCAAAGCAGAGCCAAGTAGGGATAACCAAGGATTTAAATGCATGCGATCAGTTCTGTGTAGCAACTTTTCCACAAGCACAATTTACCCTGACAGTTTCTCACTGTGCTGAGCCGAGTTGGGTTTCGCATTCGACAATCGCGGCGGGACGCTGTCATTGTTTATTAATCTGCAGCACGTGCTGGGACGTGTCGTGCATGCAGAAGGTGAATACGTTGCAATAGCTGCCAAGACTGCCAGTCCAGATAGCAAACTACTCTGGAGAGTGGACGTGCATCAGTGTGAAGAAGTAGGAGTGTGGCCCATCTGGGAGCTCTGGGAGCTCTGTGGGCTGGGTGTTAAGTGTTTTGAAAGCAATCATATGCTGCCAGTGTACGGCTGTTGTGCGCGTTGGCCGAAATCTAGTTTTGTAAACATTTCATCGAGGAAGTGACTTCAACACTGAGAAACACTATCTGCTGACTGAAAGCAGTAGTATGAGGAGGAACTGAACCGAGGCGCGATTTTGAGTGATCTTGTGCTTGATCACAGTTGCACACGTGGCTAAAATGTGCTGTAGATACGATGCATTGCATTCCTTGGGAAGCCCCCAGCTGTCTGCAGTGAAATTAGTTCGTAAGGATGATCCAGTTCTTCACTTTTAACGCCCGACTTCAACAGAGCTTAAAAGACCTAACTGGAATGACTACTTTTAGAGAAGACTCTTCATGCAACTCTCCAGGATAGAGTGAGCGAGAAAATTTGGACCTCTTTTTAGTTTGCGTATTCCCCCCTCGAGAGAAAGTTTCTCCCAAAACAAGGGTTTCAATGTTTGTGGTTAAAAGCAGCGCTAGATTCCCAAGAGCATGATGGCACTAAGAGTCATCTGAACGGCCGCAGACACCAACACAATCTGGGAACTGTTTTCAGCAGCAGCCATGTAGTGTTTTCTAAGCAAAGGTGTTTCAAACTGTGTAGTGGTTACAGTAATTTAATATGACTCGAGTGGCACCAGACTTTGGCTTTTTTTAAATTATAGCAAGCTATGAGGAATTGGACATTTACGGCTACATATCTGGATAATAAGAGGGGGAGGAACAACATAACGTGACTGCTGCTGGCCCTGTTAGTGGCACACAGTGACCCAACAATTAGTGACAAGATGGCTTTGAGAAACCAAACTGCAAGCTCAAAGCTGAGCTATAGATGTGACACAAGTGTCAATGAGTAGGACTCGGGTTCCCAAAAGCATACAGCCACTGTGGTCGGACCTGCTCGTTGGCTCTTTGACTTTAACAGTACGATTAATGCAATTTTTGACCCATTTTATATTTACTCATCCAGAGTGAGTAAAGTAATCCACAAATATGCTTACAGTGGTTATATGCTTTGGGGAATTAGCTCAGTCTCTAATAGACAGATAAGGAAATGCTTTGAGTTTCCTCATCATAGTTTTAGTTTAGTTTGTTTTTTTTTGCCAAGGTTTGATTTAGTTCAAGCCTAGTTTGCTTCCTTCCAAATAAAAATAAAGAAAACATTTAAACCAACAAATGACATTGAATACACACTTTTAGTCACCGTGGGCCAATACTTGTGGACAGTTAACGTATTATGGCAATAAAAACGATGGAAATAAGAGACAAAGTTTAAATTCTTAAAGGCACAGTACAGAAACAAATGATTCTCCATAAACGCTTATCTTAAAATTAAACAAATGAACAAACAAAAAAATGCTATTTGCAGTAACAACCATAAGTCCTAAGACTGTCTGCTAGCCTCACTGCTAATGGCCAACAATGCCATTTCAGTTTGTCCAGCCACTAGTCTCTCTTTGTTAGACATCTGTGTCAGACCTCGATAAAGTTTCATGTTTTAAAAAAGGTGAAAAAAAAGATTTTCTTGTTTCTGTGGCCTCCAATGTGTGATACGTGAAGGCCAGTATTTTTGAATTTATACGCAGACATGGTTTGCTTTTATGTCCTGCCTATAGCTATATTTTAGAAAAGTTTTTGGCCAGAGATTTACAACATGGCCGTGCGTTAAATACAAAGATGACATGAGGTCACGCGGGGAGTGTAAATGCAGACAAAAACACAGTGAAATCAAACTCAAATATAAAGTGGGGGGAAATAAAGAAAGGATTTTCCCCTCTTTGAAGAAGCCCACACTCTGAAATCTCAGGGAATTAAACACCCAGGTCTTTTTACCAGCACACACACGTGTCACAGAGGGAAAATGGTCTTAAGGTGGCTGCTAGCTGGAAGCTAACAAGTAAGCCTGTGTCCAGTGTTTAAAAAGTAAACAACTAAAATTCAAGAATCTCGTCACAATGTGGTCTTTTTCAAGAGGAGAAAAGTTAATTTACCAAAACAAAAAAAGGTGGACATAGAAAGCACAAGAAAACTGTTCAAACGACTTAAAAGACATGAAGGATGGGGATGGAAGCTACATAAATGAGCATAAATAGTTTAATAACATGCATGGGGGTTTCTTGGGGTTAATGGTGGTAACAAGACAGATGGGATGCAGACGTCGATGTGGAGAAAGAATGGAGGATGAGTGAGAAGAGGAAAGAGGGATGAGCGAGGGAGGGAGGGATGGAGAAACCTAGTTGCCCCACCAGTCAACTTGAGAGTGTGAGTAGTTGCCTCCGTAGCCATCGCTGGTGTAGAAGTTGCTGAAGCCGCCTGAGAAGAAAAAGGGAAGAGAAAAAAAAAAGCCTTCTTAATAAAGTAAAACTTTTGTAGCATTTCATCGCCCAAGTATCAGAAATTAGTGTTTCCAAGCAAAACAAATCTCTATAATGCAGGTTTGATGTAAAACATTTATCTCGAATGTGCAGTTCTGTAAAACCATAATTCACACTGAATATATTTTTCCCGACTCTCCATCAAAATATATTAAAAGTACAACAATATATGGCAAACTCAAGTGCTCTTCTTTTATTTCTCTCTATACAAGCTCTCAGAAAACAGAAAAAAGGTATCCTGGGGGGCCCAGGAAAAAAGGCTCTAAAGCAACACAATGAACATCATGTGACTACAATGGTCTGCACAATAATCACCCTACATTAGTGAATAAATTTCTATCCAAAGATCAGAGCCTCACCTCCTCCAAAGCCACGGTTTCCTCCATGTCCTGCCTGGTTGCGTCCTCCTCCACGTCCTCCAAACCCTCCGGCGTTGAGTCCTGCAGCAGTCTGACGATAATCTCGTGCTCCAAACCCGCCAGAGAACCTGTGGGATAAAAAATAAATAAATAAATAAATAAATCAGTGTTTAGGGATTCTGATTAGACCAGCAAATGTTTTTAATACTTATAACAAAAAACAAACATTTGCAAGTTAAAGACAGAATCTGTGTGTGTGTGTGTGTGTGTGTGTGTGTGTGTGTGTGTGTGTGTGTGTGTGTGTGTGTGTGTGTGTACCTCTTAGAGCGCCCTCTATTACTACTCTTGTGCTGGTGTTCATAGGCCAGGCTCTCGAGCCATGAGGGAACTTCCTGTTTGGCCTCTACTAGGATGTCCAGCAGGTCTTTAGTGATGTTCCCGTTTTTGTCATTGAAGAACGATGTTGCCAGCCCTACAGGAAACAGAAAAAAAAAAAAAAAAAAAAAAAAACCCACTTAAAAACAGGAGACATTTTTCAAAGCAATATAAGCAAGTAAGAGCAGTAAATGGGGTCCATCCTAAATCAAGAGGATACTTCCCTTAAATCACATTACTTATAGCCTTACCCAGGTTTCCTACTCGTCCCGTACGTCCAATGCGGTGGACGTACTCCTCTATGTCGCTTGGCAGGTCAAAGTTAATAACATGTTTCACGTTGGAGATGTCCAAACCCCGAGCTGCTACCTGAGATCACAAAAAGAGGAGCAGATACTTTAAAAACTCACACCTTCATAAACATTTCGTTTGGGCTCTAACTCAAGTGTTTTTCTGTCGATTGTGGTTGTCAGTTAATAACAGAATGGTTCCTGTTGCGGTTTACCATAACGTGCAAACAACAGGAAGTTTTTACTGACCGCTGTAGCAACCAGGATGGGACATTTTCCCGATCTGAACTGGTTCAGGGCCTCCTCTCGATCTCTCTGGGAACGGTCACCATGGATACTGGTGCAGGCGTAGCCTTCCCGATATAGGAAGTCCTCCAAGGCGTCTGCGCCTTTCTTGGTCTCCACAAAAACCAGAGTCAACGAGTCCTTACCTGATCAACCGAGAGGGGAAACACTGGGTGTTAATGCTACAAAGAATAAAACAACTTCAGGGCTGCGCTGTGTTTGGACTAAATAAAAGACTGAGTTTAATAATCCTGCGCCACTATGACTCTGGCTTTATGTAGCATGGACCAAATTGTGGAACAAGCACAAATAATGAAGTTGCAGTCATGCTGGAATTATATAGAATTTAGGTGCATGAGCAATTATGAGAACCAAGCACATAAATTAAAATTCATCCCCGATTGCCCAGCCTGCTAAACTGACCTTTTTTAGGCTTCTCAGTCCACTACATGAGATTGATTTGCCTTCTAGCTAATGGGATCAGTTAGGATCTAAATGAATCATACAATTTTACGTGTGAACGGTTTTCTGCTGCCATGCACACATAAATCAACGCCCTTGGTTGTATATGAAATCCTCCATAGCACATCAGTTAGTGGGTTTGTTGCAGCAGCCCTGTGTACAGATCATATGTTTACATGTATATAGGTGTGTGTCAGTCCATGGGGTGACTAACATGCAGGTTTCAGGGTTAAATCTACCAGCGTTACTTTACAGCAGATGTTGTTATATGAGCAGAACAGTGCAACAGGCAGCAGGAGGTGCAGTGTGGGTAAAATGACCAGCAGCAATGTGTTTTCATGCAGGTTTCACTAGAGGCACTGATGGAAAGATTCTGGTCATTGTATTCTTCCTGCATCAACATCATCAATTGACCCACATTTATATCACAAGTTAGATACACGGCAACAGCACGAACACAACGTGACCAGACTCTCTCCATTAAAGCTATGGGTTTGACCTAAAGACATCACAGCAACATACTCTAAAGATGACACCAAAACAACCTTAAGCTATAAAATCAAACAACAGGCATGTTTAATTTCACATGAGGGGACGCGACGTGTGAAATGGGACACAGAACCTAAATAAATATAATAAACAGGAGATTCTCCATCCACAAAAAAAAAAGAACAGTAAAGTCGAGCAAAATTATTTAAAATATGAAATGACAGATAAAAGTTTCCTGTTTGAGGATCTTACCAGGTTTCTCTATGTTGTCTCCAGTACTGTCCTGTACCTCACTTGGGATGGCTTGGGATAAAACCACAAACCACTGACATGTAAACTCCAGTTTGAAAGCAATGTTTGTGTGTCTGATATTACTGATTTAACAGAGGTTTAAAATGTTGCCATATAATCACTAACAAAACAAAAAGGTAGTTTTCCCAGCCACAAATGATTTAAAATCCTATAGAACCTTTCTTTTAAAGTTCAATCTGAAGAAAAAGATATTTTGTAATAAAAATAGAACACTGCCGTCTGGAGGCAAAAAAAATATATATATATATAATCCAGGAAACACGATGTTTCTTGCCAACTACCACAAATATAGAAAGAGCATATTTTAAATTAGAGGTTTTAAACCCTTTTCAGTGCAGCCTAGAGGTATACATCTTCCTAATTTCACACACAAACATATCTAAGTGAAATTTTCACTGAAAGACAAAGGGTGCTGATGGACATTACACTGTGCTAAGCATGGGAAACACAGTAATGTATTGGTTGAGATGTGAGGATGACAATATGATGATGGCAAAAAGACAGGGGAAATAAAATCGCACATCTGTGTGTGTGTGTGTGTGTGTGTGTGTGTGTGTGTGTGTGTGTGTGTGTGTGTGTATGTATGTGTGGCTCGAGATAATTGCAGATAAGTCTACTCAGGCTGCAGACAGTATTTATGTTATGTGTTGGGACATGTGGCAGTTGAGCTGAGATCGGCTCACCTGTAGCGCTTAGCAGGTCCAAGAGGAAAGACCTCTTATCGCTCTCTTCCACCCACACCACTTTCTGAGTGATGTTCTCCGAGGTGGAACCCACTCTGCCCACTGCCAGGAAGATGTAATCCTCCAGGAAATCCCGAGCTAGGATCTGCAGGATGAGCAAAATATGTGCTTAACACAACTGTTTTGCACCATCTGACCAAACAGATGGAAAATTTTACATCTTTAAAATGAAACACTGATCACCATGTGAATGCTTGCTGCACTTCTCTTTATTAGTAACAGGCGGATTAAAAAAAAAAAAAAAGAAGAAGAAGAAGAAGAAGAAGAAGAAGAAGAAAAGTTCCAATTTCTTTGACAATTACTGCAGATATACCTGGATTTCTTTGGGAAACGTAGCGCTGAACATCATAGTTTGTCGGATGCCTTTAGGAGGCATGGTGTCCTGTTCGACGATGCGCCGTATCTGTGGTTCAAAGCCCATGTCCAGCATACGGTCGGCCTCATCTAGGACCAGGTAGCTAAAGGAAACAGAAGAAAAGAGTTTGAAATTTAGAAAAAAATGACAACAGACGTTTACCCATCACTCACTACTCCTGTTTATGTCTTACTTGCAGTAGTCCAGTCCGATCTTGCCTCTCTCCATCATGTCCACGAGTCTTCCTGGAGTGGCCACCAGCAGGTGACAGCCTCTCTCCAGGTCTCTGATCTGCTGGCCAATGTCTGCTCCTCCATACACAACACAGGGACGCACTCTGGAGCGGTAGGAAAACTAACAGGAAAATAGAACGTATTAACAATTACACACAGATTTAAAAATCACATCATTAAATAAACAGATTATTACACACTAATGTGTTTAAATACCTTCCTTGCTTCATCATATATCTGCAGTGCCAGTTCTCTGGTGGGAGCCAGCACCAGGGAGATGGGGTACTGCTTGCGACGGCCATACTTTCCATTCTCCTACAAAGCAATGACACAACACACAACATTTAAGTTTCACAGCAACAAACATGATTGAAACTAGAGAAAACTGAGGCCACGCCATGAGTGGGCTAGAAACTAGACTAAATTCAAACATTTTACAGAACATGTGTCAAACCTATCAGGGACCAGTCTGTGACTCCTGAGAGCAAAAATCCCCTAAAGGCTTCATAATATAAATTAGGGTAGAACTAGTGTAATAGGAATTACCTGACAATTATCAGAGACATAGCATTCAAATAATTCCCAATTTAAAGTTCATGGAATAATTCAACAACAGTGAGGTTAGCAAAATAAAAACTTCCAGAGGAAAGAAAGATAACCTTTAAAATCAGATTTACCTGCTGCTGATTTTCTTTCTCAATAACAGCTTAAATTAAATTAGACAAAATAACTCCCTAAATAGGTGCCAGGTGTCATATCAAGATGGCTGCTGACAGGCAGGACTTGTGTCTAAAAGGGTTTTGCTTTTCTTTAACTGCTGCTTGTTTTGCCTCTTCTTTGATAGTCTACTATACTACTGGTATAAAATAAATCAACTTAAGCAGGTCTGCTTGTTTGTTGCAGTGACTAAAACTTGTGCTCACGGTTTGTGGTAACGTATGAACGATACCTTTTTCCCAATCATTTGCAGAACTGTGTGCGTGCCTGAAATTAATGCATTTTTTTTTTTAATCTGGAGGATGCGCTTTAATTAACACAGGATAGTTTAATTAAATTACTTTACCATGAAATCCCCCACAGCACCTGAACCATTTGTTTCCCCCCTGTTAAAGCCATGATGAAATTAGCTGTATTTAACTAGATAATATTGATTTTTCTCTCTTTTACCTGTCCTGATGCTTTAGCTGCGTTAAGGGCCTCTCCTGGTCCATCAGTGTAAATCTGGCTGAGGACTGGCAAGAGGAATGCTGCTGTTTTCCCAGAACCTGAAACACACGAGGACAGCCTCATCCATTTCTGCTTTTCATCTCATCGACCCAATTCCAATACTTTGTTATGTTTGTGCGCTACCTGTCTGTGCGCAGGCCATGAGGTCTCTCTTTGATTTAATAATAGGAATGGCGTATTTCTGGACAGGAGTGGGTCTGGTGTAGCGGCTCAGAGCAATGTTACCCATGATAATCTCACCCATGTCCACGTCTTGGAACTGTGAGATCACAAACACAGAAACATGTACAGAAAGAGCGAAGAAAAGCAATAGTGCAGCTGGTATCTGATATAATGTGAGTAACTCACACTCTCGATGTGCTGAGGGCAGTTCTGTCCCGTGGCCTCAACAGGAATGTCATCGTATTTCTCAAAGTTAATCCCAGTGTTACTGCCAGAGAACAATTCACTACGGAGAGAGACACAAAGGTTAGTCGAATGCTCTGGAACTTTATTGCTTAGAGTAACTGCAGCAATTTCTTGGGATAATTTATCTGAATGTCAAATTTTAAAAGAATAAAAACCCATAACTATTTTTACTGGGGCAGGTTAGCCACTTGAATTTATTATGTGTCAGGTAAGGGATATGCTGCAGAACCATAACGGGCAAAGTTAAAGATACTTCCATATTGACATCAGACTAGAAACCTCCAAATAAGTTAAGAACAAATGTCATTAGGATGACAACTGGAAATAACAAAACATCAAAGAATTTGCTTTTCCCTTCGTGTGTTTTACTCTGTTACACAAGAAACCAATGAAGTCCCAACAATATGACTCAGACAGTCTAATAGTGAAATTACACTAGTCTAATAATCTAATTCTGTGCTCTAATTTTAAATATCTTTTGCAATTCTACCTGAAATTTCCTGATCTTACAATAAATCACACCAAATTAGAAAGTAGACTACACCTCCCACGACCACTCAAAAGCACAGACTCACTGTTCAAGACGTTCGTTGCGAGGGGTTGGCTTGGACCAGTCTCCGTCATCTCTGGATTCCTCCACCCAGCGGCTGTTTCCTCCCCCTCCTCCATTACCAAAGCCTCCATGCTCAAACCTGAACACAGCATGCACACGTTAATGATGAATAATGAAGCAACTTTCTCCAAATTACACAAACAGCTCTCCACTTAACATTTTTTAGGTAATAATAAACCATTTTAAGGGTTCACAAGAGGATCGTTTTTTAGCTTTTATAGTAAACATGGGAATTTTCTGTTGAAGCTCAATGACATAAGCTCTCGACACTGCATCTGATCCGCTTACCTTCCTCGGGTAGCGTTGCCTCTGTCATTGAAGAAAGCAGACTTTCCACGGTTATTGCCAAAACTGCTATAGGTGTCCTTGGCAGTGTTCCAGCCACCTGCGTCTAACAGGAGAACACCACAAAGCGATCAGGTTTCAACAGTATGCTAGCAGACACATCCAGTCATTCATGTAGTAGAGAGGCAGGTAAATGAACACATACTGGATGCACGAGCTAAGTAAAAGAAATTTTGGAAGCACTAAAACTGAATCGCACCTTTATTTTCATACCCAGCAAAGCTCATTGGCTGTGCTGGGTTCATGGGGTTGAAGGCTCCACCCCTGTTGTTGCGGTAACCACCTCCAACGCCACCTCTTCCCCGCTCCATGCGAGGCGGGCCACGGTTAAATGAGTTCCCCGTCATGCGATTGTCGTGGTAGCCGTTGACAAAGTTGTTGCGTGTGCCGTCCCAGCCGTCTGCAGAGAGGAAACATTGCACAAAATAATTAATAATTATTATCACACCTGCAGGAACATCGTCTTCATGATCATCACTGCTGTTACTGGTGGAGCGCTGGCAATAAATGCTATATGGGCAAAAGTAATGGGCTACACCTCTTAAATTTTTTAAATTCAAGTGTTTTCAGTCCCATTGTCACAGGCGCAAAACTTGCAAAAGTCGCCAACGCTCGCTAATGCTGCTGACTCAGCAACTGCAGCGCACCAAACCTCCTCTAGCATTAACATCAGCACAAAAACTGTGTGCTGGGAGCTTCATGGTATGATCAACAGCTTCTGTAGGTGTAATGTGTGTGTGGCCCAGTACTTTGTCCATATAGTGTTGTGGCAGAATGCCAATAAAGACATCTTTCAGCACCAGCGATTATTTTTTGCGCTTTCTACATATATCGAATTAATTTTGAAAGAAAAATTGACTCTTGTGTAAAGGTAGGAAATTAGATGGATCAAGTCAAAATGATTAAACAAACCAATTCAAAGAAGCACTTTCAGATACTTCTACTGCTGCTTCCAATATGCAGCCACACTTTAATGTTTAGGCATTCACTATGAATTCATATCAGTAAGCCAACAGTTTACAAAAAAACCCAAAAACCTCTAAAAAAAGACCAATTCCCCAACTTCTGCACAACTCTATCCAAGAAAATCAGAAGTTCAGAGAGGAACTTACAGTTGGCTGCAGGCGCGATGGTGTAACCACCCTGTCGCCCAGCAGCAAAGGCATTTCCTGCTGGATTAGGAGACGAAATACCAGTTGTAACTTATGGTAAAAAACAGATGCTGATATAATAAAGGTACTTTGTGGAGTTACAGGTGTGGGGTCTAATTACTTTTAGAATACTGTGTCACCCGTTTTTCCTCACTATTCCAAAAATTAACCATGGGTAGTAATAACGTTTACAAAGCAGAGCACAGAGGAGGGAGACTGACTGCTAACTGTAGAGAAATAAAGACGGACAGAGCTGAAAACTGGGTCTGAAAAGCAAAACCAGACCTGAAGTGCTTTAAACCTGCACTCTTTATTTGCCATATAGGGAAAACCTGACATCAGCTCCCTCTCTGTGACCTCAGTAAAACATTTCTTGCTTCAGGTCACAATGATCACAACTTAAAGGCCATTTTGTAAATTTTATTCGTTTTAAGAGTCACAAAGGAGCCTTATCCAGGGTACGTTCATTGGTACTTGGCAATCACAAATCGTTAGCCAATGAGAGTGCACTTTCACAGTTCAACCTGCCCTTCGCTCATCACATCGAGTATCATGATGTCGATGGATTTCACTAACCAATCAGTGACAAGACTGAAATCCAGCTATAACCATGCATGATTTGAACATCAAAAAAAGTCTTGAAAATGATTTATTTGGTAGGAATCAGTGATGGGAGTTGCTCAGTGGCCTAAAAATAAACAATTCAGATTTTTCCTTTATAGGAAACAAGGTTAAGTGGACCCTACTCACCATTTTTGGAAGCATCTTTGTTCCTTAAATGTGGAGGTATGTATCGCCCTGCAACAGAGACAGACATCCAAAAATCAGTCAGAGCTTATGTCACACTGCATTTATAATCACATCTAACTACCGATTTCAGGGTTGACCCCCAAATTGTGACTGTAATGACAAAAGATTATTAAACTATAGTGTGAAGCAAAACTTTAAGGTGACATGCAAATATGCATTTTCACATGGTTACAACTAAATGTCACTGTATTAATAACGGATGTTCTGCACTTAAATAAAAATAGATCACGTGACCGAAAAGTCACCGTGTTTAATGAATAATAAAAGATTTAAAGACATAATTTCTTCAAAACCTTTGCAGCATCCAAAGACATGCATATTTTAACAGAAACATCTGCTTTCAGCATCATCGTACATCACTTACTGTGCCAGGGATGCATTTACACTGTACCACATGCAGACATACAGCAGTCATTTTTTTAACCTCTGTTTGTTTTAGCAAGACAAAGTTAAAAGTTCAAACAAAAACATGAAAGCTGCTTACTGCTACTGCCGCCACCTTGTCCGTCTGCAGCGCTCAAGTCTAGGACAGCGAGCTAGAGAGGAAAAAAAACAACACAAAATCAGAAAAAGACTCACTGACCCACTTCCAGCAACTTAAAAAATTAAGTTGCATTTCAACAGAATGAGTTATAAAAACTATTACTGGCCATGTCTTACATTAACTGGTGGCATTACAAATTGATTTTTCTCCACCATAGACACAAACACAGTAGTATTTCTGTAGTAATCTCCCTACTGATTCTCAGTTGTCTAGGTTTTCAGTGGCTAATGCTACAAGACAGCTCAGTGTCACTGTTATATGTATCCCCCATTAAATTAAGAATGCACGTAAAACCAAATGAGTGGAAACTAGAATTTAGATTGTTAGGCAGGCTGTGTTTGAGGCCACAGACCACTTATCCATAAGAGTAGGTGACACAGAGAGCTGCTGCCTACCTTTAAAAAATATTTGTGTATAATAAGGAGAGTGAACAATTTGCTTACAGGGACTGGTTAGAGTACTCAGATTTGACATGAAAAAGAAAACTAGAAGTAATTTTTATTTTTGAATTCTGCAGCAGACTTAGAAAAAAAAGAGACAGAGAGAGAAAGGGAGACAGAGATGTGAGCTCCAGCGTGCTGAATTCCTATCATGATGATGTCAGCAAACTGCACCCAGCCACAGCTGGTCTGGGATACTGAGATGCGATGCTGGTGCGTCAAATCTCACTGCTGTCCAGGGAACAACTTTGGATTTAATGCTTTCATTACCAAAAATCTAACTGTGGGTTGGGGGATGGCGGTGGTGACATTCAGCTTAGGCCAACTAAACTCATGAGGACGTATAAGTCGCTGAAATAGGGGCCTGGGTTGCGCATCACATTCCTTCTTAGACATTTTTCCTCAATAGGGGCTCTCCAAAATATCAACTGAGTACATGCAGTACTTTTCTGTTGCCATCCAGCCAGACACAGATAGACTACGTTGCTGGTGACGCAGGAGAAATGACCATCTCTTAGCGGGACGCAGTCAACATAAAAACATGGAAGTCTGGAAAATGCTGCGTATCATCTAAAAGCCGGGGACGGCGACAGTCACGGCGCATTGTTTGTGTAGCAAGTAGACCCGCAGGTTCCAGCCACATTGACCTCCATTTTATTATTATATCGAGCTGCAAGATAAGCGCAGTGGACGTAACAGTTGAGGGGTGCGTTTCATGTGTTCACATGAGGGGGGCAGAGGAACCACTCGTGCGTCATTTCGCATTTAGCTCTTCGTTTTAAAGAACACCGGTTAGTCTACCAGCAAAACATGGATGTTTTATTTCTAGAATTCAATTCAATAAAAGCATTATACTTCAGGTTGTAGAGGGGCCAAAACATTTTTTATGTCGTATGCTCCGCAGCCACCATCAGACGTGTGCGCGCACGAATGCAGCGCACCCAACGTTAAGCTAGCACAATAGCATACTGTTAGCAGCCCCAGGCTAGCCGGCAAGCTAATGTTTACCACCGCCGTTTTTTACACTACTTCTAAAGCGAACATTTAAGACATACGAAACAAACACAGCTTACCTGCTGTTCTAGACCGTGGGCATTTTCGACGGCCACATGACTCATAACTATAGAATATGGAGGAAAAATGATGCCGTTGAAAAGGGGACCTCTTTGTTTGCCGGGTTTTGATGTTGTTATTATTTCTCCTTTGCGTCTCGCCCGTTTCTGTGGTTATGCCAAATGACAGCTATTTCATTTCCTTAATGGTTTCAGGTAACTTTTTAAAATGCTATTACTGAATTTCAAGTAGCGATAAAGTCCCGTATTTTCAGCTTCAAGGTTGATACTTCAAGCAAACACAGCTGTTGTCTGTTTGGTCTTTAGCTGAAGCTGAGACGAAGCCCTCACGAAGCGCGTGAAGGGAACGCGAACAATGTGAAAGTAAACATCCGGTGACGTCAAAATAAAAGCTGAAAAACAAACTAGGTATAATTTTATATCTATATTAAATTTTAGGTGATGATAATAATAATAATAACAATAATAATAATAATAACGTATACTATTATACTATTAATTTTTTTGTGTTCTTGAAGTTAAGAATGACGATAAGAGGGTTACATCCCCTTAATTTGAAATGTTCCTATGTCCGGACTGCTAGTACTACTAGCAAACTTGGCAGACACTTCTCGAATGTTATTAATCTAGAATGCGCGAGATTTTAGTAGTAGGTTGTCGCGATATCGCTAGTATACCGTTACACAAATATTCTAGCGGAGAATTAAGTAGATTTTCCGTTACTTCTTTCCCACCGTCACTTGGTTTCAAAATCTTGGCACTAACATAAAACAAATATGAGAATGCTTTTATCACACATCTTGCATTAGGTTGTGCCACACAATGTTTAAATTGCAATTTTTAATGTGGCCTGAGGCACTTATGCTAGTTTCCCGACTGAAAAGCAAACAAGTCTGACAGAGATCAGAGTGTACAATACGCACATAGTATAAATAAAAATAGATGTGTATATATATATATATATATATATTACCATTCCCACTGAACTCTTTTTTTTCATAACGTAAATCCCTGTGATGTGTGTTTTGACGTATGATATATATATATAATTTGTACAGAGTAAAAATGACTCTTGTAAGTTATTGATTCATGCATTTCTAGCATTTTTAGCATCTTAACATATTTTTTCTGCCATTTCTTCTGTTTTTACTGTTTTCTCTAATTCACGACCCTTGTGCTCTTCTGCTTCTGTAACAACTGAAGCAGGGTTAATAAAGCCTATATATACATATGTCTGTAAGCCTTTAATCTAAATGAAAAAACAAATAAACAAATATATTAAGAAATGCCCATTTAATTTACTTTTATTTATATTGTGCCAAATTACAGCAACAGTTGCCTCAAGGCGCTTTATATTTTAATCTAAAGACCCTACAATAATACATAGAAAACAGAGGAAACTCCAACAGTCATATGACCCCCTATGAGCAAGAGCTTTGATGACAGTGGGAAGAAAAAGACTTTCTTTTAACAGGAAGAATCCTCCAGCAGAACCAGGCTTACGGAGGGGCGGCCATCTGCCACGACCGGTTGGAGTGAGGGGAGGGAGAAACATGAGGAGGACAAAAGTTATAAAACAGCACTGAATTGCACATAACCTACACGCCCATTTTGGATCTTTGTCATGTCTGAACTGCATGTAGCTTTTATTATCTGTCTAGCTGTTTTGTTTGGTTAAAGTTTCATTTGTTGTTTAGCCTACTTTAGCGTGACTCTGCTAATGTTATTTGTTGTCTAATAATGTAATAGGATTTCTGCCAGAGAGAGATATTGCATTATAGCGAGTGACAGCATGGTATGAAAGATTTCCTGTCTCTGTTGTTGTGGCAGCAGAGCCGAATCAGTCTGTCACAGAAAATGCCTGTCTGCCAACAAGTGCTGCAGAGGGTTTTCAGGATTATCCATGACGGATAACCATTTGTTCAGTGACCTCCTCTGCAGTGCTGCTTCCAAAGTGTCCAGTTTGCAGACAGCTTTCATAATCAGTTTATTCTGTCAGGTAGTGTGACCAGCTGCAGCAAAGTATGCTGCACTCGCCACAACTGAATGATATAAAATTCATCTTCAATCTATCATTTTGCTGT
Organism: Oreochromis aureus; assembly: GCF_013358895.1. NCBI lineage: Eukaryota > Metazoa > Chordata > Actinopteri > Cichliformes > Cichlidae > Oreochromis > Oreochromis aureus. The sequence continues at coordinate 13,757,303 of NC_052963.1, read as the reverse complement.
ACACATTAAAGCATCTCTGCTTCCTCAGGAAATAGATTCCACTCAACCTCTTTTAGTGCTTAGCCTCTGTGCTGGTCTTCCAGTTCAGCCTGTTGTCGACATAAAAGCCCAGGTATTCTTGTCGCGTGTCCCTCCTCTTCCTTCTGAAGTCAATCACCGTTTATCTGGTCTTATTCACATTCAGAAGCAAATTATTCATTTCTCAAAACTCATCCACTCTTTACTCCTCCTGCCCATTACTTTTGCATCTATCGGCTGCAGATTTGAGTATTTCTGTATGTGCCATGACTCCAAGTAGTACCGAAACCCTCAGGTGTATGAAGTGAACAGGAATGAATACAGCACAGTCCCCTTTGGAGCTCCTGTACGCACATCAGATAGACCACCTTCCAGTCTCGGATACTGCGGCCCACTTCTCAGGCATTCAGCAACCCATGACATATTGGATGTGTTTACTGACATATCCTCATCAGTGTCCATTCTGGCACACTGATGTGGTAATTCATTGTACTATAACCTTCATTTCTCTAGTGATAGCACCGTTTCATTCAGCGGTATAAGCTCTCTATTTTGTGTTGTATTTTCTTCTCTTAATTTCTAATAAATGTGAGTCACTTTTAATAGAGTCCCATCAGGATCAATAGCACTGATTCTGGAGGAGCATTGAGTCTGTGTAAAGCATCCCTTATATATCCCTGATTTACTGGGCAACTTCTGGAATCACTTTAAAGAACTTGTGGCACAACTTGTTTAAAGATTCAGGACGCCCACACTTAACACTCGACACTGTCACACTGGACACTTTTAGTAAAATTACACAGAATCAAGTTGTGGGCTTTCCTTGAAATGACGAAGCCTTAAAATGTGGGTTTGATTTAACATTAAGCAATTTAATGGAAATCTTTTCATGTCAACTCTGACAAAAAATATGTCGAAACAAAGTTGAGTAAGAAAAGACAGGGTCACACACGATGGGGGGAGGGGGTAGTCTGACAAAAACTATAACACTTTAAGTAAACTGTAGAACCAACATTTAAGATTCTCATTTTATTAATATTATTTGGCATTTACATCTAATCTATGATAACTGATAAACAGAAGGCATAATGGAGTCACAGCTATGCGTCACAGGAGTCTGCAGGAAAATGAAGCAGCGCGGTGCAAACCCAAACAAGATAAAACAGAATAAATTCAAGATTCAAGATCTTGAATCTTGGAAAAGCAAGATAAGAACAGACTGTATTAAAACTAGTGACTATGTTATACTCTTGCATTTAATAGAAAGTACAGGCCCCATATGAGCTTAGTCAGGTCACATCTGTAGCAGTGGTTTTGCTGACACATTTTCGTAATTCACAAAGGGAATCTTTCTTTCACCCACTTCTGCTAAAAGCTGTGAAAAACATGGGACTTTTCTGGTCTTTTGTGTCAACTAACTGCTCACCAGATTTGGTCTCAGGGTGGTGGTTAACCAAAATAAGACTCTACATGGATTCCCAGTATGTTGTAGGTTTTAAACCACAAAAAAAGAAAAACAAACTGTGCACACACATTTTGTTTTCTCTGTGGTTTTCAGACAGTTTCCAACCAAGTCAAGCAAAGCTTCCGTAAACCATGCTGTATTTCTGTTCTGTAGTTCTACAACTGCCTATTTTTGAGCTCCAAACTTGCAAAATAAAATACTTGCAGCTTTGTGTCGATCAATTATTTCTTGATATTTTGTACTGGAAGTTAGAAATGTCTGAATGGATGGGCCCTCATTTGCCATGCATTTGGTTAGTCTCTTGTAATACCCGAAATACAACGTAACAAACATATAAGGCTAAAACACAATTTGTTCATTCTAACAAGTTTCAAAGTCAATACTTGTTATGACCACCTTTAATCTTTAGCACAGTCTGAACTCTCTTAGGCAGCTTTCTTTGAGTAGTCTTCAGGAATAGTTCTCCAGGCTTCTTGAAAGACATTCAAACCTCTTCTTTAGATGTTTCTGCCTTTTGTTCTCTTCTCTGTCAGGATGATCCCAAACTGCTTTAATAACGTTGAGGTCCGGGCTCTGGGGAGGCCAATCCATGACTGGTAGCATTTTTCACGTCTTTTCATGGAGAAGTATTGCTCAAGCCCAAGAAAGTTTGGCTCCTGTTAGGGTTGAAAATGATTAAATAAAGCTCTTTTTATTATTTTTATATACACAATGCAGTGTCCTCATAATCGAGTTGGCGTTCCGTGTTTTTAGGGTCAAAAGGTTATTCCAGCGCTATGACTGGGCTGAAATATTGAAGAGTTGACGTAGTAGCGTAGAGGGTTTTTCAGCACACTTACACATCACTGATAATGGTTATAAGGATATTCTCTGGGCCAAAGGGAGTCCGAACAAAATTTCCTGAACTAGATATTAGAGTCAGTAATATTAAACTGATCAAGGCTAGGCAGGAAGGTGGTTTTTGTGCCTGTCTTTATGATTCCAGGAAAAAGAGCAGATAGGAGGCCGACGGGGAGCGGGCATGGACAGAGAGGAGGTCAAATGGAGACATCAGGATGGGTTCCGGAAGAAGACAGACATAATAATCATTTGTTATTGTCGCAGTATAAAAACTGTGCGGCCCAAACCAGGGTCATCCTTGGTGTGAGGGAGGCTGTTGTGTTCACATCACGGTCCAGCGCTGTAACTTGTAATTTCAACTGCTGAAGCAAATTAAATCTTTTTAAAACGACAGATATTTTCCCTGTACTTCATTCTGAAAAAACCTGAACATGACAAAATATACCAAAATATAAAGAAATGAAGTCTGGCTCAAGACGTTTACTTATCACTGTAGTTAAAGTAAATAATTATGCAATATGAATTTTCAAACGTTCAAAGACTCTTAAAGTAATATTCTGAAACTTCAAAATACAGCAAGGCCTTTTTGTGCGTGCGATTATCAGTCATCTATTTATAGTGACATTATCTCGATAAACACTAAATTGTGTAGCGGCCACAACTGAGGTGTAATAAAGCTGAAGATACTGAATAAGTGAGGAAAAATAACCTAAACTTGTGTGCGTTGGCTTGTGTGACAACTACCCCCAGTAACTTTCCACTGTAGTAGAGGCCGCTGTTAATTTACTTCACTGAGTGGTGGCATGCTTGTTGTCGTGGCTTTAGCGTATGCAGTTTGCTTCACACACCATGACCTGGTTGCTCTTCGTTTGACATTGTTTTCTTTAGACAGCTCAATGTGTGCTGGTTTTACAGTAGCTCAAACATTTAAGAACTTCATGTCCATGTTTCTAATGAATCACTATTGCAATAACCGTCACAGCAGCTGATAATAAGCACATTTACAGTGTAAACCTCAAGTCTACTATATTATGTCAGTAAAGAGGTTTATTTAGTAATTCATCATATTAATTCAATATGCTAACATTCATCATTCACAGTAAAGTATAGGTGAGGCTCATAGGTGTCATTAGTTATGCAGAAGTCAGCAGAATGAAGGCATGTTTTTACTCAGTGATCCTGCAAGGTAGAAAGATTTCTCTGTTCTCAAGAAATAAGTATGTGTATAAATTGTCACGGCTATAGTTAAAATAGCAACCTGAGGAAAAACACCTAAATTCACCACACCCCAGGAACATATTTGTGCCAGTTTATCTTGTTAATATTTCACTATGCATGTGAACATTGAGGCCTTCAGTTCATTGAAGTGCAGCCAACACTTGTTGGAGTATCGCAGCGTGAATAAAAGTGGTAGAAAGATGCCCGGCTTGGGTGTTCTTATGTATTGGTTGAGCTGGCTGCAGGAATAACGTGAGTGGTAATATTGCTGGAAATTAATCCATCTGCTGGATGTCTGTCTTAAAAAATATTTTCTGTAGTTGTAAACAGATATAACCCACATTTTCCCCTCATTCTCAACAAAGCAAATCAGGTCAAAGAAAGCTTGTAAAGTTTGTAGTTCTCACCAGTTTCCAACCACTGTGCACCACTAACATGCGATAGTCCTGATATATATACACATAAATAGACTCAAACCCTCAGTGTGCTTAAAATGGCAGTTACACTATGCAAAGATCAATTTATAAAAGAATAATTACATAAAAGACACTAGTACTTAGTAGTTCATTTTTTTAAGAAGTTTTTATTGTACAATATGCTTTTAAAAAACGTACTATGTGGTCAACTTTAAATCTGGACAACTTTCAATCAGTTTCTTTTAAAAAAAAATTGTTTTGCAATTAATTTGGTCCGCTGTTTAAGTGCTCAGTGCTAAATAATATAATGGAAATATTGCAATATAAGTATGTCCTATCTTTAAATTGATGATCAGGGTCAGCATAACTTCTTACAATTTGACATCATTTAATTCACAATTAATTAATTCATTTGTGATTAAAGTAAGTGCAAGACACCCTTTGAGTTCTGCGTATGTGTACAGATAAAATAAAACATGACCATCACACCAAATGCCTTTTCCAACTCAAATGTGTATCAAGTACTAATCCAGGTGTCATGATCATATGTCTTGGAAGAAAAAAAGGCTAAAAACAACAGAATTACCTACACATTTCCATTTAAATGAAAAGATGTAGTCACAGTAAATTTCAGCCATTCACATTCATTATGAATTGTCATATCATGAACACATTCCCATTGGGATTAATTCAAGATTATGCAATTGTAGCTGTAGCATACACAAAAACAAATCTGGCAGTCAATTTATGTTTTCACCTGATATCATCAAGTGTACGGTGTTATAAATGTGGCACTACGGGAAAAACACCTTATGTACCTATATGCAAATGAGTACTGGGCAATTAAACCTAATTTATAAAATTATGCTAGCAGCTCATTGACAGCGTCATAATTTTTGTAAAACATGATTTACAACTAGAGCAAGTTCACTAATGACCTGTGTAAATTATACACTGACAGACAGTGATTGTAAAAACATAAGGTGCATTAAAATAAACTTTGTACTTATACAACAGTGCTCTTTGAGTCATCTTCTGTCATTATTTGTACACATTTACTCATGTTAGTTCAGAATCCAAAATCCAAATGAATTAAACATATATTATACATATAGTTCAGCATATTGTCAGAAAATATAAATTTACTATAAACTGTATATAAAAAATATTAGATTAGATTATGTATTTATTTTGGTCAAACTCTACTTTCTGAAATCACATTTTTCTTCTTTTGTATTTGTATTTTCCAATAGCCTAACACATGACATGTCTTTTGATTATAGGCTAAAGGCAAAACATCAGAGCTTTTTTCTCTACAAAAGACTAAAACCATGTAAAACACCAGCTTGGTGTTTTACAGTATTGTACTTACATACTCTAAGTACAATACCTGGAGCAGCGGTCCCCAACCTTTTTTTGCACCATGGACCGGTTTAATGTCAGACAATATTTTCACGGACCGGCCTTTAAGGTGTCGCGGATAAATACAACACAATAAAATGACACAACCAAGACAAAAACTGTGGTACTTTGTAAATATAATAATAAACACGAATTCACTGTGTAATTGTGTAACTTTATTAGCAGCGTCCTCCTGAAATGCGCCAACAGCACTGAGAGTAACATCCTCCTCTCTGCCCCTTAATGCTATCTGGTCGCTATGGTAACGTGTAAATATTTCTTTCAAAATAAGACACACAACTACAACTCGGGAAAAGACCCAGGGAAACCGAGTTAACGATACAAACCCTGAAAACTGAAAATTTCACACCTGAGCCTCAACTCTCGCGGCCCGGTACCAAACAGCTCACGGACCGGTACCGGTCCATGGCCCGGAGATTGGGGACCGCTGACCTACAGTATATGCGTATGTATGTATATACCCAGCACAACAAAAATATATGAAAGGCAATGTGGGTAAATGCTTTTTAAAGGGTTTCACTTTGTCATATATATATATATATATATAGGCATCTAAGTGTATTGCTAACTTTTTGTGCAACCAAAATATAGGTTAGTACATCTCAAACTCTACCATCTTTTGAATATTGAATAACAAAATAAAATATGGTAGCCCCATGCCTTTTGTATCCTTAAAATGTGGCTTTTGTTAATTTGTGTAATGGGTAATTAACTGTATCAAACATGCCTGTTCTGTATTTCTTGGACATTCATCTACTGACAAATTTGGCCTTCTGTTTGGAAATAACTGAACCTATAAGGAGAAATAGATGAAGAGAAAGATCCCAACTGAGCAAACCACCACCAGTGCGATGTTTAAGATGATTCTGGTTGTTGGAGGTTCATAGAGAAGCTCCTCCACCATCTTCTCCTGTTCTTGAACTGTTATGGCCTGATCTTTGGATAATTCCTCCTTGAATCCACAAAACCAATCCAAAGTCTTAATACAACATCCACGCTCCTCTTTTGCGTCCCCTGCACCACAGCTCTCGTCTTCCTCCTCCACATCCTCCACTCCTCTTGTTTCCTCATTTTCTATCATTTTGGAGCCTGAACTCTGAGCACAGCCACCATTCTGTACTGAAGGGATTGCTTCTATATCAGTTGCTGTGACATTATTACTACTTCTTGATTGACCATTTTCAAGATTTGCCTCAGAGCCATTGAGCAAGTTTGGGTTCTTGGGACACTTTTCTTCACCAAGAACACCATTTCCATTAAAGGCTGAGTGATTTAGGGGTTTCAAAACATTGACGTCTTTTTCAGCATTTTTTTCTTGATTTTTTAGCTTCTTTTTCTTGTTTAGTCCCCAGAGAGTAGTGGTTTTGATTTGTCCCTCTTCGGGTGGAGGAGTGCAGAGACTCACAACAACAGCCACCAGAGATGATATCCAAAACAAGATGGCTGCCACATACATGTAATGGATATCTTTGATGAAGGATGGGCGTTCATCAGGCTGATCGCAGTGTGGCTCTCGATAAACAAATGCCAAAGCCAAACGGAGTGCTCCAAGGAAAAACCCTACCATCCCTCCCCAAAAGGCACCTGTCTCATTACAACGACGCCACAGGATACCAAGCAGGAAGAGAGCCGCTATGGGCGGAGTCAGATAATCTGATACTTCTTGGATGTAGTAGAATATCTGGCCTCCCTGCATTTCAATGATCACAGGCACCCAGGCGATGCTGATGATCACCATGAAAACGACAAACAGCCTGCCTACTATCATCAGCTCTCTGGACGACGCCCGCTTTCGCAGCATCTTGTAAATATCTAGGGTGAAGATGGTGCTTGCAGAATTAAAGATAGAGTCCAAGTCGCTCATTAGAGCTGCAATCATAACAGCCATCATCAACCCGCGGAGACCGACGGGCATTACTGACATGACGAGCCTTGGGTAAGCCACATTGCTGCAGCCAGCTGCAGAGCCACACACTTCAACACAGTGCTTTGGACTGATACATGCCAAGTCATCAGCGAATAAGATCCTGGAAATCATTCCTGGAATCATGATCACATAGGATACATCAGTAAGACAATTAGTGAGTATAGAGTCAGAATTTTAGCTGTGTAAGATATTCATAGGGTGGTTAATGTCTCTACCTGGGATGACAATGATAAACATAGGCAGGATTTTGAGGAAACCGGCCATGATTGTTGACCCTTTGGCATGAGCAATATTCTTTGCTGCCAGAACCCGCTGAACAATCACCTGATCTGCACACCAGTACCTGGAGCACATAAACACAAAAATTAGTCTGCTAATTGGTACTTACCTCTATTTAGTATACTCTGGACTACCTGTGCCATTTGTAATGACCCCAAAAGTTAGCTTTGTGAGAACTTTTCTAGGGACATTTCTGAGACCGTGCTTGTTCTGTGGCTCCATGGAGGGTCTCTCAGTCAGTCCTTCACCTCAGATCTCAGTCTGACAAATCATGAAACATTTTCACTGAAAAAAAATGTATGTTGACACTGAAATGACTTTATAGGTCAATCATTGACCACTGGGATATTTAAAGCCTTTATTGGACTTTCAGTGATGTTAGAGAAAAAGAATGAGAACTAAACATCATTAAGAATTTCCATCCATCCATTTTATTCCACTCTGCCAATTTAGGGTTGCGGTGGTTTACAACCTATCCCAGTTGCCATAGTGCATGAGGCAGGTTATACCCTGGACAGGTCACCAGTCTGTCACAGGGGTAACTCAGGGAGACAGACAACCATTTACACTCACATTCACTCCTATGGCCAATTAACAATGACCAATTAACCTAACCCCACTAAGTGCATGTCTTTGGACTGTGGGAGGAAACTGGAGTACCCACACAGAAAGATTTCTCAATTGTCAGATTTAACTGCTTGAAACTGACCTTATTGCCAATAATGCCAACCTGAGGAGTTTGGATTCTTGCTCCATGGCTTGAACCAAACCACGGACCTTCTTGCTGTGAAGAAGCACCACTCAATTTATATGTGTTGCCTCTACTTTAAGAATTTCTAACTGTATAATTCATTTTTTTTTTGAGGAAAATAAATCTTATGCAACATGTGTGCAAGGTCCTGGCTGCGATGCCAGCGAGCAACCAGGACCTTGCACACATGTTGCATGGTTGATTAGCATACTTGCCCTAGCGCTACAAAACATTAAATGAAGCATGCAAAGCCAAGGAGCAAGAATAAATGCTCCTCAGGGCAGCATTTCATGGTAACAAATTCAGTCTACTTTAACTTAAAGCAATCAAATCTGACAGGTGGCAAAAAAAGAAAAACACCTGGCTCAGAGTAAATCTTTTAGAGATTAGGAGTGTTTAAACACACAAAGCTGTACAAAACTGTATTGGTAAGGAAATTAGTCTTGAAAGAAATAGCATTACCAAATAGAGGCAGGAGTCTGGCCCAGTAAGAAACCAAGCCATGGCAGGTCTGGATCCTGGGCTGCTCGGAGGATCTTCAGACTATCTGGCTTCGGAGTGGCATGGTTATAGCAGGACTCAGAATACGTCAGATTGGGTGAAGACAGCAAGATGGCGCTGATGTTTGGAGTGGCCTCCATGTAACCGAGTCTCACACCTTACAAAGACATGCCAAAACATGGTTTAGCATTGTTTAGTTAAACAACTGGCATAAGTTCATGAATGCACAAAAGAGAAACAAGGACCTTCGAACCCTCCCACTTTGACGAGGCTGATGCCTGTTAGACAGAGTGCCCCAGCAATCATGAGGAACGCTTGAACTGTGTCCGTGTAGATAACAGCAACCAGACCTCCGGAGATGGTCAGCAGAGCTGTCATGGCGATGAGGAGGAGGATGGACAGATAGAGGTTCCAACCTAAGGATTCCTTGATGAACAAGGCTCCAGAATAGAGATCCACAGACAGCTTGGTGAAGATGTAAAGGACAAGAGATAAAGCAGCAAAGTACACCTTCAGTCGATTCCCCCCGTACCTCTTGGACAGGTACTCTGGCATGGTGTAGACGCCACACTGGATATAGACGGGAATAAACATCCAGCCTAAAAACTGGAGCAGTAATACAGCATTGAGCTCCCATGCAGCCACGCTGAGACCGCTAGCAGCACCTGATCCAGCCAATCCAATGAAGTGCTCACTTCCTATGTTGCTGACAAATAGAGAAGCTCCCACAGCTGCCCAGTTCATGGAGCGCCCAGCAAGGAAGTAGCCGCTCACTGTGCTCCTATTGGCTTTCCACATTGCAAGGAAGCCAATCCCTAACACCAGGATGAAGTAGATCGCTACGACGATCATGTCCGCCGCTTCCATAACCATGTTTAAAACCTTTTATGGCTATATGGCAGAAATAAACTAAATGTGCCCAATGGCGAATTTGTGACACGGCTTCAAACGCTTCATCTATAGTCATCTATATCTTCTTATATACACAGACAGTGTAAGACGTTTATGAAAGAGACATCTGAAACATTTGCATCTGTTTCTTAGGAATTACTTCAAGCACTATTGACTTTTGGATCCTTGGTAGTTAGCTCTGGAAATCTGTGCAAGCTGTGGTTTGGCAGCACACAGGATGGCATTGGGTTGTTCCTTGGTTTTACAGAAGAAGTGCGATTCCTGCAACAAGATGAACAAAACATAAAGAACAAGTTGCATGACCAAAGCAATGCAAAAACATGTGAACAGCTGAAAATGGCTGATAAAACAAGGAGACAATATTTGCTTAGGAAACACAGTGGGTTGCCAAATATCGGTAGCGTGGCCGAGCGGTCTAAGGCGCTGGATTAAGGCTCCAGTCTCTTCGGGGGCGTGGGTTCGAATCCCACCGCTGCCATAAACAGAATTTTTTTTTTTTTTTTAATTTATTTAAATGAATTTCCCAGAGGAACCCACCCAAAGGATTAATAAAGTTTTATCTATCTATCTATCTAGATTAGAACACTTCTTTGCAGTGTAGATAAGCTGTAAAAGGTTGCGAAATGAGGTGATATAATGGTTCTTTTGTCTCAAAACCCAAGCATTAATTCTTGTTTGTAAAAAGCTGACTGAATTGCAGTGGAGTTAACTGTAAATCTGGCTGCCATATTCAGTGTGTACACATGCAGAAATGCTCCAGAAATCATGTAAGATATTCTGTTCCCTAAACCTTGTAATCTGTTCAGTGTAAGAGAAGTGGTGCAGTCAGTGGTTGAACCTTTCAGAGCCTCAGTCGTCATCCCAAGTTGGTCACCTATTAATTTTAGCCTCTTACTTTAACACTCCCAGCTAATAGAGCTAATAGAGACATTGTTTCAAAGAATTATCATCTTGCATAAAGATTTACCATAAAAATAATTGCTGGTATTTCAACTGTTGTAAATGAGTTGTTGGTATGGTGGCCCTGAGAGGCCAAACGGACTGCAACTTAAGAAAACACCAGTAATAACAAAAACGCTGCAAAAGCACACAAAACACAACGTAAATAGGAAAAAACACAACACAAATAGGAAAAAACAGAGTTCCTAAAGCACAAGGGAAGTGTTTCTGGGGAGACAATAACCCGACGGACGAGTTGCAGGAACCAAAATATGCTAAGAATTGCACTGGGAGACAGTTAAAAGAAGTGGAGGATCTATCAGTGTTGTGAGGAAAGAAAAGATGAGAGGTAAGTGTGTTAGCCTAACTATTAGCCTAAAAATCCGTCATCAGTATTATATGAATCATGATAAAACACGCCTACCATGTTTTGGATTCCTGTAACTGGTCTGTCAGGTTATTGTCTCCCCAGAAACACTTCCCTGGTGTTTTTTCCTATTTGTGTTTTGTTTTTTCCTATTTCCGTTGTCATTTTTCCTATTACCGTTGTGTTTTGTGTGCTTTTGCAGCGTTTTTCTTATTGCTGGTGTTTCCTCAAGTTGCAGTCCGTTTGGCCTCTCAGGGCCACCGTATGTTGGCCTATAATCTGTCAAATATATCGCTCAGAAATAGCATTGAGTCATTTTGAGCCAGAAATAAAAACTTTTGTCAGAAACTGCAATCAGTTTTTGGTAAAGTGAGTGTTATATATCCTCCATTTGTCTAGGTAAAAGGCCAAGAGGGCAGCAGAAATGGCAAAGAATATAAAATAAAAATTCTATAAAGATATTCTCAGTGGCTGACAAGAACTAGATTGATTATAATGTAAGTACAGTAATGCAGAGTCATTATTGTACTTACAAAACAGGTAATTTCTTTATTTATTATGCAACCCCTTTATAAATCCAGTCCACACTGCAAAATATTTATTGATATAAGCAGAGATGTTAGACAATGGGTGTCAAACATAAGGGCTGGGGGCCAGAATCAGCCTGACACAGACTCCAATCCGGCCCACTGTACTGGGCTGCCCTTGTTCACATTGGAACGTGTGAACAAGGGCATAAATTTTGGTCTGTATTCTGATAAATTTTACAACTTGTCCTGCTTCCCCTGATAAGGACTTCCGCAGTAACTGCTCATACTACTCCAAAGTAAGTAAGCAACTGACAAATATGATCTAATATAGAAATTACACAATAAAAAAATCTGTCATTTTTTGTGAATTTACAGAAACTTTCTGTTCTGACAGGACAATCTGAGCAATGAGCTACCAGAACTTTTTTGTGATTTTCCGCATTTATTTCTTACTATTTAAACCCAACAAGTCATGGTGACAGATTTCTTTCATTTAATACAGCAGCATTTCTTCATCCTGTAGATAAACCGAGACATACTATTGACATTACAATTCTTTTTCTTATATCAACATATTCTCAGAGATTAAATGTGCAGTTAAATGTCTTTACACTGAGAGATATGGGAGTTTCACTGGTCTGGCCCACTTAAGATCACAGTGTGCTGTATGTGACCCACCATGTAAAATGAGTTTGGCATCCCTGCATTAGACATAAAAACAAAGAGAAACATCAGAAATCACTCGAAACTAACTTGAGACGTGTAATTTGAAAGAACTTTAGCAAGCAGGTGGCGTCTAAGGAAAGCTGGTGTGCAGTTACGATAGAGGGAAGCTGCATACATGCACCAGCATTGCTTTGTTACATTGGGATAAAAGGCTGTAAGACTGGCTGAATTTTACAGAAGTGATGTGTATGTCAGCTGCTGCTATCTAGTAACAACTGCAAATCCTTTCAATAAGCAAAGCAATCACAACCCACGATGCGGGACTGTAGTATGAGGGTCCTGCATCAGGGCCGGTGTTTGTGTTTGCTGTGTTTGTTGCGGTGCTCTGATCTGTGGAGGATGACAAAGGTTGACTATCTGAGGGTCTTTGTGAAAACAACATTTCATATACATAGGAGACCTAGTGCATTTCCAGGTAGCAAGTTTACTCTTGCATGAGAGTCAATATTAAATTGAAATAATTAGCACATGGTTAACCAGAGTCTTGAGGGAAAGGCTAAGGAAACATTTTTTATTTCCAGCTTTCTCAGACTTGAGTATATTTGCCCCCTTTTTAGGAAACATAGTTACCCAATTTTAGACCTGATTCACTTCACTTCTTTAAAATACTGTTGGGCACTCTGGAGGATTTTATGACAGGAACCTCTCAGTACTCCTGTGCTGTGCTTCATGCTGGTTCTTTTGGTTATGATTTATCTGGTGCTAATACTTCAAAACACCTCTTTGTTCTCAAATTAAAATCATAAATAGTGTTTGATGTTGCAATATAACCAAATAATATATTATGTTACATTCTGAAACAGTTCCTGTCACTCTGCTTTCTGCCACTTTATACTTCCGTTTTGTTTTTTAAGCATTAATTCAAAAGGACCTTAAAAGTCATAATTACCTGCTTTATTTAATTTGTATGATTTACAGTGTCGTAGTTAATTTCTAATAAAAATATTTCCTGCTCTGTTATTAATATTAGAGTATAATACGGGTTATTAGTTGTCACGCTTGACTATATTACCACAGTCTCTGTTTCCATAATCCTGGGCCATTAGTCTCAGTCTCCTGTCATATCCTCTTACAGTCCTGCTACTACTTTGTGAATGAATCAGCACGTTCCTACAAGTCTATTATTAATTGCACACGTATTTCATTCGCAGCATATGTTCATTAGCATTAGCAGTAACTATGAAGAGGTAAAAAAAAAAAAAAAAAAGTTTCTGAATGTTTTCGAAGTTTCACTTTAAAGAAAAGCTCAGACTCACCTGTTTCCTCTCCGAGTGTTTCCCGGGTTGAACGTTAACCAGCCGTTTAACTACCGGACCGGTCTGACCGGTCTGAGCGCGACACCGCACGGAGCGCTCCTCGGCGCAGCCTTAATAAAGGCACCGCGAGCCTCCGCCCACAGCAGCATCGTCACCTTCAGGTTCGAGGAGGGCGCTCGTGGTATGCAGGTGCTTTCCACTGAGTGCGCTGCAAGCATGTACATACAGGTTCAGCATTACTGATACCAATACCGACTCTATGTAGGAGAGAGCAGTGTGGCACGATTAATGAAATGAATCATCATCAATTTTCAAATTCTAAACACATATGGACCCAATTTTAAATCACAGTTTTTACACTCCACAGTAATTTATGTTTATTCATGTGCTTGTTATTTGTCTGTCGCATGACAGTCAACACAAAAAAGTTATTTTGTGCACATTTGACGTATATTAGTTCATTAAAAATGCTAATAATTTAGTGCAGTTAAGAGGAATACATATTGAACTCAGAGGATAGAAACAAAATATCAATCCTGGCGCTCTAGTATCGATTCAATACCAGTGCCAGCGTTGGTAGTGATACTATCGATATTTGGATCAATGCACCTGCCTCCGGTAAGGAATTGAATTCACTAACTAATTAACTATCTGTTTGATTCATGATAAACAAAAAACTAAGGACTGAGGAGTCTCTTGGTGGATTTTTGGTTATTTTGCAGTTGTTTTAAATTGAAGATGTGATTAATGACAATGTGAGTCCCAGCGAATGTTGCAGTGGTGAATTCAGGAGAAAATTATATAGTAATATCAAAATAAGTTAACTTCTTTCCCTGTCAAACTATTTAGTAGTTGCAACAGTCATTAAAACTAGCTTATAGGATGTTAATTTCACATGAGAGCGTGGCCATATTCTCCCAGGGTGTTCAGGGAAAAAACAACAAAGAAAAAACCAAACAAGCTGTAGTCTCACTCCTTCGCAGATAGTCTTCCTTCTCCAGGTAGACTGACAGTAACACATAAATGACACAAAATAAATGAAGAGTCATCAGATGTTTGCTCCTGATGCAAATATCATCATGACAAAGCTATCGTCTTGGAAGCCCCCATTTTTTTTTCTCCTTTGTGAATTACATAAGCACTAATCAGCTAAAAAGCTCCCAAATGAGGACACAACCTTTGGATAAATAAGGAATGAATAAATAACCGATTGAGTCAGTGATGGGTAAGACCACAGCAGTTTCACTTTTTCACTTAAAAATTATTTTGGTTAAAGGCCGCTGAGCGCAGTCAGTATCAAATCACACATCAGAAATTGGAAACAAGATAACTGCTTTAATCGTCATCTTAGTCGCCTACAGGGGGAAGTTTCTCTGGCTGCAAGAGGAAGTCTGACTGTATTGAAGTAAAAAAAAAAAAAAGCAGTCAGCATCATAATCTAGGTGCCAAATCTTTTAGTTATGTCTTGTATTGTACTGAAAATGCAAAGTTAAAGTACCAAATAACCCAAATCAGCTCACTGCAGGCAATCAATTGTGGTAAAAGATTTTGTTTATGCCTATTAGTAATGCTGATAGGCTCATTTATACTTAATAAGCTGTACAAATTGCCCACACCTTGGTCTATGGATGAAGCTAGGTTAGCCAGTTCACTTTGTTTCCAACTAAGCTAAGTTTTCAACAGCTGTTGTATTTAAATTCATGCATCAAAATATATCCTAATAAAGCCATCCAGGGTATCATAGGCATACTCTAAATTCTTCCCCCATCTAAGTTCTGATGTGTCAACATCAGCTGATTTAATTTGAGCTAAATAAGAGACAGGTTAGGTAATTTGATTGGAGCCTGAGTAACATTTCATCTGGCAAGAGAAGCCAAAACCTGATCAAAATGAGCTACATTAGAAAGGCAACAGATGAAGCGCAGATTCTTTTTTGCGAAACTTGTCTTTAAGATAGTCAATCACAGATTTACAGTAGATGACTTCTGACTAAACTGTACTTGGAATCTATAAAGCAGGCTTGGGCTATGAAAGTAGTTTAGTTAGCGTGGAAAAGGGCAGGTCTTTATTTTGCAACCAAGATTTTCATTTATCCAGATAACTCTAAATTTCCTGCTGTATGAAACACGACTTATGACTTTGGAAATATTTCAAAACACAATCCTTTTTTGTGAAACCATTCACAGTGTATTGTATCCTGTCTTATTTAAGAAGTAAAAATGTATATAATATTACACAAGAGTCATTGGGACCTGTCAGCAGTACCTCTGGTCCCACACTAAGGAGAAGACTATGCTCCTGTATTCCAACTTTGTGGATGGCATCTGCCTTCTTGAAGACATGATCAAAACTGCAAAAGACCTCCTACACCAAGTAGAAAGTGCCGAGGGTACCACCCTACTCCTTAACAAATCAAGGACTTAGTTCATACACACTAACCTAACTGCCTAGTTCTACTCGGCAAGAACGACTCTACCATTGAATGAGCAGATGATGACCTTGGCAATGACATTGGCAATGCTCACGATATCAGTTGCCAGACTGGTCAAGCTTCGGGAACTTAACTCATGATGTCTTTCCAAGGTGTGTAATTCAAAGGTTAATCAGACTTAAAGTGTTCAAGTGAGTTGAAGCGATTCTCTGTGCTCTATGGGTCTGAATTTTAAATAGGGGTGCACATAAGTGGTCCGCAGGTGCGCATTCGCTGTCAAAATAAAAGACACGCACCAGATAAGAAGTTGCAATGTGCGTTTGCGTACATAGGATTTTCTGGAGGAGGACAGACATTTGTTTAGAACTCTTAAAGATGTCGAAGAAGCCATCTCCTTTAAGCAATTACTTTGGTGTTCCTCCACCTCCAAAGAAATGTCAGGAGTCCGAACCGCAAAAGAAGCACGTATTCTCGGAAAAGTGGTTGCAGGAGGTGAGCTGGCTTCAAACAAATGATGAACGCACAGAGATGTGGTGCAGAATATGCTGTGAAAATCCCACTCTAGCGGACAAAAACAGTGCCTTCTATATGTACGCAAACGCGTGTTGCAACTTCTTATCTGGTGCACGTCTTTTATTTTGACAGCGAATGCGCACCTGCGGACCACTTATGTGCACCCCTGATTATAAACCTGACCAAATCACTGAGCAAGAAACTGGATGGAAGCTATACTCTCCTCCTTTGTGCCACCATAAATGTTACTTGGAAGAACCAACAAGCAGCTGTGTAATGGTCTAGCAAAGATCCTGAGTGCACTCTTGCTGGCCATGTGATGCTAAATTTATGGTACAGCAGAGGTGTTTGCCTACAGAGAGCCTACAGAGAGGGGTTGGTGTTCCTGTGGAGTTCTCCAAAACCACTGGAACAGGGAAGGGACCAACAGTGAAGTTCACCAGGACAGAGAGAAGTGCAAAAAACCCATCATAGATAAAAAATACAGCATGAAAAGTACAAACAGTGTCTGCAGTGGACACTTTTCATTTTTTTCACTTCAACTCGTATGTTAGAACTTGATCAATGGATCAATGGATGAACAGCAGCACATGCAAGAGTGACCCACAGACCAGTTATACCACATATTTTTGACTGCCAACAGAATGCCAATGCCCTACCACATCTGAACCATAATTTTCCCATGATCCTTCAAGGTGAGATAACTCTAAAGGTCTTACTGTAAGATGAAGACACTAAAAGGAGGTACGATCTACTGTCCCTTACCCTCGAGAAATTCATTAAGGAGGACGTTGGACTACAGAATGAAGACCCGCTGTCTGGGAGGCTGTCATAGTGTCACCAATTGTAAATGAATGAGGAAGAAGATGATTAATTTATGGTTTTAATACTTCCCTGAAATAGGTTTAACAAATTTATAAGTTTCATAAATGTAGACTTTATTATATTGTTACACAATAGTGTTCTGGATTTTGCTTCAATTCATCTTATTGTGTCTAACTTGACTGAGCATTTCTTTTTATTACTTTAATAATTCTCCAATTCATATGAGAGCTAAAGCACAACACACTGTTTTTTGACTCAGGGTCAAAATCAATGCTAATTTTATGTAATGAAACAAAACAAAACATAGTTTGTCTCATGATACAGGAAACAACTGTACTCATCATGTCATGTTTCACTCTGCTGGTTTGAAAACATGCTTTAATGAATAAACCTAAGATCCTGTTGTTTGTTTTTTTCCTAATAAACCAGACGCTGGAACTAAATATATAAGAGCGCCCACACACACACACACACACACACACACACACACACACACACACACACACACTTACTGGCACCAATGCTGTTACTTATAAACCCAGAAAATGAGCGAGTCACTACAACGTGGACAGTGCCTGACTCGTGCATGTCTGCATGTATGTTGTTTTGTGCATATTTGTGTACGTGTGTGTGGTTTGCAGATACTCGTGCAACTTTGCATTCGTACCTACATTTTTTAATTTTCTTTTTCCATGCATGCAAAGTATTTCAGTCGCACCATTATCTGTGTGTGATACCTTTATTACCCATTATTGAGAGAGGGGTGATCTAAGCATGACAGTAACATGCTGCTTTCTGCACACACACCATGATTTTGCACTTTTAATCTACCATGAACACCATGAGCTGCACACGGAGGCAAAGTAAGGGTGTAAGGCTACTTGTCGGATCGCATGAGGATAAAGTTATAGCAGGTAAATCAGCAACACTGATGGGAATTTGATGATTTTGGCAAAGGAAATCTCAACCACTGTGTTGTTTTCTCATGATCTGCTCATAAGAATCACCATCGCTCCCAAGATCTACACACTTGACTGAATTTTTTGATTTCAATCCCATCACAAATTATATATTACATGAATATGATAATTCCATACTCCCAACCTTTTTAATGTTATCCATGGTTCCCAAAGGGTCTGCCATCCCACAAAAAGTCCGGTCCATAGCTGACAGTTGCAAATCAGCTCTATAAACCCACTTATATTCAGCTGTTTTCTGTTAGGTGTGAGAAAGCATGTGCTTTTTCCCACGTTTACTGTAAACCTTCTTAACTTAGTTGCTTTTAGTTGGTCACTTCATTAGGTACACAGTGCAGGACCTTGGCTGAATCCCCTTTCAGCATCAGAAACACCTCCATTCTTCATATTATAGATTCAACTAGGTGCTGGAAAAACTCAGTATCTGCAGATGTGAGTCTTCCATTCTATCACATCCCAAAGGTGCTCTACTGAATTGAAATCTAACCCAGCACCCTGAGCATTTGATACAAGACAAATTCTGATCCCAGCTGCTGCAAAAATCAGACCAGGCAACACATTTTTCCAATCTTTTGTTGTCCAGTTTTGGTAAGACTATGATAATTGTAGCCTCAGCTTCCTGTTCTTACCTGCAGCACCTGCTGTGGTCTTCTGCTGCTGCAGCCCATGCTACAGAGATGCTCTGAAGCACCTTAAATAACCTTTTCTTCCCCATTTTGACACTTGGTTTGAACTTCAGCCAGTCATCTTGACCATGTCTACATGTTTGAATGCACTGATTTGCTGCCATGTGATTGGCTGATCAGATATTTGTGTTAAGGAGCAGCTGAACATTTGTATCTAATGAGTGTATTTATATCTTATTAGCATTATTCATGTGGCTTCACCTCTTTTACCTTCACCATCTTTTAAATATATTTTCAGCGCTGCCACAATCAATTATGTATATTTTAGCATACTATTATACTTTTCCATAATAGATGATTAGAAAGCACTTCTGTCGTCTCCAGTGTTTTTTAATGTGCTATATAAATAAAATATATTTTTTAACAAAACGACTGTCACTGATTTGTCAGTATTGTAGTTTCTTCCTCCTAGATCCAATCATAAATGTGAGTCTGTAAACCAATTACTGGATTTTTAGCCAGCATTTTTCCTATTAATGTTTTTATCCCTGATGTTTTCTGACCACAGAAATTACTGGGGAAAAATAGCTAATGGCTGAAACACAATTTGAATATGATGCCTGTAATAACTGTAGTTCAGGTTGGCTCTACTGTAATGTATTTGTGGCACATTTGACTCGTAACTAATACAGTTGGGAGGCCTTAAAGCTCAGTAGGCAATACTCAGAAGTTGAGCCTTCCTCTCCTTTATTCAATTCTCTTTAGACAGACTAAAGAGGCTTCAAATCACGAGGATCCCAACCTCTGAAATGCTGATATGTTTGATTCTGTGGAAAAATGCAATATGTAACCAAATCCTATGGTACATGTGAGAGAAATGTGTTGATCGCGCAGCTATTCAAGACTTATAGCAAAGGCAAAATGTCTTTTATGGTTGCCCCCGAAAGTTCAAACACACTGCAACCTAAATAAACCCACCAGTGAATAGAAAAATACTGCAAAAGTTATCAAAAAATAAATAAAGAAAGACAAATAAACCCACAAAACAACAGTTGTGGAAGTAACAAGCGAACAGTAGCAAAGATTTATCTACATTATTATATGAATCATGTGATTAAAACATATACTGCCTTTCATCTTTTTCTCCCTCACAACACGTGAATCCTTCGCTTCTTTTAATGGCGCCTCAGTGCAATACTTCGCATCAGTTCCTGTCACATTATAGTCTCATAAAAAAAACTTCTGTTGTGTTTTGTGAAGTGTTTTTGGTTTTAGGTGTTGGGGTTTTTGTGCCTTTTTGTAGCATTTTTCTGTTTGCTGTTGTTTTCTCAGGTTGCTGTGTGTAGCATTTTTACTCTGAATAAACTTCCTTATAGTCTTCAAAATACAACAAAAGAAATATAAAATGTAACAAACTGATAAATCTTATGATTTAATCTCTTTCTTTCCTATTAAATGTTCTTAGAGTGCATTGCTGCTGTTGCTCATCACATAGCGCTAATTTACTGCAGACTCAGCAGCATTACAAAAGCCCATGTGCTGGCTGTGCAGGTCACTGAACAAGGAGGGCAGTATAATAAGCAAATCCCAATGTCTTAGTTTCATTTAGAAATATAACTATATTATATTTTATATAATATAAAAAAAGATATTTCTCTATTTTTCGTCAACACGTTGAAAATGGTTTGAACGCTCATTTGTTTTGCAAATTTACATGCAAAAAATACAGGACTGCAAGGTATGCAAAACCTGCACATTTTGTCTCTGTTTGTAAGCACGTGTGACAAGAAACTGATGCAGAGTCGAAGCTGTGATGTTTTGATTAAAATTTGGAAAGGTAATCTGCGGTTGCAGCCAAAGCAGAAAGCTATGTTAAAAAGCTCTCTCTCTGTCACACACACAGAGAACACAGAACAGAGTCTGCATGAGAGTAATCTGCTTAAATGAAGAAAGCTGTTAAAATTTAGAATGATAAGTAGTCATTTTAATTAAGTTATAAGGGCAGCTGCTTTTTTCCCCAGTTAATTCCACAGTCCACAGTACTTTCTAATAATATCTGCTAACTGTGACACATAACACCTTTTACTTCACAGACCAGTGAGCATCATCCTCCAAAGGGCACAAAGTGCAACATGTAATCTGAACACCATCTACGCTGCATGTGTCTGTGGACACACAAATCCTGAGCCCAACACAAACAGCCACTTTCAAGGACATAAGGCACATCACATGTTGCCACTTACCAGCACAACCAGAGAAGCAGAACTACATGCACACAGAGATGAGGAGGTGAGGTGTGTTGGACTCACTTAATCTGCTATTATGAAGCTGCTGTACTTCATGGGATCAAAGTACTGAATAACCTCATAGTACAATATCCCCCACTGGACTTGAGGTCCACGTTTTGGCTAATTTTTCTGTTAGCATCACTCTTTGCACTTAAATTTTAAGAAGTACATTTGTAAAATTACA
This sequence comes from Oreochromis aureus, assembly GCF_013358895.1. NCBI lineage: Eukaryota > Metazoa > Chordata > Actinopteri > Cichliformes > Cichlidae > Oreochromis > Oreochromis aureus. The sequence continues at coordinate 13,735,892 of NC_052963.1, read as the reverse complement.
TAAACCTATGACCTAATAACTTTGCTGTAGTATGAATGGCCATGGAGGAGGTCTGTATCAGCAGGAACAGCTGTTAAACCTGTGTTAAAATACAGTTAAAAGTCTCAAACTTCTGTTCCCTTCCCCCATATTTTCCAAAGCCATCTAATGGGCCGGATTGGAGTCTTTGCTGGGCCGATTCTGGCCCCCGTGCCTTATCTTTGACACCCTTGTCCTTTTGATAGTTAAAATGAAGTAGCTAATCTAGAGATGCCACTTTTACTTGCCTTGTCACACAATCACCTGATTTCCATCAACACACTTCCACTGCATATATCCAGTCAGACCTTGATGTGAAGCATTTGTTCTAGCACCAGCCAGGTAGGAAAGAGGTTTTACAGCTGACATTTAACACATTACAATCCACATTCATTTACTCAATGTGAATGCACAGAAGGTCGATAAAACCCGGGGCTGATCTGTAGGCACTGACTTATTTACATTAAAAACTTTTGATCTATTTTTGATACAGTGAGTCCTCAATTTTAGAAGAAAACATAAGCAGGCCTCGAATTTGTAATTATCTCCAGTTTTTGCAATTAAAACAATGATTGTAAGAAGATTTCCTGAGCTGCAATCTAATCGCTGCTGCTTTATGTGAGTTGGTTGAAAACTCCTCAAATGACTTTTTGATGACCTTATTTTAACACATAGAGTTTTCATTAGAGTCGCACTATTAGACTGAGGCGAAAGCAAATAGCCATAGCTATTACTGAATAGCAATATTTGATTTCTTTTGAAAAGTATTATGAATTTAAAAAAAGAATAATAATTGAAGTAGAAAGAAAGATAATATTATTTTTTCTAACATCACTGTTGTTGAGATTTTCCGGGTGATGTTTATACAGCCGTCTTTAAGGATAATGCTTCTGATACTCCTGCCACTGATTGCTTTGTAACAGAGAAAAAGAGCCTCAAAATGACACCAGTCAATTATCTGAATACACCAAACTCTTCACTGCACTTGCTCAGATCCCGGGTAACACAACCACCACATTTGGTTGTTGAGGTCATTGAAGGTAAGCTTCACAGGTGTCGCCTTCTACTAAGACTCATATTTACACAATAAGTGCAATATGGGTCCTCGCGGCTTTGTTATAATAGCGGGCTTCTGGAGGCTGGGTTGATTTTTTTTATTTTGTATTGAAACAACCTGACTGATGTAAAACATAAAAAATAAACACGAAGAAAAATCTAATTGTTTGTTTTTCCAAGTATATGTTCAGCCACACGTCTTACACACCCTGAAAAACAACAACAAAAATGTAAAATGCAACAAAAATGTATAAAACCAAAGGTTTTATTGAAAATTCTTGAAATTCTTTGAAATTCTTAAATATTAAGAAAACTTTGTTTTTTTTACATTGAGTTTACACCAATCAAATGAATTTCATTTGATCAGATTCAGTTTAATTTAATATTTCACATTGTACTCAAATAAAAAAAAAAAAAATTACATGGAAGATTTACATGTAATTAAATCGGTTAAAGCCAGCATTTTGTTTTTGAGTGCAGCTTTTGTAACACTGGTTTTAATTGGATTAGATTGTTGAACATGTGTTTTGTATTTAACTTGTGTTTTTCACTGAAGAAAAAAAAAACTTACATCTTAAAGTCAATATTATGTCTGCTGTAAGTTATGAGATTAATACAACTTGGAAAAAGTATTGCTTATTTTTTATTGTCCTTTACTTAGATAATTTTTAATACTTTGCATTAAGATATTCACATTAGAAAATGTACAATTAAGAGAGTATGCAAGAGAAACAAACAAACAAAAATAAATACATTAATATTGTTACAACATCTGTAAAAGTGTAAAACATGGAACTAAAACAATCAGGACACCAGACGCAAAATAAGGAAAATAAACTTGGACTGTGACACCTCTCTGTGTTTCCTGTACTACACTGTGTTGCTGTAAGAAAGTTTGGAATAAAACCTGGAAGTAAAATATTTTGGATAAACAGAGCTTATTTTTTAATGACGGCTCCAAAGATTTGAATAGTCAATACAAAGAAGAACTGCAGCTGTTCTAGAGGCTCCTTTTACGGAGCTGTCAAACACTCGATCAACATAAAGAGACTTGATATTTATTTATTTAAATACCTTTTATGTTGGGTGTTATTTGCAGTCCATTTGTTCAATTTTAGGCTGTAGATGGCGCCACGCTCACACTGGATAAACAGCACTGCTGGCTCTCTGCTTTGAACCCTCCTCTTCTATTTGTCTGAGCTCTCTTTGCTGCCTGTTTAAGCGTCACAGTCACTTTTATAAAAGAGCCACAAAGCCACAGTTTTTTGGTTATTTCAATTTTTCTTCTGGGATAGGACGCAAACTGGAAATTACTACCAGATTTACAGCAGAATGAAATTTGTGAATTCTTCATCTCGGTCTCCTTAAAATGTTTTTCTGTTTTCCCACTTTGGTTCAGACTCAAACACACTCTTCAAAAAGACTAAGAGAGAGATGAGCAGCTCTTTTCTTCAGCCATCAAATATTAATAGGCCATTTTTTGTGGTGAAATACTGACTTGAAATTGAAAAAAAAACACACACACTGTCAGTCAAAGACACACAAACAGGGATTCCTGCTGTGGAAAACCAAAACATCATATAAAAGACAGCTTTTGCTTTTTTACAGACTATATTTAATCGCATCCTCCAGCGTTCCCACGAGTCCACGACAATTCTGCGTTGCTGTGTTTAGCTAACTGGCAGACGGAGACAAACAGCTAAACAACTTTCTTGGCTTCAGTTCAGCAGGCTAAACAAAGATTGTAAATTCAAAAACAATTCTAACACCACAGATGTTAAATACTGATACAAAAACAATAATATGTGCTCTCTGGCCGACCTGCTGAGGTTCAAGCTGAGCATCAGAACGGTGAAGAAACATGATGTAAGAGACTCTGAACCTGACATGGCTGTTGGTGCCAGACAGGATTTACACACAACCAGCTCAAGGGTTTACAGGGAATGATCAGAAAAAAGAAAAGCTCAGTTCTCTGGGTGAAAACACCTTGTTAGGTCAGAGGTCAGAGGAGAATAGATACTTAATGCTGGCAAGAAGGCAACAGTAACTCAGATAACCAGTCGTTAAAGCTAAGGTATGCAGAAGAGGACCTCTCTTTGCACAACACATCAAAGCTTGAAGTAGACCACACCGGGTGCCAATCCTGTCAGCTAAGAACAGAAAAGCACAATTCACTTGGGGTCACCAAAACTGCACTACACATGATTTGAAAAGCATTGCCTCGTCTCATGAGTCCCGAGTTCCGTTGTGACATTTGGCTGGTGTAAATAACATGACAGCATTGATCCATCCTGTCTTCTATCAACAGGTCAGACTGGTGGTGCTATAATGGTGTGAAGGATATTTTCCTGGCACACTTTGAGACCTTCAAATGCCACAACATACTTGATTATTGTTGTAGACCATGCCCATCCCTTTATAACAACAGTGCACGCATCTTCTGGTGGATGTCTTCAGTAGCATGTCACAAAGCTCAGATAATCCAAATCTGGTTTCTTGAACGATTGCATGGCCCCCACATCCACCAGATCTCAAACCATCAGAGCACGTTTGGTATGTGGTGGAACAGCAGATTCATGGGCGTACAGCTTGTTAAATCTACTCCATGAAGAATTAAGGCAGTCCTGAAGGTCAAAGCAGGGCCAACACAGTACCAAGCCTAAAGTGTACTTAACAAGTGAGTATATGTTTTTCCTTTTTATTCAACAAGAGGCTGAATTTTATTAGTTCCCACTGAATTTTATATTCCACAAGGCTGGATCATCTATCAGACACTGGCTTGACCAGATAATCATCAGAAAATATTTTTGGCAAAAGAACCAGAGTTCACAGAGTTAAATGACAACAGAAAGACTTTAAAGCTACCCCACAATCCCCTAAAGATAAAGAGGCATTGTATGAATAGTCATAACAGTGGTCGTGCTAACAGGCTTTCCACCTTGATCTCACCCTCTGAAGATCAAGGTGACTGTAGATTTAATCTTATAGCAATTTGTTCAAGTTATCAGCTAACCAGCTAGCTTCTCTAGCAAAGAAGATAAACAGACAACTGGTAATTAGTGTTATTATTACAATTAGGGACAAAGCATGCTATTATTCACATAGTTGAACTGAAAGTACAAACACAGCCAAGAGATCTAGTTATGTTGCTCAAATTAGCTGAGGTAAGGCTAACAGACAGCTAGCAGCTTAGCTAGCATGCACCAGTCAATTCAAACCAACACACCCTTAATCATATAATGTTTTAGGCTTAATAAGTTTTAAATGGGTGAGTTACAATTAACCACCTATGCATGCTGTAAACATGTTTATTTCTACAATGGTAGCATGCTAAGACTGCTAATACTGAAGCTAACAGGAGAATTAGCCTCAAGTGGCTAAACAAGGAGCAGCTGGGATTTTTTTATTTTGTTGTGTTGTATGCATTTGTTTGTTCAAGTCTGCATTGGCTTTATTTCAGCTCTGAAGTTTCTGACGTTAGACTCCAGGGTTGTATTTATTTTATTGTCACAATTTCACTATTTAAAGGCTAATTTAGGGACAGGGAATTCAGGGGCAGATCTACAGTGGTGGAATGGGGTGGCATTTGCCATCCTCATTTTTTGCCACCCCTAGTGCATCCTAGTTTTGCATATGACAATGTTGTTTATTAAAATAAGCTAGCATTTGAGCCTAGCTACAATAACATGGAATATAAATTTTAAAACAAAATATATTGTACAGTCTGTCTCCCCCACATTAAAAAATGGGGCAGCACATAGCATCCAAAATTGCTTTATTTCTTGTTTTAAGTAGCAACTGACACCAATGATTATTCCAGAGTACATTTTGAATCAATACCAACTCAGCTTTCAACACAGGTGGTTGATTATTACACTCTGGAAATCCATGAATTGTTATTAACCCAATATATGTTTAAATGTTTGGTGAGAACACATTTATTTGTTTATGACTGTGCAGATTTCTGACATTTTGTGCAAATTTCAGCATGTGCCAATGTGATTAGTTTTAAAACCAAAACAAAATAATCTGAAACTCAAGTTAGACTTGTTTTAACTGATCCACCTCGTGTTGTGTAGCTTTCTGGATTTTATATTTATTTTTATGTAACTGAAATGTTTAATTATTTGGACTAAAGCCAATAAGAAAGTTACATACTATGTTTATACAAAATGTGTATACTTGCTGCATTTTAACCAGTTATACATATTACAGAATGTAACACCTGCATATGTGTAATGAAAGGGCTCTAATTTTGCCACCCCATCTGGCTTCCACGTCATCCTAGGAAAAAGTCTCTAGATCCACCCCTGAGGGGATTTAAACTGTACCCTTGCTCCTGGACAAATACACATAAAAACATATACCCATATAAACACACTAAACATGTGTGTATTGTCAAATATGTCAAAGAATTGTTAGCATGACCAGCTGTGACATTTCTGAAGAACCAAGAACACTTAGAGATAATATTATTCCTTTAAGGCTCTATCATTCTCAAGCACGTTGTCTACAGCAGCTGGACAGCAAAAGGGAACCTGTGTCATCACATCAGATGGTATGATGATATCACTCTGGAGGGTGAAAGTAGATATGTTTCTACAGTGAAGCCTGAGGATGAGGATGGTGAGGATGATGAGGAGGAGGAGAGGAGAAGAGGAGGAGAGCGCTATTCTTCTAACACAAACAGAGCTGAAGCCTTCAGAGTTGCTGGCGATGGCAGATGGCAGACGGAATGAAAGGCAGATGGAAAAATCACTTCCAACATGTTTATCATCATCAAGAAGTGTGCATGTGTGTGTATGCGCGTGTGGGCGGGGGAGGATTCCCCGAGGGTTAATGAAAAATGTGATTGAATTTGAAAAACGCCGGAGCTAACAGTCACGGTGGTGCAGGAGGAGGCTTTAAATTTTGTGTGTATGGCGATGGTGCATCTTGTGTATGTTTTTTCGTAGATAATAACAAGTCTTTACAGGCACCCGTGAACAGGGCAGAAGACCTGACAGCAGGAGAGTGCACTGTTGTGTTACAGCTTTAACACTATAGGGCACTTTTGTATAAGTATAGTACTTTTGTTATTAATTTAAGGGGAATATGATTAAATTGAGATTATACTTTTGTCAGCATAAAGAAAACATGTTTCCAGCTAAAACCAGTCGTTGCATGAGAGTGACTCTGCAGCTCTATAAAAGTTTAGAAGGCACTAAAGAGTGCTCATTACAGCTTTGCAGGGGGCTAAGCCCTCAAATATTCAACTGGCTGAGAGAAACAACAACAAAAGCTATTAATAACTGGGGTGAAACCACATTTCTATTTCTTTTCTTTCTTTGTAATTTGCAGTGAAGCACTTATTACTTATAAATTTCCTGTTCATTTCTTAACGAATAGTTGCTCCTTCCATAAAATATCTGCACAGCAATCATGTGTTTTTTACGATTTGACAGGGGATTTCTTTAAATCACCCTGCCGCTCTTTCTTTAGCCAAGACTCCTGAGTTTAGAAAACACAAACACTGCAGTTCTTTCACTCGCGAGGGCAGTCATGAACACAGGATCTGCGCCCATTGACTGTCCGCATCCTTTATTTATACTTTTCTGTGTGTGTGTGTGTGTGTGTGTGTGTGTGTGTGTGTGTGTGTACAAAGGTAACAACGTCATTTAGAGCAGCGGGTTTTTCCCCTTCTCTTCATTTGCATGTTCTCGTAAAAGAGCTGAGCTTGGTCTTCTCTACATCTAAATGTTCAGAACGACAGGATGCGGTTAGTATCTGCATAAGTTCAGCACACAAGTTACTAGGTAAAGAGTCATGTAGAAATGTGCTTAATGATAATACATTTCATGTAGCTGATCACATATATACCATATTCTCTTAACATTCCGCCCTGTTTATCAGAGAAATGAAATGTACAATAAGCAACTCAGTTACTACATCATAAGTTACACTTCATCTTCATCTGACAAACAGGAAAAGAAGTCTTCACTGGTTTTGGTACATCTGCGTATGCTGTGAATGATAAACTTATCATCTGTGAAATTACAGCTTTAAACAAAGAATAACATAAGTAAAGAAAAGCAAAATAAAATCAAGAAAAATTCAATGATGATCAACAGTCTCTTTAAAACTTGTTAAAGTTCAGGGCTTCTTCCTGGATCAGGATGTTGATGATGTTGTGCACCTTACAAAAGTCATTAGATCAGATTTGGTGCACTTGTTCCAGGGTGTTTAACATAACAGTCTTTCTCTGTGGTCTGTATCAGGCATTTTTCATCCAAGGATGGATGTAAGGGTGAGCTTTTGTAGTCAAGGTAACCATGAGGCTTCCCCTTCACATTGTTGCACATTGGTCCATCACACCTGCACCTGGCTGCCCTAAAGTTGATCGGATAGAGAGTGGAGTGCAGGCTTACCCAACGGGGCCCAATCGCACTACCCCCTCACCCCGAAGCAACCAAACGTAGGTGAGGCCTTCCCAATGTGCTTCCTCCTTAGTGATGGGGCTTCCGGGACCTCAACCCTTTGCAGTGGCTCTGATGTATCCAGGAGGGTCTCTCTGCAATTTTACAGGCTGTGGGTGTCGTCAATAATACTTGGTGTCAACCTGCAAGAGACTGGAGAGTCTTACGGCAGTTTATTGTTCAAAACAATATCCTTATTTTCTAGTAGTTTTGCCATCCATTCTGCCAGAGTTGTTTCTCTGACGGATTTTTCTAAAGGTTCACTTTTTACAACTGAGATTGCATCTGCTTTTTACACTGGATAAATCTATAATCACTAGAGTATAAAAGTGTGTATTAAGGACCTGGACTATCCCCCCCCCTGAGGACACATGGGTCACCCCATGTGTCACTAATGCTGCTGTTCTGCACAGGGACTTGGGGAGTATCGGTTTACTTTCACAAGTCATCAAATCATATTATTTTGGGTATTCTGATGATTAAATTGTGCCCTAAAGCAATGTCAGCTGACTTTCTTACTGCTTCTGCTGCGGCTGCACAGGCCTGCACGTCCATCTACGTGTAAGTAGAAAGGCTTATCATAATCAGGCAAAGCCAAAACTGTATTTGTCTCTAATGCCAGTTTCAAGTTACTGAATGCTTCTTCTGCTTTCTTCTTTGTAGATGCAACACTACATTTTGACTTAGGGCATTTTAGGCAATTCCTATTTCTCAAAGAATTCATACATCTTACATATTTCAAACTTTTAAGTTAAGGAAAAACTTTGCATTGCTTACAGCTCATAGCTCACAGCTCTGAGCTGTAAGCTCAGACAAAAACAAAACAAATTGCCTATGGCACCAAGGCTTTATGTTCATATTAATTGAGTGTAAGCTGCTTTCTTCATTGCAAGTGTTTGTTTCAATAAGGTTTAATTCATGCATCTTATCACTGAGTTCTAAATTCAAACTATCTCACTTCTGATTCATTTCAAAAATAATCTCACATGTAACAATTTGTATGTGTGTTTTCTATTTATTAAGGTAATGACAATTATTGCTTTCATTATTCTTACCTTTTCTAATGTTTACCTCTTTGTTATGCTGTGGTGGACATCCCTAAACAGTCATGAGTTCAGGTTTCAACTTTCAATCCAATTATATCCTATATTCTCGCAGTCAAACTCGTCCAGCTTCATCTCTCACCGGTCTCTCTTTCATTCACAGTGTCCTGTTCGTGCTTCAAAGCTCCAGCAAACACAGTCTCAACTCAGCTGTTGTCTTCTTCTCTGTTTCTTTACAGTCTTTCTTTCAGATTAAGTCCCAGCATGGCAAAATATCACTCAATGTCCAGTGCTCTTCCACAATTCTTTATCCCACTGTTCAACTGCCCAGCCTGTATTTTCACAGTACATGTTGCATTACTCTTACATGCTGCTGCTGGTCGTCAGTCGTCATCAGTGTTAATGGATCAGTGGCACTGCCGTTTGCCTGCTGTATTCAAGTCCACGATGTTCTATCGGTCTTCATCAGGCAATTGACTGTCCTTTGAACTTCTTCTCAGTTTCAGGGACAAAGTGAGAGATCAAACTGCACAATTTCGAGCCAAAAACTGGCTTATTTTCTCCCAATTCTGTTAATCTGCTCTTCTGCTGCTGAACTCAAGGTTGCAAAGTTGAAAGACGCCCACCTGTATTGACACACTAAAGCATATAATTTAGTATTATATTCATTTTTTCTTAAAGGCTTCATTTGCTTCATGGGCCTCATCTGTCTCTCTGTGTTCTTTCTGTACACACTCAGTTCCCATATATGGGCATGCAAAGTTCCTGTTCACTATTTCCTGTCGCTGCAGCGTCGGTACACAGAGCCATATTTCCTGTTTCTTCAAACTAATCTAACTCTTTTGTTTTTTTTTTTTCTTTCTATTTATAATCTACAGACCCTCTTTAATTCTACTAAATCTCTTTAATTCTACTAAATCTTGATCTAAAACCAACACCTTTATGTCATTCACACTTTTAAACATTCTAACCTCTTTTGTCATTCAGTAATCGTCTCACACACACTGCCTTTTCTCTCTCAAACTTCCATTTTCCACTCACTCAGACAAATCATGCAGAGTCACTCAAATCAAATACTGACAGCATTCACACGGTTAAAATCACTTAAAATACGCTTTCATACGAGTATTTTAAACATGCCTTCCATGATCAGAAAGAGCAAGTCAAAAGAAAAAGAAAAAGAAAACTGAAACCTCTCATCATCCTCACGGCTTCTCATTTGCATTCTCACACACACACCGTCTAAAAATAGAATCAGCAGCCAGTGCACTGTTGTGTTGTCACAAACCTGTAGCTTTAGCTGTTGTATTCAGGGCTTGACTTATTATTTATTAGTATAGGTTTGCTCTTCATCTCAAGAAAGTCTCATCTAGGCTAACAGGTTTACAGACAGGTCAGGTGTCTCTATGCACTTGATTAGATTAGGTATTTTCCTTATTTTTTCATCGCATATATCATTGTACTGAGTTTGAGCAAACCTTAAGCTTGAATCAGACTACTTTTAACAATTATCCACCTCACATCATAACTGACTGAGGTGTCTCTTATTATTAATATTATGTCATTATTAATGTTATCATTGTATTGTTTTTCCTTTATTATAACAGCAATAGTATATTACAATATACTACTATACTACTAATATACAATAGATTATTATTTTATATTTTATTATGTATCCATCACGGGTCTGTGTGAACCTGCAGCTTCACACCTTCCCAAGCTGGAGACATTTTCCTTGGCTGAACAATGACGCAGCCGTAATATGCCTTATGCATCTCTTTTTTTATTGATATATTTTGTGTGAATTATCTGCTTTCATTCATTCTATTCATTCTGGGTATGGTTGTCTCACCCAATTTTGTATCATTTGGTAATACCAATTTACAGGTTGCTATGCTTCCTATTATTAGTTTGAATATAGTAGCGATAAGCTCTAATTTAATTTAAGTTAACCTTAATTTAACCTTTTCTTTATTCCACTTTATTCCTAAGAGTATTTATATATATATTCAGTTGGGTCTGTATCCAACTCATTTTAAACTTCTACTTTGATCTCTAATTTTTCACTTGATGAGGGATTATTATGTTCTTCCTAGTCTGAACTGCTTCTTAGTTTCTTACAGTCACGCACAAAATGTCCCTCTTTTCCACACCTCCAGCATGCAGTGCTAAAGCCACTTTTTGGTGTGTGTATAGGTCTACCTCTACCTCTTGCTGTTCCACTAAGCATTCCTCTGTCTTTCTTTTGGATTAGTCCTACTCTGGTTTGTTGTTTTTCTAAACATTTCTCATCAGGTGTTAATTTTGCTTGTTTATTCTCCATTCTCAAAGATTTTGCTGGGCCGTCACTGGCACGCTAGACTTCAGAGTGGTTTACTGGTACGGCCTTCTACTTCATTTCTAAAAAATGAAGCGGTATCAGTTTTACGAGATAAAACTCAACCGTTCTCCTTTGTCACCAGTACGTGAGCCTCAGCAAAGAAAACAATAAAAAACAAAAAACAATGGAAGTAGTTCAGCAACTTATTGTGCTGCAAAATCAACTTACTTCCAAAACACATATACGTACACACAGATAGACATTTGCGCGCTAATTTGTCACGAAGTAATTCACGGTCACTTCTAAAACCACTCTAAACACAGTTCCTTGTGGCGAACTTAAACCTTATTTGTCACGAAGTATTTGACGGCTACTTCTAAAACCACTCTAAACACAGTTCCTTGTGGCGAACGTAAACCCTATTTCACGTGCTTCTTTGAAGTAATTCCGGCTACTTCCAACCTTTGCGCATTTCCTGAAGTAATTCCGCTACTTCTAACCTATTTTATGCATTCTTCTAAACCCTTCCGGCGGTTTAAAACCAAAAGTGTTTTCTCACCCTCAGTCGTCTTTTTTGCTGGTTGTTCAGGTCATCTGGATCCCAACGTCGTGGACCAGTACTAAATCACCGGCCTGGACCCGAATTCAACGTTCCAGGACTCTCACCTCTACCTGGAGAGGGCTGTCGACAGACTTCGGTGCTGGTTTAACCACGGGCGTCAGGATGCAGAAATCAGACCTTATTGGAGTCACAGAAATGAGTCTGCTGTTTCCATCTCTAGGTTCGAAGGACCAATTTAAATGACAGGGATTTCTTTAAATCACCCTGCCGCTCTTTCTTTAGCCAAGACTCCTGAGTTTAGAAAACACAAACACTGCAGTTCTTTCACTCGCGAGGGCAGTCATGAACACAGGATCTGCGCCCATTGACTGTCCGCATCCTTTATTTATACTTTTCTGTGTGTGTGTGTGTGTGTGTGTGTGTGTGTGTGTGTGTGTGTGTGTACAAAGGTAACAACGTCATTTAGAGCAGCGGGTTTTTCCCCTTCTCTTCATTTGCATGTTCTCGTAAAAGAGCTGAGCTTGGTCTTCTCTACATCTAAATGTTCAGAACGACAGGATGCGGTTAGTATCTGCATAAGTTCAGCACACAAGTTACTAGGTAAAGAGTCATGTAGAAATGTGCTTAATGATAATACATTTCATGTAGCTGATCACATATATACCATATTCTCTTAACACGATTTATTTACTGAACCCACTTGAAAAAATACTCACCAATGTTAAAAACAGATTTTATCCAGTCATTAAATATTGATGTGGTTTTTCTCTGACCTACAGTACCATTTATCCACCCAGATGGTTTTGGTGTGAGCTTCTCAGTTTTGATGGCAGCTGTGAAAACTGGCTTTTGTTTTGTGTTCAAATGAACAAAAAACACGAAATGTGATTTAAAAAAACAACTAATACTCAGCAGAAATGTCTCATTCCAGAAATCACTGACTCAAAAATACACATAAACATTTTTGCGCATTATATGAGCTTCACCCTGGACATGTGATAGCGTGCGTGACACGGAGAAAGAGAGGTGGCTGAGAAACTTGAGAAACTCACATGACTTTGCGACCTCAGCAAACACACCCCTGACAGCAGGAAGCTGACAGTGTCAGAGTCTCACACTGTGTGTCTGTCAGAAAGAGAATTAAAGAGAAAAAAAGCCATTTCACTGCCGTTAGCGAACACGCTTATTAGCTGTAAATTCAGCTGCTCTCTACCATCTGTTGCTGTCATCCAGATATTGATACCGTGTAGCATATCCTAAGTTAGGTTAACTTTCTTCTACCTTAACTAACTCAGCATGATTTCCCTCTTATGAACACATACTGCTCGCCAACACTGATAATATATCACATAAAAGCTTATAAATCTTCTTATGAATCTAAAAACATTTGTTAAAAATCCCAGAACGCTGCTAAAAGCCAGCTAATATATCAGAAGTTAAATATTACAACATCTCATCAAACACAGCAGAAGTGTTTTGGGGGATGAACGTGAAAGAACAGCTGTGGAAGTGATGCAGGTAATATGTGTTTTAATTGTATTATTTATATAATACTGTTGATACATGTTTGCTATTAGCCGTTTACTGTTAGCTTGGCGCTCCTGCACCTGTGCTGTCACATGATTGTCTCACCAGGAACTTTTTTGTGAGGATTTTCGTTTTGTGAGCTTTTGGATTTCATCCAGATAGAGCTTGATTACCACCCAAACACATTAGATGGAATGAAATTTAATATGATCTAAAGATCTAACCTGTATCTTTATGACCTATCCAGAACTTTTCTTGTTCCTTTTGAACCCTGATACGAAAACCCATGCACTGACTGGATGACATGTGCAGTGGAAACCTCCTTGTGTAGGAATGCTTTAAGTACATAACTCCAAATAGGGAATGCTGTAAGAAGAGGATTTCAAGGAAGCACTCTGAAAGTTACCGTTAGTGCTTTGGTCATATAAACAGTGGAAAGTATAGGCTACAAATGAAAGTTTGCACAAAGAAACCCCTAATCTTCATCTGTCTGGACACAGAAACCGTGATTGCGGGCAAATATTTAGTCGAGTGTTGGCAAGGGAGTACCATGTGAATAAAAATGCTTTAAGCATTCAGTAGTGTACCAGCTAGCCCTGCCAGTAGCCACCATTTCAAAGAAGTGAACAGAAAAAGGAGGGCAGTATTTTGGCATAATTTTGACTTTGTGGTTGGGGTAGGAAAAAAATGTGATCAAATGTGAAAATGCCTTTCTTTCAAATATTTTTCAGTCATTTGCCCAGAATTTGGAGGAGAGAACCAGAGAAAGCGAGAGGCGGACTTCATTCCAACATTTCTTTCTCTACTTCCACTCTGTTTTATTCCTTAGTTGTCCCCCCCCTCCCCCCTTTCTCTCAGTTATTTTAAATAAGGGCGTCTTATTGTCTGGGGGACATCTGATCCCCTCACACACACATACATATTGGCTCTCTCACACACAACTCGAAAATATGCTGACACCAAATGCTTGCTCAGCTTTTTTTAGGTTACAGAGAGAAGGGAGAGAGAACTTGACAGATGAATGAGGAGGTATAAACCCAATCCTCTCCCTGCCTCCTTCTTTTTGTTTTTCCCCCCATTCTTTGAAGTAACTGATGCAGTGAACCAGCACTCAGAGCTGTTATGTAACTTGTGAGACTGTGTGTGTGCGCGCTTACATGTATTTGACTTGGTAATATTTTTCTTGGAGGGCTTTGTGATTCATTAAAAGCAGATTATAAATCCAATTGAATAAGAAATAAACGCTTCCAGCATCGGTCATACTTGTATTTGAAGATAAGTGTTGCATTCTGAGCTTCATGTTTGTGCTATACAAAAAGAAAAAAAGAAAAAAGCAATGTAGCTGGATTGGAGTTTTAAAATTTGCAGCAAAGTGTGATAGCAGGGCCAGAACATTTTTTTTCAAGAGGCTTAACTAGAAGAAGAAGAAGCCTTAATCCAGAAAAAAACAGTGAGAATTGTCCAACAGGGATGTAATTCCAAGGGATTGGGGCTGATCTGGACTAGCTACATTGTTGGACATGACATCTCTAGAGAGCATCCAGTAGCCCAGATAACAGGGGACAAACATCTGGATAAGAATCACAGCTACCTACCACAGCACAATGGATATTTGCAACATCTCACATGTAAGCTTGTCTTGAGTATCACATAAGAGGGAGAGAAAACTAACTTAGTGTCATCAGCATAGCAGAGATAGCTGTATGATAGTATGATACCACCAGGTATCCTGGGGCCTTATCTAGAGAAATGTAACTACAAATGGAGGGATGACCATTCAGTGTCTTACTCCTCTAAGAGTCCAGTTTACATCCTCAATCTACGACACCTGCCTTGCAAATCCCCCTTTTCCATAATGCAGCACGATTGATGAGTTAGTCAAGAACAGACGTAGATCAGAAGATAAGATTTTTTAGAAAATACAATTATGATAATAGGCGAACAAGCCAGGCAACACAAATTATTCCGATGACTAATAAGTGGGAAGTCAAATGCAGACAAATATTCAGCTTAAGAGCGTGCCACTGCTAGAGGGAAGGAAGGTGGAGCAGAAATGGAGAAATGTGGCTCCATCCCTGACACTAATACCCTTTCATAACTAGAAGAAACTCACTTATGTCAAATCTACTCATTTCTAAGTCAAAGTAGAGTTTTATAAATAATCAGATAGTGCAGAATCTGGAGATTGTTGCTACTGCCAGACATCGTCTGTTGCATATTCTATCGTGGTTTGGGGTTTAAAATTAGCCATTGTTATGGTCTTTGCATTGTTGTTTGTTGGACTTGTCTGTTGTTTGTCTTTAAAAAGTTGAACAGATTGGCTAAAAAAGTAAAAACATTTGTATGGTAAAAACACTGCTTTTATTTTCAAAATCTGTCACCTTAAAGGATAAGAAAGCTTTTGAAAATCAGAGGTATTTCTGAGCATCATGTTTTTCATTTTCAAAAAAGAACGATGTATTTTTATCTTGAAAGTTTCACAGGATTAAGGCATCTTCATAAAATGTAATAAGTAATCTGAGGCTTTTATTTTTGGAAAAAGTGAGAAAAGAAATTATGTTAAATTAAATCAAATATTACATTAAAACGATCCACAGAATAACTTCCTGTGTGGAACTGAGGGTTTTATATGGAATCGTTATACAAAATTTGAAAACATATTAATCTTCCATTAAGAAAGTATTAGCTTTTACTTTGAAAATCTGACCTTTCACCAGATGTGTCTAATGTTTGGTGCAGGTTGCGTGAACTACAACAGCAAAGTTCAGCAGGGCAGCTTAATAATGAGTTCAAATAAAAGCTACAGAGATAACTGTGGGTATGTTCATCCCCAGTTTAAGTCCATCCTCAAAATGTTGGTTATGTGTGTGTCCACGCATCGATTAATATTATGGCAATTTAATTAGAAATGAAAACCTAAACTAATAAAATAAAACTCAATGACATTTCTACACAGCAGTTCTCATTTGCTCCCTGCTTCTGTGCCTGCTGGAAACAAATTTGGTTGTAAAAACTATCGTTTTAATGACTCAGGAGCTCAAATTTTTAGGATATAAAATCACCCAGAGGGAAAATATTAAAGAGATATTAAAAAATAGTTAGTTCATCCTTATTAATATGGGAATATTAGAAGTATAGTTCAATGAATTCAGAGAAATTGGAAAAGGAATAAGTGAAATTATAGTTGTTGTTATAATGTTGCAATTAAGTTTGAACTTTTAAAACTTAAATAACTTTTAATATTTGGTAAATATTTGAAATTAAAACTCGATCAAAGCTGTGGGTAGTTGTGTCCTCATTAAGCTGTCCTCAGCTCATTGTTTTAGTTTCAAAACTTCTAAATTCATAATTTCAGGCATGAAAGTCTGACTAGATGCCACAACGTTACCCTACATTTATCTGAAACACAGAAATATGCTTGGCAGTAAATTCTTTTCTCTGTGGACTTGATGTTAAAACGTGCAACAGTGCAGCAAAATGGTAAGTGGACTAGCACTTATGTATTCAGAGCACTCAAAGCACTTTTGTACTACAAGCCTCATTCACACACATGTTCATACAAGGGCTTTTTTCTATACCTTATCGCCCCTCCCCATACACCAGCATACACATTATGTCATATTATGCTCTTTTCTGTGCACCCAAGTACCCAAAAAGCTAAATCATCTCAAAAAGGAAAAGTTCAAATGAAAATATAAAGCTGCGCTTTTGTATCTCTAGAGCAGATTATTAGCTGTGAATGAGCTTAGTGGTGAAGAAACAGACAGCAGTGCTTGGTGGCTCGACAGCAGTGAATCCGCTTGCTCTTTAGAGACGGTTCACGGGAGGATTGGAGCTGAAATGGACCCCCAGCAGCCCTCCATCTCACTCTCTGTGTGAGTCTAATCCTGGGTGCAGACAGTCATTCGGACCATCTGAGTGATGAAGGGCAGTCAGCTGCTAAATGCAGAGAACCTGACCTCAGTTACCCTGAATGTCTGTGGACTTGAAGAGCCTCGTGGTTCAATCACACTCATTCTGTGGATGCAAATACAAATCAGAGCAGAATTGATTTTTTCACAGCTGAACACACACACACACACACACACACACACACACACACACACACACACACACACACACACACACACAATGGCATTACTATAATATGAATGTCCTGTAAGGGGAACATTGTGACATGAATACATCATTTATTAGTTCAGTGACTTCTCCAGAACCTGATTTAGATGCCACTGTAAATGCAATAACGTCAGACAAATAAATAAAGGAAAAGTTGTAAATAATGAAACATTTTAACTTTATCCACTTTAGTTTAATCCAAAATCTTAAATATTAAAATGTATTTCTTAAATATTACTTTAACCATCTTCATTGTTGTTGTGCTGAATAAAAACTAACAAATAAGTTAATGATTTCAAAATTAATGGTGTCTTCCTCTGCCCTTGGTCCACCTCTCCACCACTTTGGTGGTTTTGCGTAATTGGAAGAATATGTAAGTATATTCAAAGACATTATAAAAAGGTCTTTGATATGATCGTGGAGTAAAGTGTTTGCATCTTGTTCTGTTGCAAATCATTTTTGCAACAGAACAAGGGTCATCGGTTGTTTCCGAGGCAACCCAGCCAGGGTTGATCAGACCTCATTTTGATTCCCATCCATGGCTTTCACTGCAGCATCAGTACTTGATCTAATGGCCCTCTGTTGATCCTACAATACAAGCGCTTTGTAGAGTGAATGTCCAGCAAATCCTCAGCAGCACATCTCGACCCTTTCCTTCTGCCGGGGTTCTGGTCAATGAATTTTCAAAATCATTCAAAGTCATTGTACACAGTCATCGGTCCTGGTACTTGACACACTTTTTTGTTTTTAACTCATCTACGTGCTCTTTCCAGAGCACTGTTTATTCCAGCTCCATCAATTTCTGATATAGTGATCATGTCAGGCAGCAGCCATGATGGTTTTGTCTGGGCTGGGAACTTTAGTTGCTAGAGTCTTCCTCCGAGTTGATGCAGTGATGAGGAGGCCAGCTTTTGCTTTAGCTTGGTTTCTCGCCAGCAATTACAAGGCAATGGTCTTTGGGTGATGGCACTCACTGATGTTTTTAATGGCTGCCATCAGCCATTGCCTTGAGTGCCTGATCATGGGGCCAACAACAGCACAGTCTTTAAAGGCTTTTAGGGAGTTGCTAAGAAGGTGATCCAAGGACTCTCTTTCACAGCAAAGAGGGCAGAGATCCGATTTCCTTCAGCCCCAAATGTGGAAGTTTGCTGGACTGGGTATGACACTGTATACAGCTTGGACCAAGAACATTATACATTAGTATTTTGTTACCAGATGTTAGACCACTAGATTTCTCATTTCATCCAAGATCCTTGTTGTCCCATTCCCTCCATCCAGCTAGTTCAAAGTTCCTCCATAATAAGCCGTTCCCAGTCTTTGCCCTTGGCTTACGCTGGTCTTACTGCAATGGACCCCGCCAAAGACTTCTGCCATAGTCGTGACTTCGACTACCTGTGTTTGCCATTTTTGGGTCTGTGGATTCCCTGTGCAGCACATATTCCTGTTTCTGTGACTCTGTGAACTCATCAGTGAGGCTGCTGACTGGAAAAATATGTTTGCTCCATAATTAAAAATGTGAATGTACTTTGTGGCATTTCTACCTTTGTTTTGACATTCTTTTGTTTCCGAGGAACCTTTCAGTGCACGACCTGGAGGGTAATTGTTAATGATTCATACTACAGGGAGAGAGATATAAAAAAAACAGCTTTTAGTGTCTGAATGATTCATAACCAGTAAAAAGCTGCAGCTGGTGGGAATTCTTTTAGAAAACTGTTCAGGTTTGATCCCTGAGGTTACAGTTGTATTTACAGCATATCCTCTGGTCATTTAGGCAACTGGTCGAATTGCATCAAACCTCCAACTCAATCCAGACTGGTTACACTGGGGAGACTGTGTGCTTCTACTGCCCCCGGATATTGCTGTAAATACACACCTGGTTAAAGAGGGTCAGAAAAAAGGAACTAGAGATGTGTATCTGGCTCTTTTTTATTGTGACCCGCATGTAGAATTTGAACGGACAGCAGTCGTCAAGCACAGAAAGTACTGGATGTACCTACAGTGTGTGTACCTATACCTTTGTCCGTACCAGTAACAATTCCCCATGTCCCTCCGGCAACACAGATCTGGTGGATCTGTTCATAGTGGGAATGAGCATTGTGGCGTCTCACTATCAGTAATCAGAAAGTGTCAGTGCTGAGGTAATGGAAGGATGGTGCGACTAGTTACAACAGGCAGCAGTATCATCAACCACTTCTGATCAAAGTAAAAAAAAAAAAAAAAAGTGAACTTAATTAACACCACTCTGAAACGCTGCCTACATGTGTGATGTTACTAGAATAGGAAACTGAAAAGCAGAAAAATATTGCCAGAAATCGCACTTACCTTACACACTTTTGTGTGTCAGGAAATAAAAAAAGAATCTGGTCTTTAGCAGGTCTTAAAATTAGGCATCAGATGAAAACTTAACAAACTTAAAGGTTAACAAACTGAAGCCTTTCATTGAACTAAATGAACAAACTGATACTCTCTTTCTGCCCAGACACGTAGCAGCACTTCTGCTAGAATTTTGTTCATTTTTAGCAAAATAAAAATGCAGAAATACAAATCTGCATTTGTAACTTCAAGGGCCAAACTGCATTATATTTCTTCACATCAATATATGGGGGCAAGTGGCCCCCGGGCCGTGAGTTTGAGACCCCTGAGTTGACTATTTCTAAACAATCTGAAGACCATCATTCTTGAGTGGGAGAAGTAATTTTCCCACTCAAGAATCTACAGGCTTACAGGCCTCACTCAGAATGCTAAATGTTAAAGTTCATGACAGCACAATGAGAAAAACACTGAACAAGTTTGGCTCGTTTGGAAGATTTGCCAAGAGTAAGACTCTTGTCTTCATCAAGATTAAGACTCGTCTTTAAAAAGTTGCATCTGAACAAACCAAGACTTCTGGAACAATGTCCTTTGGACAGATGAGATTAAAGTGGAGAGGCTGATATGCTGTGCTAGATCAAAACCTAGCACAGCATATCAGCACAAACACCTCATGCAAGCTGTGAGGCACGGTGCTGGAGAAGTGATGATTTTGGCTTGTTTTGCAGCCAGGAGCTCTGGACCCTGCAGTCAATAAGTCAAATATGAACTCCTCTATTTACCAAAGTATCCAACAGCTAAAGCCTGGGCCAAACTGGGTCACACAACAGGACAAAGATCCCAAACACAGCAGAAAATTAACAACAGAATTGCTGCAAAAGAAAAGGTGTTACAATGTACAGTTAAAATCCAGATGTCAATCTGATTAAAATGATGTGGAGAGTTTTGTATAAACAAATGGAACAAATCTCAATGGACTGAACCAACGTAAAGAAGAGTGGCCCAAAATTCCTCCACAATGATGTGAAGACTGATAAAGTCATACAGAAAACAATAACTTCAAATCATTGTTCTTAGAAGTGATTCTACAAGTTATTGAATTGTGGGGTGCACTTAGTTTTCCACACATTGCATCTATGCTTTGTCTAAGGTTTTGCTAAATAAAGAAACTGTTTAATGTGTCATGTATTCTTGTTCTCCGGTTATATTTATCTATCTGTAATTTTACTATAAAACGGTAACTGAGTTTTCTACATTACCACTGCTTTTCCTTCTGCAATGCCCTGCAAATGGAGCAAGAGCACCACTGCCTGTGCTCAGCTTTGTATATTTCCTGGACAAATTATGTGCTGTTCTTTAATAGATATTTGACTGAAATTTTAGAAGAGACCTAGGACACAGTTGTCATGTTTTCCTGTTTAAGAAACCAACATGTGCACAAACTGAAAGACAAGGGAGAGACTGACATATTGAACAGGCTGGTGGAAATGCTGTTCCACTGAAGCAAGGGGCACCCAGCTTTTATTTACAGACAAAAATCAGTATCAGGTATAGTCAGGTTATACTCATGTAGACACAAATTTTTAGGAGAATAGCATAGCATCTCCAAAAAAGACAAAAAAAACCCAACAAAAAAACAGTAAGAAGTCTCCTGCATTAATGAATAGGGTGTTTGAAAATCACCTGTAGGCATTGTTGGTGCAGAGCTGGAGGGAATGACCCGGGAGAAGTGGAAAGCATCAAGCAGCACAGACAAAGAGAGCACGTACTGTGCGCTGGCAGAAGAGAAGAGGTCGGTCTAGCTTACACCCCCCTGAGGCATAATCTGACTTTTATTTTGATATGAGCAGTGGCCCAAGGCAAAGCAAAATAACTCATTCAATAATTAATCAAAAAGAATCCAGTCAGTTGTCATAGATGCAATGCAATACAAGAGGATTTTAATAAAATCACTTGTAATTTTGTCAAGCTTTATATTTATCAGCGTGCATAATGTTAACATACAAGCATTGCAGCACTTACATACCAACAGAAGAGTTCTTTTGTAATATTTAACATGCATTCTCATCACAAATTCCCCAGAAAAGGGAAAAATCTAGACCATAAGCACATACAGTTCTTCAAACGCCCCTTTGGAGCGATTCAGCAGAGGACGACTGCAAGCTGTGCTATTAAAATGTAATATCACCCAGCTGCCATCGAATGTCTCTGAGGTTATTTTAATGGAAGACTCTAAATTGCTCACTGCTTTTTGGTTTGTCAGAGGAGAAAGTGAGAACATTTTGAATTCCCATTTTTTTTTTTAGACTCTTTAATTCCGACCTTAAGCTCTCGTTGAGCTAACGTTATTGAACCGTTGTAACCTTCCTCTTTGCAGAGAGAGGAGTGTGAGACTGCAGCTCCAAAATGTGCTTATTGATTTGTGCAGCAGATACTCCAGCTCACAGAACAAGTGCTCTCAGATACTTTCACACATGGGCAAAGTGCATCTTAGGCAGCCAAAAAAAAGTTTAAGGTTTACACCACTCACCTTAGCTGGTCACGTGAAGGCTAAAAATGCTGAAAAAGTTTGCTGTTTTGGGCACTGCTGTGCCTCAGCAAGCTATAAAAGATTGCTTTTTGCAGTGTTACTACATGAATGTTGATGTGATGCCTGCTTACAATACATGTGATGTACACTGGGAAAAACTGCGAAGATACTGTACATTTAACATTTTTGAAATACAGGACTTTTCCATCCATCTCAACTCTATTTGTGAGTTTTTGAAACCTCATCAGTGTGATTTTCTTCCACTCAAAAAATCAAAATAAATTGCACAACTTCCACTGAAAAAACAGATGATGTACTAGCAGAAAATAACCAGGACATTTTAAGTTTTTTTTTAAATGTTTTTTTTTTGTGGGGTAAAGTCAGCGGCCACTTCACTTAGAATTACTGGTGAAATTATGGTTCAGCGGTGAAAACATGTTGGTCTTCCATCTGCCTGCAGAGAAATTCATATAGTTAGTTTTGTATTTTTTACTTAGCTTGTATTTTTTTTTTTTTTTTCACCATTTGCTTTTTTTTTTTGTCAGTTTAGTTTTAGTTAGTTTCCAGAGTGGATTTTCTTGTTTTGTTTTAGTTTTTTCTATTTGAAAATGTTTAGTTTTAGTTAGCTTTAGTAAGCCTATTATATAATTAGATTTAGTAGTACTCTATACAGGTAATACAATAAAAACACAGTAATTTTAAAAAAGTATTTGAAGTATTTGTTATTCTTGCAGACATCCAGAGTTTCAATAAACACGTCCATCAAATTTTACCGAACAAACAAATACTAAAACTAAAAATATTTATTCTAGTTTAGTTTTCCAATTTCACAAAATCATTTCAATTGGTTTAAATTTTTTAAGTCTGGTTTTTGTCTTTCAGTTAGTTCAAATGTTTTCAGTTTAGTGTTCGTTAACCAGAATATCCTTGCAGAAAGTGTCTGTTGCCAGAAGGGGGCAGTGTCAAAAATATGTGGTACAACGGGTCTGTGGGCCACTCTTGCTTGTGCTGTTGTTGCTCCAATCAGCATTCGACTGACACACACCGTAACCCAACAACTTGAGCAACGTGTAGTGGGAATTTGAGAACTTCACGAGGGACACACTCAGTGGACAAAAACTTTTCTCTGTAGGCAAGTACCTCCATAACTGGACACAATAATTGTGGCGTATATTTAGCATAATACAACACTCATGGAATAAATCTTACCTTCTGTTAAGTTTTTATTTAATTTTCACTAAATCAGCTTCAATGATGATTTGGGAGGACTTAGATATCATGGTGCACTTTACAGAGAGCTGTTTCTGTTATGAGCCGACTATCATTGATATAAACGGGATGGGCAAAACAACACAAATAGCTGTGGGTGTAAAACAATACAATTCATTATGCTTTACGATGACTGAAAAGCTAATGTGCTACTAAACATGCACGCCAATAACGGGGTTAATGATCATTGTGCAGCTTAATAACATGCTACCTTTATTTTGAAAACATACATAAACAGGAAGACGGCTGCACTCAAGCGCGACACGCTGATATTCACTGTTAACCACACTCGGCACTCTTCATTATGTGAAGGCCAGAGACTGGGTCAAACTCTGAAGCTGTCCTTTTCTCCCAGTGGAAAAGAGGGTAATGTAAGAAGGCCTCGGGAAGTGTGTGAGCATCCACAGAGCATCACAACAGGCAGAGTAATGAAGGGTCAGCGTGGTAATGATGAGCTCTGACACTTTATGTGTATAATAGATTTACACTGGCTGATCTGAGAGATGTAAACTGGAGCGGATGAAGGAAGTGGCTGAGCTGCCTTGTTAAATATTCACAAGAGAATGATAATAAAATCAGTGCCATGTAAAAAAAGGCTCTGTATACACGCACACACCATATATGTATATATAGTTATAATCAGCCTGTATGAGCCGATTCATAAAAAGACATTAATTCCAATAATATGTCACTTAAATTCACCCAAGCTTCCACACTCACTTACCTGTCTCCCCACCTTTTTCAAGGTCCAGTCTAGTTAACATTCACTTGTTTTGTGCCGTTTAATTTAGGGGAATAATAAAAGCACAAAGATCAAAGACTCTTATAATCAGTCATAATCATAATTAGTCTGCTCCACTGTAAAAATCCCTTTACTCCAATTAGGACCATCTTTTTCCTGATCTAAACAAACACGCTCCATTTGCTTGTTTAGTAGGAACCGTACATGTAAAAAATACTGAGTTAATCTTTTAGAAAAAGAGCTCGGTGGTTCCACAGCAGCTTAAATATTGCACAATCATCATAAGATGAAGTAAAGACCTACTGAAATAAATTTTGCAATAAACACCAGGGGCTCAGTTTAACTAGTTGCGACAATAAAATTACTTGAATGTTATGTTTTCCTCCATGCTTGGATCCATTACAGCGAGCACCGAGTGTGTGTATTTTCTGTAATGAGATGCATTATTTAAAGGTTGGTGACTGTGAAGTGTGACACGTTTTCTCCTCGCTCACCATCAGGGTTTGTGTGACCGTGAAAAGCACTCGTTGATGACACGTCGACTAACTTTGCACACAAGCACCGCATCACATTTTAAAGATGACTTGACCCACATCCTCGCTGTGCTGCCTCAACCTGGCAGGAGAAGCAGAGTTACGGAGTGTTACGTATCGCGTTACTGGGCGTTAATCTGCAGAACAGCAGACGCCGTTGTCTGACATCAACCGTTCAGCCCTCGTTGAAATTCACACTGGTATCTGCAGCTTTTATGTAATGCCATATCATGGCTGGTTCAGTTCACCAAAATGACCACATGAAGAAATTTTAAAACTCCTCATTTCATTATACTTGGTTCCAATGAGCTGGACTTTTTTCTTACTCCTTACAATGTCTAGAACAACAGTTCTCCAGGCTGAAGTCACTCTAAAGGTTTTCTTTGGACACTCTCTTCTTTTTCAATCATTTTCAATCCAATCCTTGCACCTGACCATTTTTTTGATTTTCTCTTTGTTAAAGCACTTAACTCTGACCTATGAATCATTTAAGCTTTAAAAAAGCGCCTAACTCAAGTGATGAACCCGTGTTGTGTCTACAAAGACAACTTAGCAAAGAACCAATTTATGTTTATATCTTTAGGCACTTTGCTGCTAGAAGCCTGTTGCAAAAACACATTTTTTTCCATTTCTTAAGTTAGATTTTAGATTAAAATTGTGTTTTTGTACCAACAAAGTGATTCCAAAGAGCTATTAGCTGAACACTTTTTATATCTCAGCATGGTGTGCAGTCTCTCCTTAAATAAAGAAAAAGGAGAAAACTGGACAACTGGAGGACAAAAGAAGAAGTGTCAGGCCTAAAAATTAATCTACAGCAGATAAACAGTATCTAAAAACAAAAAAACAAAAAAAAGAAAGCCCAATGAAGACCTGGCAGATACACCTGGCCTTTCAGTTCATCTACTGTTCATTGAAGCCTCATCAGATATGGCAGAAATGGTCTCAGTGGAAGGTTGACTATCCAGAAGTCATTCTTAAAGAAGAGAAATAGAGAAAATGCTGAGGTATACCACACTGTACAAGAACTGGACTGAAAATCAGTGGCAACGGGTTTCAAGGAATAATGAATCCAGAATTTTGGTTCATATGATCATCAATAGGTACAGAGGAGGTCAGGAGAAAGATACAACATGTTTTAAAGCAATCTGTAGAACGTGGTGGATGCTGTGTAATGTTATGGGGCTACAAAACACACTGTCAGTGCAGCGAAAGCAAACTTGGATAGAAAAACACACAGTGAAACATTATCAGTCATGGACTGGCCTCCCCACAGCTCAGACCTCAACGTTACTGAAGCAGTGTGGGATCATGTTGACAGAGAACAGAAGAAAAGGCAGAAACATCCAAAGAAGAGCTTTGAATGTCCTTGGAGAACTATTCCTAAAGACTACTTAAAGACATGACAAGAAAGCTGCTTAATTCAGACTATGAGGAAGAATAAAGGTGGTGCTGCTAAATATTCACTTTCAAGCTCATTAGAATTGTACAAACATATTTTAATAAACTGCTACACATATTTCCCAGTTTCTTAGCAAGACAGGTAGTTAATGGTACTGTATATGAACTTAAGGCTAATTCTGAAAATGATCAAACCCTGTACCAATAATGTGAAAGTCCCACAGTCATCATTTGCTTCCCCTCGCTTATGAGCAGTGCTGGTATTTTGACTATGTGATGTGATTCTTTTTGGATCACTGGGCTGACCAACAGCAAGTCGATCAAAATTTCAGAAAGCTGAAAGGCCCAAAGCAGCCAATGGTGTCTTGGGTTTAAGCCCACCTACTAAACTAAGTGCAGTAGTTCTGCCTTTGCCCTCATGAACAAGATCCAGTAAAGCAGAGAATTTCCCATAAAAAAATAAAGTTAAAATAAAGAATCCAACCTTCTGTGTAAATCCTAGCCGGGATGTGCTGTTCGATGGACTGTGAGCCTTTTAAAGTAGCTATGTCTGAGAGAGGGATTACAGGGCTCACGTTTATGAGGAAGTTTACTACTCAGTAAGATGATACAGACGCAGTTTCCCTCCGAGCTTCCTCATTTAATTTGCTTTCTACTGCTTTCATTTTCTGCTTTGTTGATCTTAAAAACAGGAGTGATGGATACGATGATAGGATGTGACGATCTAACTCGATTCAGCCTGAGGGTTACGTCCCAGTGATCAAATTCTCATCTTGAAATTCACTTGTAGCTATTTTTAAACAGCGTACATATTTTTTCTATTAATTCCTGTAAATTAACTTTAGAACCTGAGATTATGTTTGTTATGTTCACGCTCTGGAACGTGAACTTCACGGGCTCGTAAGTTGAGCAGGAGCAACCAGAGTCTGCAGAAAACAGCAGTTGCAGGGTCGCGGCGGCATCAAACGACTTCAAACAGACATGTCGAAGTCGGTCTGACTCCCCTCATCACTTCTGCCTTAATGCCTTCTTCATGGAGCATTAGCTGAGATCCCTGCAGCCGTGGAATTACAGCTATGATGTCAATACACATTGTGCACCATCATCAGTGTCTGTGTGTGTCCACAGTGCTCTGTATTCACCATTTTGTGGCTGTTTTTAAGAGATGTAATTGTTGATTTCTGAGTCCATTTCTGGGAAGACCGGAGATGATGTTTAGGGTTTAACGCAGACACGGGGCCTTTCGTCGAGTTTAATGGCTCTTCTCTTAAGTTGTTTGTTATGGATTGTGCCAGTTATACTGTAAATGTATCACCTGCAGTCCCTGGATCCATAGATGGTAGAGGTTAAATACCAGACAAGAGAAACAAAGTTATCAGTTTACAATACATCCAGTTTAACCATGAACAGAGAGAAGGTTCACTGGATCAAATCATTTGCAAGAGTTGTCGAGGCTTTCCAACACTTAAGCGAGTCTAAGGGAAGACTGCTGTACATGACTGAGATACACAACATTGGTGCTGAAATCTGTATGTGCACTAGCTTCACATCTTATCCAATAGTAATTCCAAATATGGAGAGAAATTTAAAGAGTTCACCTCAAATATAGGACACAGTCGAATGAGCTAAACTGAGGAATTAGCAGTAAAAATGAAGGCAGGGATTATGTTCAAGTGAGTATCTTCAGGTAAGTAACTAGGCCCAGTCACTTAGAGCGATAATGCAGGCAGAGTTAGAATGGGTCAGGCAGGCTTTCCAGCAGGTTTCCTAAGAAGAGGGAGAAGACAGGTGAGCAAGTACAAGACGCGAGGGAATTCAAGCAAGGTGGTAAGTGAATGAAGAGGTGCAAAAGGCCTGCGCTACAGCCCCACGGGTAGAACAACCACCTGGCAAAGAATGGAGGTCAGTGCAAGGTTTAACTATAACTAACTGTAGATCGAGAGCAGATACACCTGCGGGAGACTTCATAAGACCACCCACAGCCACTGAAGAAGTCTGATTAGTAACACCCACATTCTAACAGATAGGAAGAGAGGAAGGGAGAAAGCAGATCTACCACTGGTACAATAACACAAGTAAGAATCATTCGACGTTAAAACCAACTGTTTATATTCTGACCCATTAAGACTTCGTGGTAAGAGGTCTTGGTGACTGTGGTATCCAGTCACCCTAACCCTAACCCTGTACATTAATGTACTAAATTCAGTAACTGTATTACAATATATTATAGTTGTGTTGTTACTTGCATTACACAGTTATTCACACAGTGGGTTTGATAGAAAAGGGAAGAAATCAAATAAACATGGCTTTTTCCTTCGCACGTTGCAGCTGATTTCACTTTGTGTGCAGGAGGATGGTGGAGCAGTCTACAGCTGTTCAGGAGTGGAAATATGAACATTACATTTATTTTTAATGCACTAAAGAACAAGAGCATGATAGTGGAGTGCAACCTGCCTCCAAGACAAAAACAACTGCATTAAACCTCGACTCTTTGCAACCATCTGCACAGATAGCATGCTAACATAAAGCTAGCCAAGATCCTAGAATGATGTTAAAGCTGAGTGTATGCTGACCCCAGCCCAGCAGCCAGAGCCTGAACTTCACCAGGTAACAAAGGCAACTTGCAGTAGCCTTCATTTCTACCTGTATAAACAGCTACAGTAGAATCACTTGTCCTCACTAGCATGGGGATTTGTGTTGGTGTGTGTTTCAGGTCATTTACAGAGTAAAAGTGAAAGTAATGTAACAAGTAGTGTAACAAATTAATTTCTCTACTGATTAAGTAAAATACTGTGTTACTTTCCTATAATAAGTAATAAGCATCATGTAAAGCACTGTTTGTTTTTAATAACAAATCCAAGGCTGGTTGTGTCAGCGCCGAGGCAGCAGATCATGATCATGTCCTAGAAGTTCTGTTTTGGCTCACACCTGTTTGGTTTTTTTTAACTTCTTATCTCTGAAATGTTCTCCACTATAATTACGACCATTGCTTAGAATAACACGTTGCCTCTGGAGGCTTTCCATGGTTCAACCTGCTGCCCATGCACCTGGCTGCCCACCTAATGTAAAAGAAAACGGGAGTCATCAGAGGAGATATTCATGCATATACGTGTGTGTTCTCACACCTTTCTATAATAGTGAGCATTATGTTTGAGCAGTTTGGACCAAATGCACCAGATTATCCAGATTTTCTTCCCACATACAACTCCAGGTGTCCAGTCATAAATCTTTGGACCACGTTTGAGCCCTGTCATCTTGGAGATACTTTGACCAAGCCCTTGTTACTTACTTACCGTTGCTAATTTTTTCTGCCTCTAACACATAAATCAAGGGCTGCTTCCTGAGATGCTTCCTAATATAGCCCACCCCTTGACAGGTGCCAATATAATGAGGCAATCAATCTTATTAAATTCACCTGTCAGCTGGCTGCTTTTAATGTCATGGTAAATCAGAGAATTCTAACTTGTACATTACTGGAATATTTCTGTTGCATGCTACTTTATGCTTCAACTTATGAGGGAAATATTGCCATTTTCACCCCACCACATGTACTGGTCATCTAATTGCTGTGGGTTATTATACAGTTTTAGTAGTTGATCATTCACAAGATAATTTCAGATCTTTTTTCCTTCTAGTTTTTTCTAAAGCTTTGCAGGGATTTATGTGTAGGTCACTAACCTCCACAGGCAAAACTTTTAGCTTCATCTACAAAAGGGATGTCAAACTCATTTTACATAATGGGCTGCATACTGACCATGAGTGTGCTGGACCACTGACAGTGCAAGGAAATGTAACCATGCCGTTATCTATATAAGAAAAAGTACAATTTCAACTGTATGTCTCGGTTTTTCTACAAGAAATACTACGTATGCTATGTATTAAATATAAGAAATTTGCCAGCTCAACTATTTGGGACTAAATTATAAGTAACAGGGATGTAAAATAACTGAAATAAATCATCACACAAACTGTCCTGTAGTAATAAAACTGCTGTTTTTTTGTTTGCTTGTTTTTGTTTTGTTTTTTTTATTGTGGACTCATAAAGACAATTTTTTAATAGTGAAAATTTAATTGTTTATCTATTAGCTACCTTGGTGCAGTATGAATGACCATGAAGGTCAAATAAAAGCTGGAATACTGTTAAAAATCCCACATTTATGCCCTCATTCACATTTTCTTCCAAGCCAGTTCAGTGGGCCGGATTGTAGTCATTGGTGGGCCATTTCTGATCCCCAGGCCACATGTTTGAAACCCCTGATCTAAAATTAAATTAATGGGAGAGTAAGAGAAATGTCCAACCCAGTCTGCAAATCTGCATGTAGTGAACCATCCTAAATTAGCTGCAGCTCACACATTAAAATGCTTGTTAATATTTAGCTGTCTACCTGTCACTGATGCACAGCTCACTGTGGATGGGGAATGTGGAGGACATATTTAGCACATCTAATTGATATTTTTACAAGACCCTCTTAGTGACTCTTGGTTTTTGGCAGCCTAAGATGGTTTCCTACCTTTCACTCCAAGCCATCATCAAACCCTGAGTTTTATTTACCATCTGGGCACTGAGGTAAACAGTATTTGCAGCATCAGAGCAGTTGCTGCAGCCTGGTCTTTCAGCGAGATATTAGCTGGCCTCGCGCCACAGAGAGAGAGAGAAAAGGAGAGACAATGTGGAGTCATACTTATGGTACTTGTGGCATTTATTTGTGTATACTTGGATGTGTATGCATTATGAGGATGTGTGCCTGGTGACGAGCTGGAGCCGTGCCAGGCTGAAGACACAACGCCATACAAGGACAAGTCATGCTGGAGGTTCAGGCTGCCTGCAGGGTGGTACTCCTGCAGGGTGAGAGTACCGCAGCTCTGAGAGCTCCAACCAGATGGAGTTCAGAAGCCTGATGTTTTAGAATTACAGATATTTGCTGGCATCGGATGCACTGGAAAATACATTTGCTTTCTTCAAAGCCTAACCAGCATAAAAAGACACACAAAAACTAATTACACGTTGCCATCTCAAATAACAGATTTGAGATTTTTCCTCTATCTGACAGCTCAATCAGCAGCCTATCAACACCTCTGTAAATGCCCTGTAGATTAAACTACTCGCTCAAGGTTAGGGCGAGATGGAGCGATGTGAACAGCAGTGCCCTCCGTCAAAGACAAAAGATTCTGATGTCTTCATGGTGCAAATTGTGTTTTTTGTTATCTTAAAAACATTTTTAAAAATTAAAATAATCAATAGAAAATGAAAAACTAACAGGTGGTGGTGGTTGCAGAGCTATTGACTGGTTGTTGACGAGTTAGCATGAGCAGAAAAACAGCAACTAGAGTAAGAATAAAGTAAATTTACATGTTGCACTTTTAAATGGGTTGTTTGAACAAGCGTTTTCCCTCTGACTCAAGTCCTTGTGCTAGGGCGAGGTAAGCTAGGTGAAACAAAAAAATATGGATGTAGCTAGCATGATCCTGGTCTTGGGTCATTGGAAAAAGGCTTGTGGAGACATTTCAGTTCTTTTCAGTTCTTCTTCAGCTCTGTATGATGGAGTGTCTGAGGCTACGTCCACACTAATGCGTTCTCTCCGTTTTGGCCTCCCGTCCACACTGAGACGGCGTTTTCCCCAAGGAAAAACGCAACGTTTTGAAAACACTCTCAAAAACGCATACATTTCAAAATGGAGCTGTCCCATTGCAGTGTGGACACTCGAAAACGCAGACTTTCGAAAACGATGACACATGTTGGTCATATGATGCAGTCATGTGACCACGTAAACCAAGAATTCGGTGCTTTGTCTTGCCATTTCGCTGCCACGTTTCAAATAGCCGGAATGTAAATAAACGGCAGAGAGAAATGACGCAGGTCGAGTGGTCTTGCGTTTCACGCATGCGCGGAATTGCAACGTCAGCGTTTTCGTCCGTTTTAGTGTGGATGCGCAACTCTTTGAAAACGACTGAAAACACTAGTGTGGGCGCGTAACGTTTTCAGATGAAAACACTGTTTTCAAATCTATCCGGGCTAGTGTGGACGTAGCCTGAAGGAGAGTCCCAGAGCCCCAGTAGGTAACCCCTGGAGGGCCTGTCCCCATGGGGGATTCTTGTGGGTCACTATTAATCATGTGAGTCATTAAAGGGTCACATGAGCGAATGAATGAATGAACAAAACTGTGACCCTCAGGACCTCCCCCCCTGCCAGAGGTTCAACGCCACCAGGAGTTAAATACCTGGGACTGTCTATAATTCATTTGACTGTTAAATTGAATGCTGATTGGTTAATCACCGTCGTCAGCCAATGATAGCTGTTGTTTCTGAAATGAGACACCAAGATTTACCAAATTGATTGCTTTTTTTTTTGCTTTTTTTAATTTAATATGGCCAAAAATTAGTGACTGAGACCATGAAATTCAGTTGTAAGTGTTTACAGAGATCAAGTCATAAAGCTGTTTTCTGATCGGACCGGAAGACATTTTAAAACTGCAGCTATCGCCCTCCGGTGGCCTTTAAAAGAATGCAAATTTTAGTCCCTCGGCATTGGCTTCCCTTTCGAGACCTGGAAGCCATCATTGTCCATGTCCATCATTTGTGCTGTCTATGCATTAAACACACACTACAGAAGACAACAAACTCGAGGACTGTCCATTCAGTTTCAAGTACATTTGAAATGCTGGTTGAATCCAAAACTCTGAAAACACATTTGATAAAGTGCCTTTTTCATCTGTTTGTGTGGACGCTACAGTGAAAACAAATAAAGCTGCAGCACACTGATTATATCTGAGGCAGACATCACAGACTGGAACTCATGCAATTTGTAACACAAGTATAACCCTGGCACTGTGTGTGTGTGTGTGCTCTTAACATGTTCGCATTTAAATGTTTCATACATCAGCTGAGTGAAGCTCTGCAGATGAAAGTGACTCTGAAAAGGATCTAACTGCTGTGAAGTTGGTGTGTGTGTGTGTGTGTGTGTGTGTAAGTGAGAGTGAAAGCAGAAGAGAGATTTATGGAGAAGTAAGGTCAAATATCTTCAACCTAATAATAAATCTCACACACACACACACACACACACACACACACACACACACACACTCTGCCACCCTCCCGTCTGATATACCCTCTTTCTCTCTTTCCATCCCCCACTTGTGTGTTGACATAGTTTCCATGGTGAGGGGAAGGTGTTGAGAGCCATCACTGCATTCCTGGGAGCATGCTCACACACACACACACATTAACATTTACTCTGGGGGGTCAGTTAACACTGTCTCACAGCTCTCCCGGGCCAATATTTGACCGCTGTCCCAATAAACAAAAAAAAGAAAAACAGAAAACAGCCCAGAGATTTCCGATGTCCTGTAGGTAAAATGTGCCATTCGTGATCCAGTCTGTTTTCTCTTCTTGCTTGTCATTGCCTCTGTCCTTCACATTTCAAAGCTAACTTGCAGTCAGCGTGCATGCTGAAACCTCTTTGTAGTGTAAAGCCTAACTCCAGGCCCAAGAGGATGTAGCATTCATGGCTTCCTGTTGCTTTTGGACTGTTTTGCTGTTTCTTTGGCCTTAGCACAGTGTTCAGAGTGAATTACAGGAGAAACAACAAAAAGCAGCAACGGTGTCAAAAATGTAGCACTACCGTTCTTTGTGATATAAAGGAATAGGTTCTCTTGTGCCTTAATTCCTTTACAGACTGGGTGAGGCCATGCTTGCTGCAGAGACATATTAGCTTACACTCATGGTAAACACAGAGTGCATCCTCTGTCAATTCTAAAAAATTGATCTTAAAAAAATAAAGTTTGTAATTTATATACAACATATGACACATTAGACTGTTTCAATATTTATTTGACAAACACACAACCAAAATGCAGACACAGCATGTAAAACACTAAGTACACCCCAGGATCAACTATAATTAGCTTGTAGTTTTCTGTATGACTTCATCAGTCTCTCAAATCCTTGTGGAAGATTTTTTGCAGATTCTTCCTTGCAGCATTCCTTCAGTTCATTGAAATCGGGCATGCACAGCAGCTTTACTTGCTGCTGCACGACCCAGTTTCAACAAGCTTTAGCTGTCAAACACAGTTGACTCTAGGATACTTTGGTATACAGAGGGGTTCATGGTCGACCCAATGACTGCAGGTGCTCAAGTCCTGTGGCTACAAAATACACCAAAATAATGACCCTTCCACCACTGTGCTTGACAGCTGGTATGAGGTATATATGCTTATATGCTGTGTTTTCTCCAAATGTAGCACAATATGATCAGTCATCCCCACTTTTGTCTCCTCTTTTTTTTCCAGATGCAGCTTTACAAAACTAATCAATGCTGACATGTTCTTTTAAGAGAGAAGAGACTTTTCTCTTGGCAGACCAAATCCAATCAAGCCGTACTTACTCAGTCTTTTTATAACTGTGCAGTCGTAAACTTTAACATTTAAAAATGCTTATCAAGACCTGTAGACCTGTGGCTCTTGTGTTTTTTGCAGTTCATCTGATATTACACAGTGTAATCTAGGCTGGATTTGTTGGGATGTCCTCTCCTAAGAGGTTTGGCATCTGTCTTCAGTGTTTTCAACTTATAAATAATATTTCTCAATGTTGACTGATCAGACTTAAAGTTGTTTGGAAATGACCTTAATAAACGTTCGCAGATTGATGGGCAGCAACAACTGATTTTTATTTTGTTCTGAAATGTAAAACCTTAGGCTACATTTGTTTATGTCGTACCAATCTCCAGTCTTGGTTACTTTAGGTCATCTGCAGTCTCAGTTTTAGGTCTGTACAGAAGTCTAACTCATGATAATGTGTCCCGACTGTCATTGGGTTGCAGAAGCACAGATGGTTTGGCCTGATGAGTACAAAAGGGTCACAAAACCATAAGATGAATCCTCTGGAGACAGTAAAACAGCAAGTTTTATGGACACTTTAACACCTTGTTCATGGACACAAGGAGGTGTTAGAAGAGAACTCACTGGGTTTCTAAAAGTTAATCCTCAGGAGAACATGAATCCATTCAATTAACTGAAGTTGTTGGATATCTGAAACCTTTTGGATTTCAACACATATATTCTGATTAAACATGTTCTTGTGCTTGTTTTAATAAAAACTATTTGTTTTTCTGGCCCTGGAGGTTTGCAGGCCCAGACTAAGCTTGCAGTTTGCTTTGGGGGCCTTCTTTTCCTGCAGCAATAATTGATAAGCATGAAGCAACGAGTTTGGGCCTGCAAATGAAAAAGAAAAAGATGCATGTTGAGTGGGCTCAGTTTTAATTGTTTGTGTGTTTTGTTACTTTGGATATTGGATGATAAAAGACAGGCTACAGGCACACCTTGTGCAAGCTTCCGACATTCACATGCAGAGACACACCAGTTTAAATTCTTCAGTTAACCACAATAATCCAAGGCAAAGCTTAACAGCTGATGGGTGTTAACTTGAATAAATACTTCATTATTATCTTGAAGACTTCACTATAGCACCACAGGACTTGGAGCTACTGTGGAAGCATTGTGGGTACAGTCTAGGTAAACCCTCAGCCAATCACTGCCAGGATGGAAGGTGTGGTAGCCCCCGTGGATTACAGAAGAAACACAAGTTGGTGAGACGAGGCAGAGCATCTGTTTCGCCTCCGTATGTTGCAGTGCTGTAACGTCGACACAGTCAGTGAGATCTCACCCCGGGCAGACTAGCAGATCTGCTCCTCCAGCCTGCAATCAGCTTTCACAGGCTTATCAGCAAGAGCTCAGTTATGGAGGGAGTTTGAATTTGGGTTTAATTCATCACGTAGTATTAATGAACTGTAGACACACCCGTGTTCCTGTAGGGAAAACAGCTGCTGAGCTTTATTGTCTGAGCGGACTTGTGTTCTGGGAAGTAGCATGAGAGCATGAGGGGTCGTGGCTGATAAATCAATCTGATAGATCAAAAAAAAAAAAAAAAAGAAAAGAAAAGAAAAATTCACTGGATGGTTGTTTGAACTCCTTCAGGTTTCCTATTTTGAAAAACACACCAACAATTGCACAAAAAGGCAGAAGTTGACAAGAATTTCCAGGAAATATTAGGATCTGAAATCCTGTAATTCAGTTCCAGCCTTGCATTTCCCATTTCCCCTTGTTAGCACAGCAGCCTCACCCAGTCACTGTTGAAATCTTTTCCCTTTCTTTGCGATATCATGGACTAG
The DNA here is from genome assembly GCF_013358895.1 of Oreochromis aureus. Lineage (NCBI taxonomy): Eukaryota > Metazoa > Chordata > Actinopteri > Cichliformes > Cichlidae > Oreochromis > Oreochromis aureus. The sequence continues at coordinate 13,699,845 of NC_052963.1, read as the reverse complement.
GTTCTCTTGTATCTTTGTTGCTTTACAGTCTGAGTAACAGAAACATATGAAAACATATGAAAGGAATGATTTTAATCTAGGGTAGTGTCCAAATAGTTAATAACCTAATAAATAAAAATAAATATGCTTATTTATCCCTAATATTGTCACAGTTTGTTGTTGTCAGCACAGTAGACATCCAACACGTCCGTCTGCAGACAGCTGACAACAAGCCAGCTAAATAACAACAGCTTGTTAGAAGCTAACGTTATACCAGCTAATGTCAGGCTTGAGTATCCTAAAAACCAGATTATGCTTCTGATGAACAGCTTCATTGTATTCTGATTATATTGATTATATTATATATGCAGGATATCCTCAACAACTCACCGCAGTATAGTTGACATCAGTCAGCCAGTTTTACAGCCTCCTCCAGAGTAGATAGACGTAACGACCCAGAGTAGAGGTAAATAGCAGACTGACAGCCTACACTCAATAGAGATTGAAAATGTGACGTCATTCAGGGGTAAAACCGCAAAGGATTCTGGGAACTCGTGGCAAGAGGTACTAGCGCACGCAGGCTTCCAATTGAAATCAGTTACACAGCGATAAAAAGGATTGCAGCCATTCGAAGACCAAATATAACGTCCCAGAACACTCCAGCTCACATGTTTGTGAGAATGCTTGGAGCAGACTAAGGTCAGTGTTTTGTAGTAGTCAATATGTCATTTTTCATAACATAATTGGTGATATAGGTTACAAGCAAGTCTGGCGCTGAACAGAAACTGTCACGCTATGTTTCTTTGTTTATTGTGCATAAATAGTGAATTGTCCTGACAGAATATTGCGTTTCGCTTCTGTTATTACCACGGTACATTGACAAAAACATACTTTTATTCACAGGATAAAACAGTTGTTTTGTATCACTAATTGCCCAGTACGATTACAACATACAATATTATTGTCACTGCTACATTTCTGTAATGCTACCAGAAATTATTTCCACTACTAATTACCGTTGAGCTCAAAGGTCCTATTAATAAACGGTTAACGAATGTGTATTTATGAAGACGATTTGTGAGACTGGTAAACTTACGATGCGTACGATGGTCTTTCATTCTACACGGTGCATTTCAAGGTCCTGAACCCATCCGTCAGTAAACTGTACCTGGGCTTGTTGCAGTGACCTGAAGTTACTAAAAACTTCATGAGTGTATGAACTCACTCCAAGAACCGTATAACTATAAATATGAGCGTGGTAAAAGTTGGGCAGCACGCTAACATCTTTTGTCCACTCTGTGTGCTCGTAAGGGTCTGACCCTTTCACTTCTTTGATTTTTTTTTTTTTTTCCTCGTATCTTTTCTTTGACTTTTCATCACGTCTGTCTTTGTACGGACCGGCATTGTTCTCCTTCATTTTTGTACATACCTTTTTTTTGGGGGGGGCAAAGAAAAAGCAAGAAGGTATTGGAACCGGAGAATGAACGTTTTTGCGGTGCTGCAAATGTTTGCGTTTGATGCATTACTTTGATTGTTTTGCCACCAGTGCCCGACGTGCAATGCACGAAAGTCACGTGGTCTGTCAATCTCTATACAGATGAATGGCTGGAAAAGTTGTTTGTCCTAAAGCGGCCACCATAGCTAGGATTATCCATTTGAAATGTGGGGGGTTGGGATGTGATGTAAGAATTCAATGAACTGCAATCGGCAATCTACTGACATCTAGTGGTGACATTTTACACACTGTACCTTTAAAGGTAACTGTAACTCCATCAAACTCATTTTTGGCGATAGCTCAGTATTCGCCCTCTTCCACAAGTACCTACTCGGCATGATTTTGGTCGTTTTGCCTAATCAGCTAATATGCGTGGGGTCATTATAGCAACGAGGCATTTGAATGCGACAAAAGAAGCCACAACAAAGGTCGACATCGAGACGATGGTGTACCTGCTGCCCAGGTGTCTGGCTTTTTGTCACATTCGGCGACCACTGTGTTTTTTTGCCTCGTTGTTGGGTTTCAAACATGCTTGTTTTGATTTTTGAGAAGGAGACACTCTCATGACTCATCAAATGACACCACTGATTAGCCAGTTGGTGACATGCAGTCTGCTGACGTAACGATTTTGGATAGCCTCGGATTGCTTGGAACTCCAACTGAGTAGGTACTAAAAAACCCTAAAAACTGAGTCAAACCAGCCTGACCAAATTAGGTACTAGTGGACCAGGACTATATGTGTTAGTAATACTTTATATCCATGAGCTCAAAGCTTTGCTTCACTGGGACATGAGAAACAATTTTCTGGTTATTATTAAACAGCATAGCAGATGATGAGATTTCATGCGCTATGCCGATATTTCTGAGTGAGAACCTTGAAACTGGATTGATGTGTACTCCCATGGTCCCGAAACAATAAGGACATTATGGATAACTTTCTACATCTGCATCAAATCTGTATAATTTAGGGTTGAAATAATTTGCAAATGATTGTACAGAATCTCTGAACCTTTGGAGATATTCATGTGCCAAGCCAAAGGATCTCTGTGTCTTTCTAACTCCTATAAATCTCTTCAAAGTCTTTAGTACATATAGCAAGCAAGTTTCAGCAGACATGGTTTCAAATCTGCAACCTGACTGATCTCCAAAAGCACACAAAAGCAAGGCTAATTTGAGCTTTGACACAGCAGGAAACCCCATATTCTGGAGCAAAACCAAAACAGAATTAAAATCAGTTTTATAAACTGCAACCAAAGTATTGTTTTGGGCAGAGGTGCAGAGGGGTGGGGGTGTAGAGAAGGGAAACGGGGCATTAACAGACAGCAGACTGGTGTGATGGAGCCGGGGCTTTTTGGAGCTGCTGGAGACATCAGCACTGATTACAATGAAGACAAGAAAACGTCGCCTCTGGTAGACTCTGGGGATAACAGGCTGCTTACTTTGCTCCACGCGCTGCTAAATTTTTCTGTCTGAATTCTTTGTTATGTGGAGCAACCCTCAAGCTGTGACACGTTCGAGTCGGTGCCATCTCCAAAACGGCAGGAGTTTACAGCGGTGAACAAGAGCTAAATAAAAAAAGAATTATACCCAGTGCAGCTTTTATTTTTTAAAAAGTCACACACCCACACACACATATACACCACTGATTAAACTGGGAACAGAATGCTTTAAGTTGTGACAAGGCCACATTATCAGTGATCCATGGGTGGCATAGACGCAAACATACAGGAACTGGAAAATGGGTCAAATGGACCCTGAGAGAGAACAAGAGCATGTTAGCAAAACCACAGACAGCTCCAGAGCCAATCAACAGCGTGTCTTTCTTCTCTGCCATCTCCACACGAGATGGAGATGAGAGAAAGAGAAAGGGTGGTGGTGAAAGAGGGAGAGAGATGGAACGAGAGATTGGCTTTAAAGAGGTGTAAAAGCCCCGGAGAGCGGCTGAGGTTTCAGCTCATCTGCATTTCTAATGAAGAGGGGGAGTGAAAGAGGGATCGGTGTGATGAGGAGAAATTAAGAGAAAGGGATGGAGAAGTGGTTATAACAGCAGCAGCAGAGAGAGATGGGTGACAAATAGAGGAAAAAGTACAAACAGATGAATCCCATAAGAGTAACAAGGCGATTGGAGACACACAAAGAACAACATGGAGGCAAGAGGGAGAGATATAGTCGTGGTCTAATGTTGAATTATAAAACATTTATTCTGCTGGAAGTTTTTAAAGTTGCTTTTTGGTTGTTTTTTTTTTTAAACCATGTTTTTGGGAGCATAGAAAAATCTGATTGATGGCTTGCCCACAGACGGAAAAGAAAACTAAATTGGCCCACATTTGTCACAAATCTCGTAGCGGGAACGCTGATCACGACCACATCAGATCCTCTGGAAAAAATTCAGCAGCCATTTAAAAGAAAGAGGGTAAATGTGGGCCAGCCAGGGACAACTGCAGGAAGGGTTGGCTTATTCATACACAATAAATCAACTCCAGCATGCAGCAACAGACGATACAAACACTGAAATTTTCATTTGAGTAGCTTTAGGAAGAGGCACTAGCTGATCAAGAAGGTGGTTCTCAGTTGGGTTACTCATCCAGTACTGTACTAAAGTCTCTGGTCAAGCAGCCAGACTTTGTTGTCATTATTGAAAAATGATCTTGAGCAATAGTTTCCAAGGCTTTCTGAAGGTTTTCTGGGAAACTGGCTGATTTTTCAGTCATTTTCAATGCAGTCCCTGTATCTGACCATTTTTAGAAGTGCTGCCAACGCAATGAACGCAAACTTGGATAGAAAAACAAACCTTGGAACACCATCAGTCATGGATTGGCCTCCACAGAGCCCGGACGTCGACATTATTGGAGCAGTGTGGGATCATGTTGACAGAGAACAGAACAAAAGGCAAAAACATCCAAAGAAGAGCTTTGAATGTCTCTCAAGAAGCCTGGAGAACTATTCCTGAAGACTGCTTAAAGCTGCCCGAGAGTGTTCAGACTGTGCAGAAGAAAAAAGGTGGTCATACCAAATATTGACAGACTCCGTTTGTGCCTTACATACTGTATTTCCATGTACATTTACATATTTCAAGAAATCCCTCCACCCATTTCCCTGGCAAAATACACAAGTATATATCATATACAAAATATATACTCCTATATCATAAGAGGGGTGGCACAACACTATTGCACAGTACCATATTTGTAAATTAATAGCTTGTAATGGCAAACGAACTTCTTAGATGAATATTTAACTGAATGGTGGGAAACGGGGACTACAACTGACAACATCCAAATGCCAAATGATGGTCGATTTTCCATTTTGCAGACTGCAAGTCACTGTATTGTCATTTACAGGTGAGCCGCTCATGCTCTGCTTTTATTTGAGTTTCAGACACACAGAAACAACCATATTTTGCCAATATACACCCAACACTGCATCTGATTGGCTCTGACCCAGACCTATTCTTTTTTTTTTTTTTTTTGTCTAGCCAGGGACAGAAAATGTAGCCAAAATGTATTCAGCCGATGTGCCGAAACTGTATATCCTCTAATGGCCGCTTAAGGCTGCTTCCAACACATGCCTGATTGTCCATAGACTCCCATGTTAAAATTCCATTTTTCCAGCATTAAAAACCATGTTTACCCCAACAACCATTTGTTGGGGTAAACAACAAATGGTTGTCCCCCCCCACCCTTCATAAACAACTTTAGGGGGGTTAAACCTCAAAATAGTCATGATATTAATATCTGTGCTCATAAAGAGCTGGAGTGAAGACAAGGGTAGCCTAAGTGACAGTATTAATGTGAAGAGTGGAACTGACCAACACTGAAATCATCCTCATGAAACACCACACAATAAAATGAGACCATACAGACACAACTGTGTCAGAATGAATACATCTTACAAATCTGTTTATTAAAAAACATCATCATGAGTCATCATACTAATTGCAATAAAATGACAAAATAAAAAGACACTGGGGAGGTCTTGCAGTGACGTTATCACATGATCAGGGATGTGTACTGATGCTACTTTTCAGGTCTTGTTTACTGGCACAGAGCGATATTATTTACCTGTGAATGTGTAGGTGTGTGTATGATAATGATAGTGGAAGAACCTGTTCCGAATACTGCACCAGTATAATCACGGAGAGGATTTAAGGAACCACACTGGAAGTTTCTGAAATAACCAGCCTCCCTTAAGCCAAGCCAAAACACTCACCAGTGTTCTTCTAATTCAGGGAGGATGTATGTGGAAATGATGCAGACCACTGGTTTCGGTTTCAGTTAAAAGAAAAAATGTGGATATGACAACATTAACTCAGAAACACGGTGATGGGGATCTTTTACGTGTTTATTGTGACTGGATAATGGCTCCGCACTGGCTGCCTGAGTTAACTGAGTGTTTTAGTTCTGATTAAGAGTGAATAATAGAAGTTTAACTTTCTGGGAGCTGTGACCCGACTACAGCCTCATATTGCTTGTAAAGTTGCTTAAAACTCTCTTTAAAACACATCAAACAAAGCCTGATTCAACCCCAGCCAGTTCAGGAGAAAACCGTCTGGCACATCATGCTAAAAAACCCAACAGGCCCACTTGGATCCTGCTGGGTTTGGACACAAACTTCCTCATTTTCTGTGTGTGTGGTTGCTTCAAGTATGTGTGTGTTCGCACAGCAGTCGACACGACACACCCCTCATTGCAAGTTCATTCACTTGCGATAAAAACTCCACAGAGACTAAACAGATGTCAGCTGATGCAAGTTGGACACAGCTAACTTTGCCAGTTGGCCGATTATTGCAGATTATTGCAGGTTTCTTTTTGTTGTTGTTTTATAGAAATACATTTTAGAGTTTTATCTAGCAGGTGCAAGGAAAACAGCAGGACTGTTGAAAAAGCAGAACCTAAACATATCAAAGGAAAAATAATGCACACGTTGGTTGTTGACACGTTTTGAACAACTGGAAGTTTACTGGTCAGTTTTTTAGCTACACTGTAGCTCGTTCATGCTGCGTAAATAAAGGAACAACAAACAGCGTAAAACATGGATGTAGCTGTTAGCTGTCCGTTTGGAAAAAGTGCCTTAAACCTGCATTCTATCTGAAGGCCACCAGATGGCGATAGATGTAGCTGCAAAAATGATTAATTAAAATTTAAAAATTATATTTTGTAACTTCTGGTCATGCTATGTTTTATGGAGCATTATCTGTGGAATGAACCACACGTCTCTTAGCTAATAAGATGCCACTCCCAAGCTGTTAGCCAATAAGGGTACAGGTTTACAGTTGGCCCCACCCTTGTTTGTCTCAACTATTTTTTTGCCGTTTCTTTTTTTTGCAACGAACACAGCAACAGTGGAAATCCTCATCTCAAGGCTTCAAAATGGGATTTCAGAAACCAGTGGATGACATAGTAGCTACGTCCATCTTTTATATTGTTTGTGAGGAGAACTGCTAACCTAGCTTAACCAAAAGTGACACAAAATACTTAGCAACAATGTCAGAGAGTCTCATTTATGTTGGTTATGCAAAATGGTTGGAAATGTTAAATATAGAGGGAAGAATAAGTTCTTTCAGAGCAAACTGCATCACTTCTGAACAAGGTAGGCTAGCATTTCCCCTCCTCCTAGCCTTTACGCTAAGCTAACCAAGCTAAGCACATTTCCCAAGTTATTCAACTATTCCTTTTATACCCAAAGCAAGAAACATGCATCACTTTATTCAAAACGTCAAACCATGGAAGAAACCAAGTTCCTTACATCACCCAAACTATTTTTGTCATTTTGTTCACAGTACGAACAAACTTGAGTCTGCCATAGCGAGGTGACAGCTAGCTTTTCAAATCTAGATGTAGGAAGCTTTGATGTGATCAAAATGTAACGGGGGGGGGGGGGACGCCTTGTGTTGCTCATGAATGACATCATACTGTTATTACAAAACAGTACATGCAACTCTTTGTCTCACACACTGTAGCACAGCACTCACACAGTGTACGAAACACACACGAGACCCGGGCAAAAATAACAGCTGGATACATTTTTGAATATTTATAAAAGAAGAGTGCTTGCTGTTGGCGCTTTGAGCAGCAGTTCAAGTGTTGATGTGGCAATACGAACCAAGCACGCCTCCATTAGTTCAAAATATTGGCACCATGTACAGTATATCTCACACACAAACACACTGCATATCTCTGTGTAAAGCTTAAAAATGTCTCATTTTTTTAAAATCTCTGAATTTTCAAAAAACTAGAGTTGAGAATAAAGGTAAATATAATCCAGGTGTTAAGGTGGGAATACTTTGGGGTGGTAGTGCAATGCCAGAACACCTTCAGCAGATGTTTCCCATGTGACTTAAGTAGGGATATATTATGTCTTTTAACCCTGTGCAGATTCATATTAAGTAATGGCACTCCAGTCTCGCCAACCCCAAAGAACCCATGAATTTTACGTGCTTCCCCAAAAAGAGATTATAGTGGGATTCACTGGTACGTCGCTTACTGGTTGCCTTGGCATCAGGATAAGAAAAAAAAAAAAAAACCTAAAAAAGCATTTAGTCAGGCCTGAGCACTTCATTTGTTATCCCTAGTGGTTATAGAGGCAGCAGATCTGTTTACTGATCCGTTATTCCCAAGTGGCAGTGATGTCTCAGAAGTCTCCTGTTCCTCGGATATTAAACTCTGGATCCCTCAGAGCTTCTTGTACGGCGGTGGTGCCGGCGGGGCACAAATTTATCTGCATAAAATTCTCTAGAAGTGCCACAAGATTTCTTCATAGAAACAGAAGTCTGAAAGGCTATTTTTTCCCCATTGGTGAGCGTGAAAGTCCCCTGCTCCTACACTGCAGAGTTGAAAAAAACAACAGTCCTGAGCACCTTTTAAAGCACTGCGAAAATGCGTTTTAATCCCAACGCCCGTCGCCCGGGCACAACTGGGTGTCCCAGAAATCGTCTATGGGCGTGTGTCTGTTATGCGTGTGGTGCTTCCTGTGAGCGCTGCAGTGTGAGGGCGCGGGGGAAAGTGTTTGTCAGTCCATCTCCAGGTCCATGAGTTTGTTGCGTGAGCGTGGAAGGTGTGCAGTGTTACGGCAGCAGCACTGGGCGCAAACCAGACCCAGGACCAGAGAGAAGAGGCCGACACCTGGAAAAACCAGAAAAGACACCATGTAACCAACACCAATAAAACCATTCCAAGCCAACGATTGTTAATGCTACCATTTCTATCGATTAATTTATTCATGCGTACCATTTTTAACTGATACAATAAAAGCTAATAACTTTAGCAACCTTCTAAAAACAGTGTCTTTAATGTTTTTGCCCTTTTTAGTGGTTAATATTAGTCTTCACACACTTCAAATTTACAGAAGAATAAGGTACTTTTGGTTGCTCCTTTATTTCACAAGGTATTGACTGATTTGCTACACATTTTATACCCTTTTTAAGTCCTTCTGGACACAGACTTCCCACTTTATCCAGGCTTGAGTTTGGCCATTGAACCAGGGACCTTTTACATGTAAGCTGAATGTGTTAACCACTAAACCACAGCCCTGTACAAGTCTGACAAAAGAATTTCTTGGCCAGTGCTGGGAAAAGGGACCGACTTCCGGAGATATAGAGCACATGACAGATAGCTTTAACTCTGATTAAGGTCTCATTACTCCAATCTCATTCTCTTGTCTGTTTAAGGCATTGGTTCAAGCGCCTAAAAGTTGACAAGCAGGGATTCCCTCGTCTCCAGCTCATGTGGCACCGAGAAGACTAGGGCTATGTCAGGACTATAATCACTTCTGTGCTGCTAGCATTGCTGCAACAACCACTAATAAAACACAGATTTTTATGTGAACAGCAAACAGAAAAGCCCATCCTTGCTTTCCAAAATCCCCATCAGTGCTAATTAAGGCATACTCTACTGACTATTTTGATTAAACTCTTGTCCGCAGTGCACGGACAACATCAGCTATCAGAAATGTGTCCTAAATAGAGACGAACACTGTCAGCAAGTGAAGTGCAGTGCAGCACAAAAGAAAACACAAAAGAGAGTCTGTCGGCCAGCACTTTTAGCAAGGACGCCCTCGCTGACAGAAAGCAGCAGTGAGCCAAGCTTTTCTCACTTTCCAGAGACATTTTTCTGCTGCGCTTGGCTACATTTAACATTTTCTTTATGCTAAGTCAACATTTTAGTTAGCCCTCTTACAGAATCGGACTACAACAGCTTGTCATTCAGCACTGCAACAGCAACACAACACCCTTTCATAAATGCCTACACACAACCCTATACACATAACACAAGCGGATGCTTTACAGAACAGTACAGGAGAACAAGGAGACAAGAAACCCGTGATGTACTGTTTAGGTGCGGAGCTAGTCAGCTGTCAAACTGGAAGAAATACCGAATTAGTGTAGAGTTGGTGGTTTATGCGTTTTTCCTCATTTTCTGGGATCAACATACTGTCACAACAGTGGTTACTCATACCCAACACAAGCAAAGTGTAGATGTAATTCCCATGGGCTAAAAGGCCAGGCTTTAGACAGGTCTAAACACTATTTCAGACATTTTTTTCTACTTTTGGCTCTCAATGATGTCATAGAGAGTGGCCCTCTGTTTGCAAAGGGTAGCCAATCAAAAGAAGGTTATCTTAAAAGGAGGCCAAATGTCACTAAAACACCTTGCTTTAGGATAAATTGAGGAGCTGCACCAGGGCTCGGTATAAAATAAATAAGGATTATTTTCTACTGTGAATCAGAGCTTCTCTATTAGAGTCACAAATTTAAAAAAGTCTCCAGTGCTACCCCTCAGCTTTCTAGTAGATGCAGTGACCTCACAGGTCTTGAGATCATCTTGAGGTCAATGTCACTGGGACTCAAACTCGTCCGAGCCTTTTAAGAGATGAATCTATGGTATCAATTTGAATATCCTACGTCGCCTCAGTCTCGAATCATCGTACAAACTTGGGTGTCCACGTTGCCTGTGACCTGACAACAATACCCCATCAGCCTTTTGCGGCCGAGGGGTAAAAAGTACAAGTTCACTTAGAGGACTTGGAGATAATCAGGCATTACTGTGGAAAAATGAATCCATAATTAAATCTTAAATCCCTAAAAATATGTCATCTAGATGAAAGAAAAGGATATAGACAATTAAAGATTGCCTAAAGCAAAGTCTCTGAAGTACAACAAACATATAATGACTATATTACCCAGTGAGGCCGATGCACCATATAAGAGAGGTAACTTTAGGGAGTCCCAAACTGCAGAAGGAGAGAGGAAACAAGAGAATTGGTGTTACGTATAACAAAATAATGCATGTGTATCATTATGTTTATGTTTAAATGTGTTCATGTTATAAAGTAACTGCGTGTCTTTTGCACCACACCTGCAAATTTGACAGCGAGGAAGACTTTGGATGATGTCAGCTCTTGAGCTTCTGTCCAGGCTCCCGTTGAGGCCGACAGGTACCAGGGAGTGACGGAGCAGAAATACTCCCCACTGTCACTGGAAACCACAGAGGACACAGGTTGTTGTGATGACGGTCATGGTGTTGTGCAAGTCTCTCAGCCAGAAGAGATTAAACAGACAAATCATTTGTTTGCACCTCACCTGTCCTGAGTGCCAAATATGTTGAGCAGGTAGATGTGTGTGTCTTTGCGCTCTATTGTAACGTCGCTGGATGAGTTACGGTTGATTTTTCTCACAACGCCAAAGCGGTCGACGCTGGCCACCTGGATCGGCGCGGGTCCACCGCGCAGCCGGGTGAAAAACCATTTCACCTCGTACGCCAGGTCATCTGAGAGAGACACAGACAAATTTAAGTGAAGCTGTGAATGACTTTTAAGATGTTTAGAGTGGTGAGGATTTTAACTATTAGACATCATTATATACATTTTTTTTAGTATCTAAATAGTCTTGATGCATTCTCAATCATCCAAGTTAATCCCAAAAGGCTGATTCTGTTCATCTGGACGCTGCGTCCAGATGAACAGAATCAACCTTTTCGGATAGTATCTAAATAGTTATGGACAAAATATGAACTTAAGGATAAAACCAGGTTCAAAGATCTTATTCATTTTCCGACATATTAGATCCAAAAGTTCTGTGCATCAAATTCAAACACCCCTCTGTAAATATATTCAAAACACAGACAGAAGAAAATATACAGATTAGGTATTAACTAATCATTCATACATATATTATGAATGTTCAGTGTATCCATTGGACATTCATATATGTCCAATTGGAAATGAATTGTCAAATAAAAACCAAAATGTGTTTAACCATTTTATTTCCATGAAACTTGAAGGAGATAATGTGGAAATAAATTCGCGAAAACATTCAATATGCTTTCGCCCGTAGTTTCTGACATTCAGTAACTGCACTATTAGCTAATTGTTCGTCAGGTAGAAGCTCTGAACACCTTTAAAACCACTTTTTTTTTTTAACCTACGCTGAAATTTGTGTAACTCATTTGCTCTGTTTAGATGGGACACAGCTGGACTGCCAAACAAGGCCTAACCCACTATGGACACACTTTGTACAACCTGAAACACAGATCAGTATTTACAGGTTTTCTTTGGTGGTAATGTCTCAATAAGTACTTCCATTCAAAACAAAACTGAGCGTTTCTTTAACAGTATCTGCATGTCGTGTTAATGTGCTGACACCAACCAATCCCATCGTCTCTCAAATACCTTCAATCTGAACCTTACAAACTACAAAAGAAAACTCAAAGGCAAAATACTGTATGTACCAGTTAATAAAGAAGATTAGAAGTGCCATTAAAAGATAGCGTTACTGCAGCGATGTGACATATTTGAAGCCAGTAAGAGATCAAGTGTAAACCAACGAGCTGTTTAGGAGAACAAAGTCGCTTTATGTGACAGAAGAGTTAGAGAAGGTAGGACAGCTGAAATGTGTGTTACTGCCGCTGATCACGACACCCCAGCTCAGTTTGAAGCATTTCTTTAAGCCTTTAAGTCACTGGCTAACATTGACTTTAGCCAGCCTAACATTTACAGAAAAGCGCTACTATACCGACTTCATTATAGAAACTGAGTGTTTGAGGTCCAGCGCAGCCCTAATTTCACTACGATAACAAACAGAGGAGAGGAGGAAACCTAGAAAGCAGAAGAAATCCATTATCACCACATTATGAACGCTGGCGTTCCTTTTCCCACATTAAGATAGAAAGACAGGGAGACGGACACGCATCATAAAAGGGGGATAGCGATGACAAAAGAAATAAAAACGGGGACGAGAGTTTGATAGAATTTGTGATAATAGATGCAATCTTTGGAAAAAGGGGCGCGCGAGCTAATTATTTCAGAGAGAGAGAGAGGGAGAGAAAAAGAGAGCGAGCGTGAGAGACAGAAGCACAAACTAGTCATTAGTCTGTCAGAGAGAGAGAGAGAGAGAGCACGAGCGAGAGAGACTATTAGCACTGCACCTCCCACACACACACACACACACACACACACACACACACACACACACACACACACACACAGTGAAGCACAATACAAACCCCATGGAGTCTTAGTCATCCTCTGTCATTTAGGAGACAAATAGAGGATACAGATGAAAAAATAAAAGGAACATTTGCGAGCGACAGTGCAGGGTAAAAAAAAGAAAAAAGAAAGAAAAAGATAAATGATGATGAAAAACAATTATGAAAAAAAGAGTGAAAGAAACAGACATGGGGAGGAAGAAAGAGGTGGGGAGAATGGATGGAGCAAATATAATGAAGAGAAGGGAAAAAAAACTGAGGAGTGAACTCAGCCAGAGCAGAGAAATGAATCACATCTCAATTTCTCTCTCCCTCTCTTCCCTAATGGCTTTAATATTCAAGTGCTACATCATTAAAAATCGGTAGTAGCGTGAGCAGCAGCGGCGATAGTAATAACACCGACCTTGGTATCAAGTTTAGCACCCCCAGGTCTCAATATTGGTCATCACCTGAAAACTGTTTGCCCTTCTGTGTGTGACACTAGGCTGAAATCTCATTAAGTTTTGCTGTAGATAGTCAAGGTTTTGTGTGACTGAACACCACACCAGAAGATGACCAGAGGGCCCGCAAAAAAAGTACAGTATGTACAGTACAGCAAGACCAGAACATTTCAAAAATAATCTCAATTTAGCAGGAAATCTCATCACCCCTTCCAATATCACACTATAAACCACTTTTTGAAATTAAAGCGGCATTCAAAGACGAGCCCTAAAGCATGTACCTTTTTCTTTTGATAAAGTTTTAGCTCCACTGACGGCAAAATGTCACCTTATCCCACACGTTCACAGGCTGCGTAGTCAGACTGATGTAACGTTTGAGGCAAATGCTGCCGTTTATATTTTTATAAAAACATTTCTGACCATGTTCTGAAGAGTGGCCAGTGCGGAAGAGACTAAAACCTGGATTCTTACTAATAACCATCATCCCAGGGGTGGATGTCCCGCACACTCCCATCAAGGTCAGACAGTGCAATGCACAGGGAAACTTTAAAAATCCCATCAGCAACATCTCAGACTCTACAGACCTCAGTATGTTAAATGGCAAAGTTAGTGACAATACAATTAGAAAAAAGCTGAAAAAGTATGTGTGTGTTAAAATGTAACAAAGCATAGGAACCTACGGAAACCATTCTTTAGAGAGAAAAGTGAAGATGCTTGGACGTAGTACACAAACACCTCATACTAACTGTCAGGCACGGTGGTGGAGGCGTGATGGTTTGGGCTTGTTCTGCAGCCACAGGGCCTGCGCACCCTGCAGTCATTGTGTCCACCATGATTTCCTCTATATATCAAAGTAGTCTACAATCAAATGTGATGCCACCTGTCTGACAGCTAAAGCTTGGCTTAAACTGATCGTGCAGCAGGAAAATGATCCCAAGTCCAGCAGCAAATCTACACAGAATGGCTGAAAAAGTCCAGATCTGAACCCCGATTACATGCTGTGGGAAGACTCAATGTTTTAAAGCAGAGTGGACCAAAACTCCTTTACAATGATGTGACTGATAAAGTCACACAGGAAATAAACACTTCAAGTTATTGCTGGTAAAGGTGGTTCTACAAACTATTGAATAATGAGGGGCTGGTTCTGTATTAAGGCTTAGTTCTTATTAAATAAATAATACAGTATAATATGTCATAGGTTGTTGTTCATCTGAAGGTGAATTAACCTCATTTCACAGTCCGATTTATAAGACCTTAGACCTGACATAATGTGTACTTTCTCTTTAGCATGACTGTATCTGATCGTCCGATGGTCCAATTTAGAAATATCTGTAAGTGTAAGCTGCCTTTATTTGTCAAAACTATATTGATTTATCAACATAAACCCAATAAAAATTACACTATAATTTGTAAGCGTGTGTGTTTTTACGCACCGCTGTACAGCTTGATGAGTATCATCATTTTTCTGCCTCCATATTCTCTGGATTTATTCTGGTTTTATGAACTTACAAATTCTACTTTAAACCTTCTTGAATGGTAACGCAACCACACTAAACATGCAGATTTTATTCATGAGAATTTAAATTTAATGCAGAAATAACAACAGCAGAACTTCAGCAAACTGCACTTTTAGTCTGAGGTGCTACTTTTCCAAGAGCACAAAATTAGAAGTCGCAGCGCGCTTCCTCCCTGGCTGTTCTCTCTCTAAAGTCTAAATCAATCACTTCCTGTTAGTGGAGAAGTGGACACTGGACACTAGGATGTAATTTTGGCAAATCAACTCTACTGCTTCTCATTTAGAGGAGAGGAGACGCTTTTCTCTCGTGCAGAGCCTGATTTCAGTGGAGTTAGCCACATTTGTACTGGTTAAATTATCGTTATTGTGTAATACGCAATTGTTTTATATAAAAAATATACAATAATGTGCAAATTGAATTTGTTTTCAACTTTCAATTATCAGAAGAATCTTTGATATCAAGGTAAAGAAATCAGTTAAGATTTGGTCATTTTTAAAGAGTTAATGTAAAGCTCATATAAAGTCATGTATTAGCCTCCCTTCACATTGTTAAATCTGACTAAATTGATGGCGGCGATGATGAAGGTGATGATGAAGATGCACTGAGACAGCCTAGAGGGAGGGCACTGATATTTTTGCACAAATACAAGTAGCCGAGCGCTCCATCCAACCAAAGAGGAGGAAACAGGAGGTGACACCGCGGGTCGACTGACCTCACACACATCAGACACACACACACACACACACACACACACACACACACACACACACACACACACACACACACACACACACACACACACACACACACACACACACACACACACACACACACACACACACACACACACACACACACACACACACACACACACACACACACACACACACACAGCCTCCAGACTCGCTGACCAGAATCGACTGAAGACTAAGTTCTGACATGGAGACAGGGCCGAGTTACCCTGTAACATCCTCAAGAAAGCTACGTTTCCTCAAAGCCGCTACAGTGCAGATTAAAAATGCCAAAGTTAAGGCTAAAATTATAATGTGACAATTTGATCTACTTGAATGTGAGAACTGGCTGCTGGTCCTTGTGTTTTGGGATCCAGGATGGAAAAATTTGTGCTGATGTTTAACAGGATAAATGATTAATCAAGAAAATAATCAAGCGGATTAACAGACAATCAGAATCAGTCCTTCCTCACTTCTGCTCCTCCTATTAAAAAAAGTTAATGACAAAGACTTGCAGCTAATCAAACTTTAAAGACAAGATCAAATTTCTTGAAGTTTATTCAAGGACAAATTAGGATGGTCATACCTGTTTTGCCCCTATAAAACTTTAACCACTAACAGAAGGGCTGTAACTATTTACGAACAATCACCACCATCACATTAAGTGTTTCAAGCTGTTTTCCCGTCACAAACCTAATGTACCTCGAGGCTTGCCTAAAAGTAAACCAATACTCCTCCGAGACTCTCGAGCACAGGCGTGGTGAAATACACCGAGGGCTGCTCCTCCAAACCTGATCCCCATATTAGGTCAGGGATCCCACCAGCACACGCTTCAGTCAAAGAAAAACATGGAAAGAGTTCCTGTGCAAGATGAATGATGAGTATGATATGAATGATGGCCTCCTGGGCCGTGTACTCAAAGTGACCTTAGAATCACGTCCTGAGCTCAGAACTGGTTTAAATGAAGGAAAAGGACGAGTGAAAGACCAAAGTTCAAATTAAGTTTTCTAGTTGTTTAGAGAATCATGCTATTTACTGTATAAATAGTGTTAGAGGTGGCGGACTCATCAGACAGCTGTAAATGACTAGTTTCAAGCACTTTTATCTCGTCTTAGCTCTTTATGATGTCATCAAATGAGCTATAATAATGGGCTAATCTCAGGCACAGGCATATTTCATACAGAGACTTACGCTTAAAGAGATTAAGAAGATTTATTTTACTGTTCCTTTTATTTCATTATATACTGCTACAATGGTAGGTGCTCCTATTAGAAATGTGTGGTTGTCTTTTTTTCAATGTATCATTACTACATGTCAGATACACCAACGTTTAGTTTAACTTTTCAAAAATGGTAGAATTTGGTTGGGTTACAATCTGATTGCTGATGTTTATGTAAATCGTGCTATTGTATTGATAAATCCCAGAAAGAGAGACTGTACATCCCAAGCAGCCACCTTGGTAATGGCATCGAGAAACTCCAATCTAAACACATGGGGACAGATCCATGTATTAAATTCAGAAAACACAACCACATAAAAACTACCAGCATGGAGCCACCAGACAACTCTGATAACCAGAACACTGGTGACGTTGTAGCTCATCCAGCCCACGATCCACCACAGTTCACAGGTTATTATAATGTGTGAAGCACAGAAAAAAAGGTGAGAAGTTTCCCTGTCACTGGTTTGGCTGTTTTGCATAAACTAATGAGAATTAAAATCCACAGAGAACCACAAATATGACCTCGACCACAATATAATCAAGATCCATTAGGTGATCCTTGCATTAAAGTTTCAATAAAAGCTGACCAACACTCCAGGAAGGGTAGTTATTCTTGTGAACAATGGACAGACAGGATGACAGACGCCTCCCTATAGCGTGACCACGTCAATCCTTTGACCGGATGATCTAAAAAGCGCTGAAACAGCCTGGGGACTTTGCCCAACGATGATATTTAAAACAACCCCACCGCCTCAGCAAGTTCATACTCGCACTATGTGCAAACATGATAATATAACTTAATTACCAACTCAACTCAAAGTGCTGATGTATTCGTCGTGTCTTTGTCAACCCAACAGAGGACTAAACAAATGCCATGATAGTCCGCGATATAGCTTCAGTCACCCATTAAAGATGATAAGCTCATTTGCTTCATCTTTACTACGATATCGTGTAAATATGCCTGCCTGTCGTGCAGCTCTGCTGTACCCCTGGACCAGGGAAGCAACATGAACAGCTCAGGTTTGACTCTTTGGGCGCAGTGAGTGAGACAGCGACCATCTTTGCAGAAAATTCCCATAGGTTTCTATTCTTTGAGTGCCACCTTTCTCCCTTATGTCCCTGGTTATATGTTCAACAAAGTGACTCCATTCAACGTTACTTTAATTTGTTGGCCAAACACACTTTTCCTTGAATACCTGCGAGGAAAAGAGTAAAAATAGCACATTTTGGTATGTGAAAAGATTTTTAAAAAGATGTTAATCCACTGCATAATGACTACGACTATACTCTTATATAATGACATCATTTAAAAACTGGCTAGCTGACAGTCAGAAGATAGGCATTTCTCTGACGCTGTGATAGCACCAGGTTACAGTCTGACATTGCCGTGAGTGATCAAAGACGCGCTTTGCATAATTCCACGGGACTGATGCATGAACTCCAGTTGCTTGTTTCAGCGACGACACCGCTACTCGAGGAACGGAGCTATAATTAGAAAGCCTCCGCTTTCTCAGTTAGCCTCCTTCCTTTATTTCTTTGTTCTTGATGGTGGAGCGGACGGAGAACGAGGGGAAGGAAGGAGGGAAGGAGGTAGGAAGAGAGGGGATTTAAAATACTTAGTGACTGAGAAGATTATTTTGTTTATTACGCAGCCATAAATAAACGGCAGAAAAAGGCACTCGGAAATGTGAACGCATCTCAAGCTGTGCCTTTGGAGAGGACGCGGTATCACCAGAGAGAGAGGTCTCCACCCGCCCCCTCCTCATGAGAGGGGCTCGAGGAGTAACTGATCCCCCACCAGCAGGGTGACGCACAGCCTCTTGCCCACAGCTGTTCCTCCTCTGAATCTAGACCGCTGTCCAGACCTTTCTACCCCTCTTTTATGAACTCGTGAACTCTCTCAACAGTTACTTGACAAGCTTTAAACACTGCCTTTAAGCTTCCTGTGTACTACAAACAGAGCCAGCAGAACAAACAGGGAAAAAAAAAAAGAAGAAGTGTGGATGTGCTGCTACATAAGCACGTGCAGACAAATATTTCCATATTTTTGCTGCATGTAAGCACGGCATCAAAAAAGAAAGAAAGAAGGGGGCTCTAAGGGTGATCTAACAGACTGTAAAATAAGCTAGTTTGTATTTTTAATAAGCAAAGAACTGGTCAAACTGTTTGCAATTAGGTAATGATCATCTGGAGGAAAAAAGCAGTAAGTGGCCCACGATGTATCATCTCAAAAGGCTCTACAAAGGACACTTAAAAAAAAGAAAGAAAAAGAAAGAAAGAAAAAAAAGAAACGCTTTCTGGATTGTCAAACAGAATTTCAGCATCTCCCTTATGTCCTCGTGTTTCTTTCTTCACACAACTACTTCAATCACTTTTCATGTGTACAGAAGGAGGGGAAAAAGCCTTTGAGTAGAGCTGGGCCTGAAGTGTGTGGCGTTATCTCCATTTGTACAGTTGCACTGAGACACAGTGAGACACAGCCTATGACAGCAGGCTTCTTGTGCCAGGTAGTCTGCTTTCAGACGTGGTCAGACGATCTGGCTTATTTCAGGCGTGCTGAAGTCTTAACCCTTTACTGGGTTTCCTGTAAAGCTGGCAGCAAAGCTCTGTGGTGTCTCTGCGTCATCTTAAGAATTGCAAAGGGATTAGAAACACAAACTGTCTGATACCATTGCCATCTGGTTTGAGGACACTGTCCTACCTCAAAAGGAAAAAATAAAACAAAAAAGTTCAGGCGTTTATGGACATCTGGGTGAGCGGGTGAATAAGCGCAAGTAAAACATGAGTTAATGCCATGGACTGTAAAAGGGTATATTTGAACCCAAACCATGACCTATGATTGCAGCAGGCTGCTGCAGTTGTTCGTAGTTTGCACTGAAGATGTGAACCACAGATGGAAACAGTTGAGTCTTTTCTAACATGTTGCTTATAGCACTAAGGCAAATTACTGCTAGGTGAGTAGGTGGCAAGTGTTTGCAAGCAAGTAGGTATTTTCCATGCAAACTATGGTCACTAGCAGGTTGCCACTGTTTTCCAAAGTACTCACAAGTAGGTGTAAAGCGCAATACCCTCTTTGTGACTGACAGCTAGCAACCTCCAGCTACTACCTGTCAGCTGGTTGGGGAGTACACATTTTTTCCCAGCAATCAGAGGATGCAATGGCGATCATTGACTGTTTTCTTGGCCTGTTTAATTGAGGTCTCGGTGACGAGACTTGGACTCCAGCCCCCTCGTCAGCTGGGTGCAGTGCATAAAAATGGAAACTCATGTCAACCATGAGAAGAAAGAAAACAAATCAAACTGAAGCGATCATTTAATTGTAGCACTGGGTTATTTTGATGAATATCGTTCCCTAAAGCAGTGTGTCAACAACCTTAAGGGGGTAAAAATAAGCCATCTCTGAATTTCACTTATTAAATTTGAAGCTTAAGTGGGTTAACTTTGCTCGAGCTTAAGCTATAAATCCATGTACGTAATCTATCAGGCGTTCACCTGTGAGGTGACAGATCTCGCAGTTTAAAAAGGAATCTATTGATTAATAACATAAATGACTAGGCCAACACCACTGCTTACTGGTCCCTCTTTTCATGTTTAGGCTGGTTAATAATATTATTTCATGCACTCTTGTTGTCACGTGAAGCTGACATGGCTACACATCAGGCAGCTTCGGTGTGCAGTGATGGTACGGGGAAAATCATATCTGATAGAGTGGAAGCAACGCCACGCTGATATCCTGGTGTATCAGTAAGCGTGTGATAAAAATGGTATCCAAATCCCAACCTGCGTTCTGGTGCTGCTGCAGCTTCATTAAGCAAAAAAGGGTCATCTGCTCTGGTGATAGGATGGCAGAAACTAAACTACAGTGGATCTCTAATAGAATATCTGGCTCCTGTCTGAGCTAATAAAACTAAAATGGCTGTCGGTGGAAATGAAGACAGTCTGATTGGATTTCTCTGGATTAGTCCCTTGAGAAGAGTCCAAGGCGTAAAACTGCCCGAAACACACACACACACGAACACAAAAGACTGACGATTACCACCAGTGCATCTAATGAAACTGTGTGTGTGCTCTCTGCTCCATAAAGCAGGACAGCACTGGTAGAGTGGAATACTAAACACTATAAAAACACCATTTAGCTTCACAGAAACAAAGCCACTGGGAGGCTAAGTTTCCCTCGTTACTCGCTGCATGTTTAATAAGAACGCCAGTAAATGAAGGCAAATTGTACTTCTTATCTGGCACACTGACATACAGCTGCCTTTAAACAAATGACCACACTGATATGGACTTCATAGGAAATATATTTTTAGATTTGTTATTGCTTTTAGATGTTTAAACTACAAGAGATAAGATAAGCTGGGAAACCTACATAAGATTATTTATTTTAGAAATTCTCTTTGTTCCAGAGTTCCATGAATATACAGTGTTATGCAAAAGCCATCCGTCATTTCCTTTTATTTGGCTTCAAGGAGCCAGGCATTGTCTTTTTTTAAATAGCTCTTGAGCAATAGTTCTCCTGACTTTCTGAATGTTTTCAGTCCATTCCTTGTGCCTGACCATTTCAAGAGAAATTCTTATTTTCTTAAGCCAGTTAACACAGACCTATGAATCATTCAAGCATTAAAAAGGCACTGGAGCAAGGGATAAACCAGTTATGTGTCTACCTACACAAAACAAATAAATGCAACGGTACAAGAGTGTCTACAGCCATCTGTAAAACATGGTGGAGGCTCTGTCATAGTTTAGGCTACATTTTAACCAGTGGTGTTGGAGACCTCGTCAGAACTGATGGAATTATGAAAGCAGAGAACATGTTTGATCCACCATACCAATAAATACCATATGGAAAGCACTGGATTGACAACAGCTTCATTTTCCAGCATCACAATGATCCCAAACACAACCACTGTGTGCTTTTCTACCAGTGGAACACCATCAGTCATGGATTGGCCTCCCCAGAGCCCGGACCTCAACATTATTGAAGCATAGTGGGAGAGCAGAACAAAAGGCAGAAACATCTAAAGAAGAGCTTTGAATGTCCTTCAACAAGCCTGGAGAACTATTCCTGAAGACTACTCAAAGAAAGCTGCCTAAGAGGGTTCAGACTGTGCTGAAGAATGAAGGTGGTCACACCAAATACTCACTTTCACTTTCGTTAGAACCTTAAATACTGCAGCTCCATTTATGATTGCACGTTTCAATAAACCAATGAACCCATTTCCATTTTCCTGAGCTTCAAACTGAAATGAACATTCACCTCCACCTGCATCTTTTGTCTCAGCAGAGCTGCTAAATATTTTCTACAGACATGTGTTTTACCAGAAACTGAATATAATTTTTAAGAGTTAGCTGTTTCGCAAGACTGCCCCATAGAATTCTGCAAGCAATCAACCTGACTAATGATGCAACCATACCACACATTGGCAGTCCATGAAACACTGCCTTCTACAATCAGAAACATTTTGACACTTTCTCTTGTTGACTGGCACGCAGTGTAAGCCCAAACAGAAGAATCCCCCTGCGTGCGGTCACGATGTCTTATCTTTGCATGTGCGACACTTCTGCTTGAAAACTGCTGCCTTAGCAGTCTGATGACACTGTGATCTGCTGCTTCCAAGGATTGCTTCAAAGCTGCATCTCTGTTCCTACTCCGGTTTAACTGTGGGACGTAATGGAGTGAAAATTATGGCACAGTGCAACTCTGTGCAACATTTTCAATTTGTGTGTGACTGTCAAACCCATCCTTTCTCTTTTCCTCCTCTTACGCTCGGTTTCCCGCTTTTTGATTGGCAACCATTTGCTCTACTTTTTCAATAAAGTAAAAATAAGCAGAACTGCACCGCATTTGATGTTTTCAGTCAGTCATCTTTCATTTGAGCTGAAAACCTGAAAGAGGTAGTTCTGACTTTTAGCAGTCATCTAGGGGACACAGAAATGTAGATTTTTTTTTTTTTAAGTCAAATGATTACTGAATTTTTCTCAAGTTTTATATACTTTTAATTGTTGAAACAAGCTGGACTAAAAAATGTTTATTACAAGGCAATTTAAACATGATTCATGAGTCATTCGCTTGACTTTTGTTTAATATGCATGTGGATTAAGAGCCATTATTATGACCTGCTGTACTTCCTAAACTACATCCCAAAGCCCTGCAGGACTGGCAAGTATAACAAGCTTTACCTGCATTGAGTGAAGAGGAAGCTGTGCAAGAACCACAAGAAGAGCACAACCAGATGGGCCACTCATCTGACTTTTTCCAGATGAGGATTGGTTTATTAGACCTGCTCTAGCTCAGACTGAGCACACAACAGGAAATGAGGAACTGACTAACACTTGAGTCAAAAACAACTTGCAGGATTCAGGACTTTGTAATTCTGTATTTTGCTTTTTAAAAAAAAGAAAAGAGAAAAAAAAGGTCAAATAAAGGTATCATCACAATGTAGATATAGTAAATAAGTCAAGAAAAGTTGTAGTTTACACCTTTGTCCACCCACACTTTTTTTTTGTATCTATTGGATATAAAATGCCATCCTGCTATGATTTTGTGCTTTTATAATTAGACATGTGAAATTTTGCCTCGATAAGCTTAAAACTCCAACTAATCTGCTCTAACACAGCTCACTGTGACCTTGAATAGCAAAATCTAATCACTTTGTCCTTGACTGTGAATGTCAACAAATCCCCTCTCACAATGTTTCTCATATACCGTGTTCGTGAAAAATGGGACAACCCAAATGTATAATGCCTCGGGCCACAAGGTAGAGAATAACATTTTTTTTTAAAAAGGAGGGGGAAAAAAATACAGACCTATGAATCTCAGGCATCTGTAGTGCGTCCCAGCTGGTGGGGTGGTAAACAGTTTGAAACCAGGACAGGTAGAGCTGACAAGCTAAAGCTGGTGTCCTGTTGACTGTGGGGCGGGTGGGGCCAGACTCTTTGTCCAAGTGGACACAAAGATGGACATAATAGGCAAATCTGCCATCCTCAAACTGAGGGTGTCGAGGCTAATAACTATACATATAAACTACAACTAACCTCAACTAACAGTTGTTGAATGGACTCTGTGTGTTGGCTGTGTTTCCTTTTGGGTTTTTTTTGTTTTTAGTAGTAAATTTATTAGTTCACCAGAAACATTAAATGGAGAATCATTTGGTCTTTCTGTCAGCTCACCACTTCCTACACTTCCCCATCTATCCGCTCTTCATCCCTCTCTTTCTACTCAACAACTCTTTCTCTCGCCACTTTTAATTCCCTGCCTTCCTCTCGTCCTCATCTCTCTCTTTAGGAAACTTTGCATGGTGTTCTCCAACCACTCTCCCTCCATTTACTGCCTCCTCTATTCACTCTCTTCCACTCTCACTCACTTTAACAATCTGTTTAGCTCCCCACCACACCCCCCCACCCTCAACCATTCACTCCCACCATCTCTTCCCATCTCTCTCCAGCTCTGGGTCTATTCTTTCTCTACCTCGTTCTGTGTCCCCGGCCGGCTAACGGAGCGTGAGATTGGCTAATTAACGGCTGCCTGTCGGCCCTGCGAAGACAGCTGGGTTATTTGGTGAGAGTGGAGAGAAGGGAGGAGAGACTGAAGAGGAAATGAGAAGAGGAGCGAAAGCGAGTATCGTTGTGTATCTATCGCACAACCTGATTTTAAAATATAACTTCAAGCTTGCAGTGCACATTAAAAAAAAAAGTTATTGTGTTCTACTATACACACACAAACTGGGTTAATTTGTTTAAACTATATCAATCATTTTTTTGTATCTCATGAGAAAGGCAACATGAGCAGTCCAACCAAATTAAGGCCAACGTCACATCTCCTTTTAGCTCCATTTTGGTTGCCACCACCTCCTCAGCAGTAATGTGGCACGAGCTTCCAGTGCACAGCGCTGCAGAGCATGGTGAAGTGAATATTTATGCTTAATTTCATCTCTTGTTCCCATCACGGCAGCACTGACAAGTAAAGCTGGTGTCAGGAAATGTAAACGCCACCCGACTAATGATTTAAAAAACTGTCAAAAACTAAAAAACTCAATTCTAACATAAACCACCGTCCTGCACGGAGACACGCTGGAAACACTGGATGCGTTTCTGTGTTGCTCGTGTGCGGCGCTCACTCATACGCTGGCACCCTAAATTGGCACTCAGTCGACAAAACCTTTGGAACCCTTCATCAGCAGGCAGTCATTTGTCCATCATGTGTCTGTCTGTGGGTTGGTGATTTGCAGGTGTGCAGTACTCAGTTTATCACAGGTTCTTGTCTCCAAACTGCAGAGCTGGGCGATACTTCTATGCGGATTTGTCCTTACAATCATTTTCACATCATATACACTCCAATCCTGTCTTACTTTCTCTGGCCAGGAGACACTTTTGCAAAGGGAGGAGGTTTGGAGCGACTTTGTGGCCGTTGCTGTGGCTCCTAAACACTTCTACTTTGCAATAATACCACTTACAGCTGATTGTGGAATATCTGGGAGGGAACAAATTTCACAAACTGACTTTTTGCAATGGTGAAGCCCTATTATAGCATCATACTTGAATTCAGTGAGCTGTTTAGAACAATGCATTGCTTCACAAATGCTTGGAAAGGCAGACTGCATGGCTAGATGCTTGACTTTATACACCTGTGGTACTGGGATCTGAATGCAAAGATTTAGAGGTGTGACCCAATGCTTTTTCCCCATACAGTGTATATTAAGTTGAAGTAAGCACCAACACTGTATGGGCCAAACTACATAAATACATACACAAATAACAGACATCAGCTGCTGGCTATGGTAAATATCACCTATACTGATTGACTGATTGAATGAGCTATGGTCCGTACTTTCTGTAAAATGTTTTGGTTGGGTCTTCTTCTACTAAATTATACAATCCAGTTATTAGCTTGGTAAACTTGCTATGTGGTATATGCTAGAGTAGTTCATTTGAAGGAACAAACATATAAATACATAAAAGAACTAAACACAATCAGATAACCAGGAAAAGACTGCCAGTACCGTGGTTTTATTCCACTATTCAACGCCGTGTTTTTAGGCCGTAGTTCTCTAAAAAACTGAACCTGGAGGGATTGTTGGCAGACAAATGTAGGCATGATTGCTGTGCCAACAGGATTCAATATCATTTGTTTTTCTTCAGAATTACCCAAGAATTTTCACCAAAACCTTCTTGGAATAATGCAATGTTTTCTTTTCACTATAAATATCTTTGTGCACTTCTATGAGATCCTCACTACAGTAAAAAGCAGTGATACAAACTACTTCGAAAAAAGCTGTTTCAAATGCAAATTTGTTTTCCCGAGCTCACCGGTTAAGTTTAGTACCTTTAACAACCATCTTGGTTGGCATTTGCTAATTGTAGCCATCTAGCTTTCTTTTTGCTTGCATGCCTGATGCCTCATTTGGAAAGGGAAAGAACAGTATGTGTGTGTGTGTCTGTACTAGGCAACCACTGAGGAATAAAGCTTTATGCTTTCCCCAGCAGGTACAGAGTGATATGCTGTTACTTAAACAATAGAATTTCAGGCTGGTAAAAACAGTGGTATCTTGTGAAAAGTGTCACACTTTTAGAGGCACTGCTTCAAAACACAAAGAAAAATATCTCTAATGGTGATGTCATCTCCCCTCCACTGACATCTAGTATGCAACATCTGACAAGTGCAGACTTCCACGAGTGCAACAACATGCCATTCATTCCTCGGGTAATGAAGGCTGCATGTCCGCACGCAGAAGCACGTTGAGTTAATCAAAAGCAAAACAACACAGGGTCAAAAAGACAGCGAGACAAACACACATCTCAATCTTTTGAGTTGCGGTAGGAAAAATCTTTAAAAATCTTCCATAAACTTTAATTTACAAATGATTACACTGTCCAATTACTGTATGCCATGGAGGGTGGTACTTGCTTGATTAGCAAATTAGCTCTAAATTTAACTCTAATGACTAAAAGAACAAAGGATCAAAGTAATCTCAACGCAGGGAGGAAGAGAGCATCCGATCATTATGGAACAACATCCTGTAAACCTGACATATTTGTCCACAATTAATTCTCCCGTCATCATCGGGGTCGTGAAGCTCCCCACGCAGAAGGTGATGAAAGCGGTGACGGTAATTGAAATGCGATTTGAACGCCAATAATCCTGTCTGAAGTTATCCCACGCACCATCAGATTTCTGAAAAATAATTACCTACAACTCCAGCGGCTGTGTGGAGGTATCAGTGTGTGGTACTGCTAAAAACTCATTAAACACACACAAGTTAAAAACCAACTAAAAGCTGCCATGTTCACTGCATGTACACAAGTTCAACTTAGAACTTATTATGTATTCATGATGCTTTGAGCTAAATGCTAGAACCCAACCATTGACCATTATTGGCCATTTGCTAATGGCTGATAAATGAAAATAACAATGTAAAGAAGAGACTGGAGCACACGCTTTAACCATGTTATTAGTGTTGATATTGCATAGTTTGTCCATCAGAGGGCACTCTGCAACTTCGCTGTTGGTAACTGTTGTTTTTAAGCTTGTGAGCAAAACAAGATTATTTTTAAACCACACAGCTAGATTATTTTAACACAAACTCCCAAATAACTACAAATGTTACAGAAACCTGTGGCTTCCTGTGTCTCTATCAGATTTTTAAATCCCCAAATATTGATATATATTGGTTGGCCACTAATAAGTGCTAACATGCACATTAGCACTAAAGATAAAGTGCAAATACATTTTTGTAGGTTTGGTTTTAAGAACAATTTAAATAACTTTGACATTAAGGGATGTTTGAGTAAGCATTTTATAGCAGTTCATCAAACTGTAAGAGAATGATATAAACCAGACAGACTCCATGTTTGAGTCATGTTGCAAGATGGTTGAAAATGTACCACATGCCTCAGGAAACATGAATTACAGCATGTCCATCATTATGATTAGATGGCATCTTCTCATAGATCAGGGGTGTCCAACTCCAGGCCTTAAGGGCCAGTGTCCCTGCAGGTTTTAGATGTGTCCTTGATCCAACACAGCTGATTTAAATGGCTAAATGACCTCCTCGACATGTCTTGAAGTTCTCCAGAGGCCTGATAATGAAATAATCATTTGATTCAGGTGTGTTGACCCAGGGTGAGCTCTAAAACCTGCAGGACACCGGCACTCAAGGCCTGGAGTTGGACAACCCTGTCATAGATGCTCTGATGATGGTAGAAGAGAAGGGCTTGTGAATGAGGAGCAGGTTAAAGAATCACCTTTAATGGCATCGTGACAGATGCATTTTTTTCTTGTGCCACCTGAATACAGTTATCCATGCGTCTAACAGGGCATCCAGTACACCTCACAGGAAGTGGTTATTCATTACGCAATAACTTCAACTCATAAACCGAATTCCTAGTGATCAGCATTCGTCATGGACCAAAGATCAACAATCTGCAATTGGGAAGTTCTCCTGTTTCAACACAAGGGTCTCCTTGGCTAGCAATTCTATCCCTAAGCTTCCAATTGGGATAAAATCTACTATTAATTAGTTGCACAATTACAATCTACTGTGGATGACATGATAACCGATTTCAATCCTGCTCATTTGTAAAAAATATTAAAATATCTTAGACGACAGAGCGACATGAATTAGGTTCTTTTGACTCATGTAATGTCGCTCCATAAATGTTGACGTAGCAACGCACTTACACGTAAGGAGTCAGTAGTTTTACTAATAATGGGCTGAGTCAGCGTAACAGTGAACAGGACCACTGAATGACTAAGCAGTGAGGAACAATGCGGGATATTATGTTCGCAATTGTGTTTCACCATGCTCGCTGTTAAAACAAGCTCTGACAGGAGAGCCGTTTTTGGCCATCTCTAAGGAATGTACTGTTCTCTCTAACACACACACACACGTGCACACACACAGACAGACTGTTGCTCAACCTCTTCAGTAATTTCCTCAAGTTTCCTTCTTGTGTCACAACAATAAGCTTCAGAGTCAAGGTAGTAACAAATCACTTGTATTAGAACACACACACACTCACACACACACACACACACACACACACACACACACACGAGCTGTTATTATACAACATGCTGTCACACCCAAGAAAAAGCTTTATGTGTTTGATGTAAGGACACCTGCATAAGCCGAGGTTTGGCGGTTGTCCAAACTCGGGAAACATACACGTCACACCTTTGTTGCTGCATGTCACTCGATTCCAGTTTCCTAATTGGTCCTTTAACTTGTGTGTAGTCTGTTTGTTATGGATACTTGTCGCACTTTCGGCTACTTTCGCCGACTTAAAACACACCTGCCTGTCACAGTCGTTTAACCCCTAAATATAAACAGTGCTTTGTGGTTAGCTAGATCACAGAAGAACTCCATAGTCACATGATCATCCGCAGCGATACGTACAATGATATAACCGTACGTGTTATTACCCAGAAAAATGCCTATTTATAGCAAGCTTTCAAAGATCAAACATGAACTGATACAGCTCGCTATTTTGTCTGTGCATTTAAAGCTGCATAACTCTCTCTAACCTTCACAGAGAGTCTGAGAGAAAAAAAAAATCCAGCGAGCATGGCCAAGCTGTCTCAAATATACATTGGTTATAGACAAATTATGCAGAAGAGCATCTCTGAATGGACAACGCGTCAAACCTGTAAGCAGATGAGCTACAGCAGCAGAAGACCACACAGGATGCCACTCCTACAGCTAAGAGGAGGAAACTGAAGTTGTAGTTCACACGGGCTCGCCAAAATTGGAGATTGTGAAATTGGAAAAACGCTGCCTGGTCTGATGAGCTCTAAACTCAACTAGACGTTAAGGTCAGAATTGTATACACAACATGAAATCATGATTCCAGCCGGATAATGTGTGATCTCCCAAAACTGGTTTTGTGAGTGTGACAATAACTCCACTGCACTCAGATGGCCTCCACAGCCAAATCTAAATCAAATAGAGCACCTTTGGGATGTGGTGGAACAGGAAATTCACATCATGGATATGGACCAAAACCTCCGTCACCTTCTTGAATCTGTGCCATGAAGAATTAAGACAGTTGTGAAGGTAAGTAACTTAAATCTTCATGACAAAGTGTACTAAATAAAGTGACTGGTGCGTGTATACTTCCCCTGGATGTATATAACATGTTACTTCATTAATAAACATGTATTTCATATATGATAAAGAACCGCTCCAGCTGTGCTACGTTAATCCGCAGCTGTAAATAGTCCCCAACACACTTCCCCCTTTACTCCTGTTTGAGTCGCATCTGCTACAACCTGCCAGCTGTTTCAGAAACCCACTGCGATCGTCAGAAAAAAGAAATAAATAAAAGAGGGAACAAGCCGATCAGGTGCTGAATGAGAGCGATTTTCAGACCACATGTTACTTGCAGAGCAAAGTGTGACTGAAAGCGGCTTCATTCATGCACAAAGTGGAACCAGATGTTGCGCTGAGAGCATGATCACCGATACAGAAATGCCCAAGTAATTCAGCCGGTTCCCACTGCCGTAGCGTTGCACAGCAAACACATGCTGAAGTGACAAATGATTTGCCATTAGCACTGAGCCCGTTAGTTACAGTTTAACTTAAACCCCGACCACAGGAAACACAAATCAGGAAACGTGCGCCATGGTGATGGCAGAAAAAAAGAAAATGAGTGTAGAGACAGTTTAGGTTTTGAGATGTTTATCTCTGAAACTTCTGCCTCTTACTTTACTAAGTTACTCATGACAAAAATAAAAAAAACTGAACTATTTTTACCCAGTGAAATGACAGATTTTTGCTAGCTGAAGCTATTAGCTAGCTAATTAGGCGTACGTTATCAGCTTGAAACGGTTGAAATGCCGTCACCAGCTGACTCCTTAGTGAATCCAGTTGACTTGCTTTAACGGAAAGCCTAAAGAGACTTCTTGGCTTGATGGCCACACACAGTATTTATTCTTAAAAGTTAAAGCTGCCCGTCTGAGGAAGGCTAACAGCAGAACATAAACCATTTTATGTGCACAACATGCTTTTCCTGACTCTCTCTCCTCCTACAATGAACACATCAATATCCACGTGTAGCATCTTTATCAGCTGTCATGGAGAGGAAGGCTCTGCTCCCTGGTGCAAACGCCAACCCCCCACAATCCCTGCAGCTCTACACATCTGTGTTAATGCTTACATACATGCACACCTACAAGGACACAGGTGCAAAAATAATCATGTTTGGTTGTAAAAACTGGAAAAAAAGAGAAAAGAAATTGTATTCATCTCTGTTTGTTAGCTCTGCTTGCTAAAATGCAGTATTAACTATCCATCTGTGCTTTATCAGCTCACTATGTGGATATAATATAGAAAACGCATGTTGGACAGAGTAGGAAGGACGCAAAGAGAAATCGGAGGGAAACTGTGACAGCTGGGCCGAGCGAGGTGGTGAGTTATGCGCACCGTCGTGTGATGTGTTTAAGTTAAAGAGTACAGAGTGAAGAGGAAGAGGAGGGCGTAAGATGAATGGATGTTTAGAGTGATGGAGAAAGAGAGACGGAGGAGGGGGGGCGAGGCAGACGGAGATATAGACGGACCGAGAAAAGAAAGAAGAAGTAGTGTGTTATACTACAGATGGTTCCCACAGGAGGCATCCATTTGGGTGCCAGGGGGAATTTCCAGTGTCACAGAACATTGTACGTGTACAGTAATGGAGATAATGTATCAAAATGCATTCTATTCTTTTCTATTTAACTTCTATTAC
The DNA here is from genome assembly GCF_013358895.1 of Oreochromis aureus. Taxonomy (NCBI): domain Eukaryota; kingdom Metazoa; phylum Chordata; class Actinopteri; order Cichliformes; family Cichlidae; genus Oreochromis; species Oreochromis aureus. The sequence goes on along the minus strand of NC_052963.1, from coordinate 13,668,260 downwards.
ATATATTCATACGACCAGTTTACAGCTTAAAACATGCGACTAAAACACAATGTATGTCTGCAGCTATCAACTGCAATCTAATACTTTGTTACTATTGTTTTACTCCAATTAACGGGATGAGAAATATGTTTTTTAATGAGTAATATTCTTAGAAATTTTAACAGTCTGCAAACAACATTTCAAAAGAACTAAAGGGTTTGGTGCATTTACAGGTCATACAATAGTCAGATTTAAAGAAAACACTTTTCTAAATGCAAAAATGAATAAATAAATAATGCACTAATCCATCCATCCATCCATCCATTTTCATCCGCTTATCATTTTCAGGGTCGCTGGGGGGCTGGAGCCCATCCCAGATGTCACAGGGTGAGCGGCAGGGTACGCCCTGGACAAGCTGCCAATGAAATGAAGTATACATACGAGCAAACTAAGGCATAAAATAGCCTTTAATCCGTTTTCTTGGAAGGTTTTCTTACATGAGCAAGAGGCCAAAAAAAGACAGAAAAAAGTAAAAGAAATCTGACAGCACCTCCTGGATGAGGTAGATCTGATGTTCATGTGCAGGTGTCTTTGTGTTCAAGTGTGGTAGTGTATGAGTGAGCGTGTGTCTGTAAGCCTTTAAAGGAGCATGACTGCAATGAAGAGAAGTGAGCACATCAACATTCTGCGGAAAACAGACGTTATGATGGTGTAGAGTCTAATAATTAAGCTTACTGATTACTGGATTAATAATAAGACTACCAGCACTGTGTCAGTGGCTCAGAGTTTTATCATCCCAGGAATAATTTTACCGGTTTACACACACACACACAAAAAAAAAATCAAGTGCATCATGTGGGATATTTTTATATTATTATATTATATTATTATTATTTTCTGCGACTGCATGGATTCGTCTATGAACGCACACCAGAGACTCAAAGTGGACCTCAAAGAAATTTAACAGGACTTACTCCTCCTCTGTGTCTGCAATGGCGTATGAGGCCTTACTTTTCAGGCCATCATGTCCATCTTTTATATACAGTGTATGCTTTGTGTATGGCAATTTAATTAACCACAGCCAATTTAAGATAAGAAGTAGCCGCCACAGTGAGTGGAAAGTCCTCACACTTGAAAAGACTAGAACAAGAGAACATAACAGTGTGTTAAAGCTGTTATTGATTTATGTTCTACTGATTAAATAATTATTCTGCCCACCAATAATTGAATTAGTATGCATGAACTAGGCCTGCACAATAAATCGAAAATTTATTGTCATCGCGATATCTGCCTGTGCGGTGGGCCCATCGCAAAACACGGCGTAAACTGCGATAATTGGGTACCCTAAAATGTTTACACACGTGCTTTAAAGACTTTACCAAAGAAACCCCTTGACACATTTGACCAGTCGAATAGAGCCCTTCACAGCATTAACCAATCAAATGGATTAGTGGCCCGCCTCCTACGTAGGGGGATGAGCGAACAACGCTGCAGCAACCAGCTACTATGAACTCGTGGTTTAAAAAAAAAAAAAAAAAAAAAAAAAAAAAAGTACCTCGCTTATTTGGAGGTACTTTGGATTTGATAAAGACGACGTTCTCCAAACACAGGTACTCTGCAAAACTTGCCGAACACTCGTGGCAACCACCAGAGGAAACATGACTAATCTCCACCATCATCTTCAATACAACCGCAGAACTGTTTGAAGAGTTCCAGAAAGTTAGCGCTAGCCAAACAAAGGTTGCTAATGTTAAGACAAAGAGCGCAGCAGTCCAACAGCCGTCTCTGTATCAGAGTTTTTCAAGTGGAACTCCTTATGAGAAAACGTCGAAGCGGTACAAAGAAATAACAGAGGCCATTACACATTTTTTGGCTAAAGACATGATGCCTATAAATACAGTTAGCAGAGAGGGCTTCACCAGTCTGATACATAAAGTGGACCGGAGATACCGCATCCCCTCACGAAACTACTTTTCCCATGTCGCCATTCCACAAATGTACGAGACATGCCGCAAGACCGTCATGTTTGAACTGAGCCAAGCTGAAAACTACACAAGCACTACAGTAAAGTTTCCTCTCCAGTTTTGACTTACATCATAACTACTTGGTGAGTGGTAAAATGATGAACAACTGCATTGAGATAATTTGCAGTATAATTTAAGTTATGTTTATTTAAAACTAATAATAGAGACCGGGAAGGATATCTTTCAGAATTCTACCCTCAGAAAATTTTTTATGGGGGCAATGTTTCAATGTTAAAGTGCACTTTGTTGTTACACTGCTAATACAGCAGCTATCTTTAAATAAAACTGTTGCAGTAAAACTGAAATTATGTATTCGGGTTTTTGTTGTTTTGCTATTTATTTTATCGCAAGTCATATCGTTATCGCAATATTGATCACAGTTATCGCACATCGCAGGTTTTCCTAATATCGTGCAGCCCTAGCATGAACTCAGTGACAATCTGTGTCATGGGATTAAAGATTCTGACCTGATGCTGGTGGTAGAAAGGCTGGGCTCTTCAACTCTGCAAATTCAACAAACCTGGCAAGGTTGCTGCTTTGAGTCATAGCACTGGTTAGACCACCTAACTGTGTCACTGAAAGCAAACCCTTCATTCTGGCATTCTGATGTGACACAATACCGTTTCCCCCTTTTTTAACCTGTGGTTTCTCATATCAGAAGAAACTGAAACCTAACAGTATGAACCTCAAATTCAATATGAGTGAAAGCAGCCTGAATAGAAATGTTAGTACAGTGCACCAAGTAACCAAGCCCTGAATATAAAACTACAAAGGAAAGAAAGAATGCAGAACTCTTAATCATCACATCATTCTTATTAAAGCTGCTGCTGACAGGTTGACAGGTGAAGAAGGCAAAGGAAATGTTTGCATGAATTTGCACATGTAGCAGCTGCAGCAGTGTCTCGATGCATATGTGGAAAAAGATGAAAAGAGCTTGCAACAGTTGCAGATCGTGATTTATGAGTGCACGTGAGAAAACCTCACATACACTACCTGTGTATATGTTGTACACGTGTGTGTCTGTGTGTGTGCGCGCTGTACCAGTCTTTGGCGAGGATCCGGAGACGCTGAGCGAGCACTCCATCTTTGCAGTTTCCCATGGATAAACGCTGCTATCGTCTGACTTGATGGCGATGGAGAAGGATGGGCCTGCAAATGCCAGCACATCGGTTCAAATGAGCTTTATTTGAGAAACATTTGACACAGACAACAAACATCAGAGAAACTCTGCTGAGATCAAAAGGGCTCGTTCAAACACAGGCTTGCTTTTAAACCTACATATACGATAATTCAGCATTCGGGTCCCTGAGGAAAGACAGTAGATGTGAGCTCGCGGGGAGAAAATAGCGTTCAGTCCTCAGATGGTAAATACTGCTTTAAAGTCACAGTCTGCGGGTTCTCTGATATGCTGAAATCAACAAGCAGGAAACAGCAGCACTGTAGCTAAAGCAGATGGTAGCTCAAAACCAGAGCTCGGCACCCGCTATAAATTTGTAAAATGGAACCGCTGCTGCAAGGCTAACAAAGCCCTCAACTATAAAGATTTATAGCTACAATTTCAAGTGTGCCTTCAGTGTTGACACCTTAATGGCTTTATATTCTGCAACCCAATGAAGTTTTCAGGTTGGCTTTGGGCCGTTTCGTTAGAAAAAAGGAAAAAGCTTGAGGCTCTTTCGGGTTATGTTTAAAATTAGTTTACTAACAAGTAATTTCTGCTTTTGCATGCTATGCATCTAAGTGGAAGGAAGGAGTGAAAAGCCATTTTTTACATGTGAAACTTTTTGGAGCTGTAGATCAGGATCTCTCTCACATGGAGCAGAAAATAGTCTGCTTCAGAAACTGTGTCGAAATGGAGACGGTGTGTTTCTGAAGCAGTTGGAGCATGAATGATGCACCACACACAGCACCATTTGCAAATCGGACCAATCTGGCATCACACTGACTTTGTAATAGGGAGCTGGCAGCTTAAAGACCGGCTAATGTCTTATTAGACTGCGTAAGACGTGGGAATTCTCACCTGCACCTCAGTCAGGTAAGTCCTTAAAAACAGTTCAGAGTGGCAGCTAATCTGTGAGAAAAAGCTCAAGAGAGCGTAGCCACTCTCAGTCAGGGATGAGATGAAGAAAAATATGTGTCTGGGTCTTGGACCAGGATCTAGTTTCAGATTTCGAACGTTCACCGAGTCTTGAAATCTACGAGCAGGTTCAGCAGGTCAAGGTCCACGCTAGGCCTCGATGGAAACCTCACACAGGACCGCTTAACCCGACAGCCTGCCCGCCCCCCTCACCGCTCCTCACTCTGTTCTGGATACTTTTAAAATATGTGCAGATGGTCTGCTGAATTGTGAGGGTCCCTGCTGAGTTAATCCCCACAGACTCCCATGTTAAACTGCTCAACTTTGCAGCATTAAAAAGCAGCTTTAAAGCCAGGTACAAAAAATAAAAGTAAGAAAGCTTTTGGGCTCTACAGCCAATTTCCCCTTTTTCATGATAGCTGTGACAATTGTACAGCGGTAAGATTTTACACAGCCTTAAGTTCTTCTTAGGCGTGTGTCCACTTTCAACGAAATGTGGGTGCCAAGAAGAGTGCTACCTTTCTGTGCGGCTTCACATCCAAGTTGCTGAACTGGACCGTGTTTAGTGCCTATTCCAACAATTTGAATGCAATAATCTGACAAATAATACGAATTACTGTTTGGTTAATTGCCAATAAGAAGTATATGTCCCAGAGATGCATTTACTAGCCTAGAGTACGTTTAGCGATCATCTGCAACAATCAGTTTCAATGGAGAAACGTTTATTTCCTGACCAGCAGCGTGTACCCCTCTGAGCTGTAGTTAGACTTGGAAAAACTGCAAAGCAAACAGGAAACGTTGAACGCTCACCCTCAAAGTAAAAGCTGTGCCTCACTGCTGCTACCAATATGTTTCAAAAGGCAAAACTTTTATTTTGAAGGCAAAAAAGTCTCTGCTTCTGGTTTTCATCACGCTTTTCACAGTTTAGCCACCACTCGATGAGCAGGACCTGATGGTTACTGACCAGGCTCTATTCATCAATTTCATAGCAACCACTGGCAACCGGTCAGGAAATACAGATGTGTCCTTTGGGACCAGTTATCCCCAGATAGCTGGAAACCAGATCTAAGCCTGTGTGATTCTACGCCTGAAAACCAACACATGGAAGAATTGGGATCATCACAGAAAAATAAGGATTCATTGGGATATTAGCAAACATGTAGACCGATAGAAATGATTCCCATCCTTGGACCACATAATTTGTGGTGAATTTGTGTCTTAAAGCTGACCGGGTTGTAAAACAAGAAAAGTGACGTACAAATTAATTTGACCGTGTGGAGACAAAAAAAAAAAAAAAAAAAAAACTGCCCGGGAACAACTACAGTCGTGAGACCTTGGAGCCATTTCTCGTAAAATTTAAAATGTTCTGACAGTTTTCCCTCAGAAGTTTGCACTACCCATGCTGTCATGAGTAGCATACTGTATAATGCATGCACTCCAGCTGCATAAACATTATGAAAATACTAAGACATGTTTAAGTCTTGCCACTGGCGATCTATATGCAAGTCCAAAGAAAGCCTGGCCTTACAAATCCTTTACATCACTGATGTTTGTATTAGGAAGCAAGTGTTCATTACTCTGTGCCATGGATGGTCTTGTCATGAGAGGACAAATGATATGTTGGATGACACTGATTTCATTTAAAGCCTTCTAATAAATGATGAATGATTGAGTTTAGGAATGTGTCTCAGTAAAGGTGGACAATAAAGTTCTCCTTTTAGCTCATTCCTCTATCTTACTCTGGGATCAGAGCCAGACTCTACTAATGAAGACTTTCACAAAAGAAAAAGTCACGTCTGAAATGGGGACATTGTTTTTTATGGAGGCATTACTCTTGGCAAAAGATACCACTTTTTTCTTATACTTATATACCTCACACTTAATTTTAACGGTTAAAATCACTTAAAGGCTGAATTATTAAACAGTGACTGTGCTGTTGAGACGTCGCATTTCCATATACCTCCTCACAGAAGATCCCCGTGCAAGGCAGAAATACCACAACACGTCTGAAACATTGAAGATACAGCTGGAACAATGGGAGGCTTGCCAGTTTGTGGATGCACTCGACACACACACACAACAACGATGAGTGCACAGCGCTTCCGTCCCCCAAGGCGAGTGTAAGGGGTTCTTGAAAACCACTCTGCTTGAAGCTTGATCGCTGTTAGTGTGGGAGTGTGTGTTGCTCTATGTGGGGTCAACTCAAAATGTTCAACTTGGACACACGCGCTCGAACACTTGAAAGATTACACACGCACGCAAGCAGAGAGAGAAAAGGAAAGCAGTGGTGCAGATCTTTGCAGCTGGCTGGCCAAAGGGCTTCACTTTGAAGATGTCTCAGAGAGCGAGGGAGGGAGGGAGAGACGGCAGGGGTGAGAGAGGGAAGGGGTGGTGGAGGGAACGAAGAAGGTAAAAACAGTGTGTGATAGGAAAAAAAAAAAAGGGAAGTAAAGCTCAAGGGTTCCTGCCCTCCCCAGAGAAAGACAGAAGACGGTCTTCAGTTTATCTTCTCCTTTTCCACATTTCCTCCAATTTGCTGTCATCTTTTGCGTCTTCGCTCCTGCAGCCTCAGAGCATCTCTGCTGTCACCAAACGTCTCTCGCACACGATTAAAAATGTTTCATCCAGTCTTTTAACAAAGATGTGCGACTTACTCCAGGTGGTGGCGTCTGCTTTCAAAATAAATATTATGTCCCCTGAGAAGACTTGCTAATCTTTTTGCCCACACAGTAACTTGAAGTTGTCATCTAAACTGTGCTTTGGATTTCCATGCTCTAATTTCCTCATGGTAGCTCATTCACTCAGAAATTTAATGATTCCTAATTTAATGGCAGCATCTTTTATCTGTATTTTTTGTATAAGCAGGTTAGAGTTCTACTTGTGGTTACTTATTAGCTGTATATAAAAGATGGAAGTAGCCACCATGATGTCACCTATATTTGACTTTAGCATCAAAGCTACGATAATATTTTATTTATTTATTTATTTTTTTTAGAGGAAAATGTTGCTATATCTGCATGAGATGTTGGCGCATTTAGTGATCAGCTAATGCTAACAAGCAAGGTTAGCATGGTGCATTAAATGATATATGGGTGGATGACACAGACTGTTAATTAGTGCTAAGTAACATATAAATGACATGCTAAAGCTTCACTCACCAAAACTGGAGAACAGACTTCTTGGACCATCTGCACCACAGAGCATATAATCGTGTTATGATGCTCCAAAAGGCATCAAAACCACAAACGCAGGTCGAGTTTACTCAGGAGAATTAGTGATGATGCCTAGCAGGTAGCTACTACTTTATGTTGTATACATTTATGGTTTTATCTTAATATGGGCATTTTACTTAGGAACTATGGAGACAGGCTGAGTTTTGGAAACATCCTCTAAGTGGCCATTAGACAAACTGGTGTTTTTCACATTTTTCAGCCGCGATGATTAGCTTTTTACACAGGGTTATCAATTCATATATGGAACATTACATAGCTAGATAGATACTTTATTGATCCCACATGGGAAATCTCTGTGTTACAGATAATTCCAATCATTCTCAGAGAGATTGGCGAAGGTTTCCAAATGATTGCTAAATTATAGATGCAGACAGATTGACGACATGTTGCCATCAATCTGAATGAGTGTGTCAATAAGCAGAACTTGAGGGGACTCAACTCAGCTGCTTGTATTCTGGTTATATTCCTACTAAACAGGAAGTAGCAGTGAAGACATAATTTGATAAATGTAATAAATCACAATATATGTTACGGCAATACTCACATATCACAAATGTAAAAACTGAAGTGAGAAGTATTGTGATAATATCACATCGCGAGGTGTCTGGTGATTCCCACCTCTAGCAACTACGTCACCATTTGTAGGAGAGTTCCTGAATTTCTCTTTCAGATCTATGAGGTTCTGACTGGATTCTCAATGTAAGCAGTTAATTTCTGTTTAACGTGTATGTAGATAGAAATAGATCAGCAACAGACGGTCGCAGCTTTGTGATTTTCACTGATTTAACACAGTTAATCACTTTATTATCATTGTCCTTTCTCTAAAATTCTCCACATTTTGTTATTGTTGACTTTCATCTTCCCTTCATCTTTTTGAAAACTTTCCTTCTTCTGGTGATGCATACCTCCACGCCAACCCCCCAGCCAGCCCTGATACTGCCAATTATTCCCATTTTCCTTCACCTCAGCTGCTCTCCGCATTGTTTCCATTTCTATTTCTCTGCCTCACCCATTGCACTTTCCTCCTCCTCAGTCCACTTTACCACCTCTCTCTCTTTGTCTTCCTCCTTGTTGCCTCCCTCCTTCCCTTTCTGACGCTCCTGTTTCTCCTCCTGTCTCCCACTTCCCAGATCAAAGAAAGTTAAGTAGGCCAGTGGCTGTGGTGGGCGTCAAAGGGCTTAAGGTGTGTATCTGTGTGTGAGAGTATCTTTATCATTGCACATTTTTAGGGAATTTATGTTGCTCATTATCAACACTGTGTGGGAGGAGGATGTGTATTTATTTTGTGTAGAGGGATGTACAGAACACGGATGCTTACACATTTCTATAAATAGACAGCTACTTGGAGATTTCCAGGATAATTGCAAGGCCTTAATATTAATTTATTCGCTGGTATTTGTTCCCACTGTTATGAAAGTGAATAAGTGATCGAAAGACTAGACAATGGCTTTATATTATTGATGAATTTCACTACAATGTTGGAAAATATTTTATCACCATTTAGCATTAAATTATGCACTTTGTATAAAGGCCGCTTTTAGGAAATTTCATTAAATGAGCACAGTGTCTTACAAAACAAATACAGCCTTAGGAGCAACATAAGTGAGAAAAAACCCACCTACGAGTAAAAGGGCACAATTAGGGTGGAAGTTTAACATGAACTCTGTCATCCTGTGCTACACAAAGGAGCAGCTGCTGCTTCTTTAGTGTTTTTTCGACTCTAAATTCACATGTAAAGTTTATCTCAAAGCATAAACTCCGGCCTCCTCAGCATACACACACTGACGTCCTCCAGGGTGATTGAAATGATACTCTGCTGCTATGTTTTAACAGCCGCCTTGAGCCCCTTCAGTGGCAGACATATGCTTGAAATCAAGAGTTTTCTGTACAGGCGGCAATCAGAGAGTTACGTCTCACCTGCCATCTGATTGCCTGTTCTAAATCGCTCTCTACGAGTCCTGTTCTGACCTCTTGCATTTTTGCTATTTCATCAAACTTGAGCATGAACTCCTGTTTCAAAGTGATTCAGCTTTCATGTTGAGAATCAGCTCTGGTAATAAGAGGTGGGTCTTCGAATTTGAGACCAAATAGCAGGTACCAGATATTTCAGCGTCCAAGCCAGGAGCATGCTCTTTGGGTTTTCTTCATCCTTGTTTATATTCACAGGGCTGTCCACAGTGACTCCATCCCGCAGGATAGATTTAATGTAGATCTCTGCTGTAATGTTCTGAAGTAACTGAGGAAGGACATTTGACTGAGATGGCCAGAACTGTAGCGCGTGCGTCGGCACACAGCCCACTGAAAATAAAGGGCTTATTTTGGCCACACTAACACAGTCTTCCTTAGGGACTGCAGTTTCACTTGAAAAAGAAATCTGGATCCTAGTACATTTCATAATTATTGGCCTAACATCCTAACATTATTCTAACATCTTGCAATCAGACTTTTACAACAGCACAGAAAGCACCCTCCTGAAGATATTAACAGATACCAGCCTGAATACAGATTCAGGCAAACTGAGTACCCTGGTAATGTTAGCATTCAATACTGTACATCCTAACACACCATCTGACAGGTTAGAAAATTTGATTGGGTCCTACAGGGAGTGTTCATGCATGGTATAAGATCATACTCTCAGGGTAGGGATTATTTATTCTGTCTCCATTGATGCTTGTGAATCAGAGTAAACCCTAATGCCATGTGGAGTCCAGCAGGGATCAATCCTTGGTCCCCTTTTGTTTAATCTTTTAGTGATACTTTCAGGTATACAAGGCAGCTCAGCATAGCTATGCAGATGATACCCTGATCTATTTGGCTCTCTATCAAATGATTCCTATTGATTCATTACATTTGTGTCTTGAAAAATTAGAGACCTACACAAATTTCCTTCAATTCGGTCTATTTAGGAATCAAAGATGTGCGGTTGCATCTTTACAAAAAAAAAAGAAAAAAAGAAGAAGACTTCAACCTATGTGAAAAATCTTGGTATAATGATGGTTGACAACCTTAGTTTTGTTGACCATATTTTGCCTTTAACCAAATCTAGCTAAACTGATTAACTTAAGAAGTTATTATTTCATTTTTATTTTTGGATTTGATCGTGTAAAAGCACGTTGACTGTAATGTTTAAAAACAGGCTATATAATTTACATAAACGCCTTGCATAGCCTTGCATGGTCTACTCGCCAGATTTGGCTCCATATTACTTTAGCCTTTTCTCTGAAGAGAAACCAAATTTGGACATGCAGTGCGCATCGCAGACATACAGTACAAGGGTTAGAACAAGAGAAACCTAAAACCAGCAGCCATCGTAAAAGTGTTGCAGGCTGCCCATTGACGCAACCTTGAAGGGGAGATTGTCAGAAAACCACTTCAGTCAACCTGCTATGATAGAGGAGGGTGGAAATTTTGGTCAAATACTAAACCTACTGTCTGTAAGCACAAACTCACCATTTTCCAGGAAGTTTATCCTGATTTTATTTGACTCTGAGCTGCTGGCTTTAGTCCAAGCCTGTCCCGGCTGCTGTTTTGTCCATGCAGTGACGTCACACCAGTAGTAACCTCTGTCAGACAGCTGGACGCCTGCCAGGCGAAACCGAAACTCTGCCGCACCCGACTTGGTCAGAACCAGATTGTCTCTGAATAAGCAGTCAAAAAAAAAAAAAAATGTTTTATACGTCTCAATATAAAACAAGAAACTGCAGTTTGTTACTTAATGTGTTCATGTGTACCTCCTGTTTGGGTCTGTGGCTCCTCCGTGCTGTACGACATTGTCCGGGCTGAGAGTCATGATGGTCCTCACGGTGCTATCCATGCTGTCCTGAGATTGGATGAGCACAGAGTACCCTGCATCACCAATGTTCTGAGTGGTGACGCTGCAGCCCATTTCAAAGGTCGAGCCTCCTACTGATGCCTCACGGATGCGTTTAGCCACCACATTCACAATCGGACCTGGAAACAGAAGCAGCCGTTCAATCATTTAGTTCTAAGAAGAACGTCATTCAAACCATCACAGAGAGGGGGAAATCCCCGACAGGGGTCAACGGGAAGTGATAAGTACTTAGACGATGAACTGTGACTCATTCAAAGCAGGCCCATAAACCCATACACACATACACGCTCAGCACACTGCAATTACATCACAGCCCAATCAGCTAAATTATGGTCACCAAGTTCAACATGTAGATCTCAAATAGGGAGGAAGTGAATGTCTGTGTGTGTGTGTGTGTGTCTGTGTGCACACTGTGGCAATGAAGCTGAGACAAAAGGAGGTCTGTTGTGGGATTCTTCTGTAAAGTCTATAAACGATATGGACACATTAACATTTATTCATGAAACTCAGCAGTGAAGCTACTGTGGCAGCCTGGCAGTGCATTAGTAGTTTTCTGAATCACGAATGTGAGTTAATGGTTTGGATTTTCTGTATTTCTTCCAAAAATACCTCATTAAGTACCTCACTGACCTGGCACATTTGTGTATGCACATAGGCAGGTATACTGTTAATTTAGCCAAAACACTGATACAAAGCTCAGCTTTTTATCGGCATGTAACACAGAATCAAATCCACAAAAGTGCAAGTCTCAGTTACAGAAAAGAAACTGGTTTCTGCTACTTTCATATTTTTTTCGGTAAGTCACACTGAATTAAAAGGCAATTTGTTGTAATAATTTTGAGGCTGGTAAGCCTCGAATATATCACAACAGTTTATGATTCTTTTGACTTGGATACAGCCTCAGGAAGAAAGGCAGGTATATATACTTGGTTGACTGAAGTTAAGTTTGTAATAGATGCTGCACAGCCATTTCTCCACATTTTTTTGATTAAAAATAATAATATTTGCCCGACTGACCGGCAGATAAAAGCTAGAAAAAATAAAGATCTATATGCTTTTTCTGATTACTAATGCCAGTGAATCAAGAATCTGTAAGTCATAATAAAAGCTTTCTTACGCTTGGCGTCCCATCGCACAGTCAGCGGTGAGCTTCTGTTCTCAGAGGTCTTCACCAGGTCTCCCTGGCTGTTGACGCTCCAAGCAGACACACTGCAAACATACTGGCCCATGTCGATCTCCTGCAGAGCGAAAATGAATGAATGAATAAAGTTCCTTTATCGACACCTGACTGCCATTTACCCTTTCCATCAGTTTATACACATTTAACCAGAATTTAGCCTCATAGCACTTTGTCATTTTCAGGATTCCAGTCAAACTTTAAAATTATTGCTGGGCAATGTTTAGCTGCACAACATGAAAAACTGTACCTGTGTGCGGAGGATTCGCAGCTTGAACGTGTTGGGCTGGACTCTGCTCAGCGTTAACGCACCGCTCTTCATCCTTTCCATATAAATCGACCCTGGCAGCAGGTTGCCATTAGCATCCACGGAGCCAATGGGATGTGAGGTCTGAGGATCGTCCCCTAACCCTGCCGGTATCAGAACAATTTAAAAATGAAGTGATTCTGTAGAAAAACTTCTCTAAAGTAAATCTGAAGTAAACATACCAGGAAGCGATGTGTACTCCCAGCTGACGCCCAGTCGGCCTCCGAGAGGTAAGTTGGCAATGTTGGTGACGCGACAGGCGAGTTCTGTTGGCTCAGCTGTCTTCTGGGGGTTGACTTCAGCTACGAGGGTCAGCGTGAAGTTTGGCTCTGTGGTGAAAAAGCGAGGCAGCATAAAATTAAACTGGGTGTCAGTACGGAATAGGAAACTTTAAATGAGGTTGGGTGGTCTGATAACTCTGGTCCTTTTGGGTTTTAAACTCATTTGCAGTACTTTTTACCCAATTAATTTTTATCAGTTTGAACTGCCATGCTTTCAATTTAACCTCAGGAAAGGCACGAGGAAAGACCCACAGCTTTATGGCAGCAGACTGCAGACTATAAGAAATAACCAACTGCAAATGTGAAGTTCCATCCAAGCATCATCCAACCTGAACAAAAGCCTAGCCCGTAAAGGAAGAGATAAACCTGACTGGCCTGCACAGAGCTCTTGATTTCAACAGCATGCAGAATTCTTCAGATTGACTGGCAGGCCTTTTTGTCCAATATTGTTGCCTGAGCCGTGTTGGAAAGCCGTGGCTATTTCACAAAATCACCTCTACCAAAGCTGATGGCGACTACTAAGTGGGCTTTAACAGGAACTTTATATTGGTTGGATAAACCAAATCTAAGCCAAGCCTCATTGGCAAGTGTGGCTAGCAATAAAAAGACAAAAATAAAATACTTAACTAAAGAATACAGCCGTACAGTCAACATAGGGACACACTGAATGTCAAGCTCCAAACTTGACGACAATCAAAAAGAAGCTGCCTACTAAGACATAGATAACTTCTCTTAATCCTGCATGTAAGCAAGAAGTGAAAAACCTCCCAAGGAGGGCAAAGAAAGGCACGTAATACTTTGATATCAAGGGTGTATCTAAAAGAATCATCCGATTTCAAAGTGCTTTAATTTCGCAGCCATTCATTCAGGTAATGATGGAAACACACAACACTAAGGTGTTAAACATCCTATCTAAAACTTTAGATATGCGTTTTAAAATATACGCAAGCTTCTATGTCCATTACTTTAAAAAAATATAGCCTTTTGAAATTGGATGATTCTTTTTGATGCACCTTAGTGAGTTTATGTTTTTAGTAGCATTTGCATGTTTATCATTCTGTCTGTAAACGGGATAACTCGAGAAGTTTTTACTGAATTCTGATAAAACTTAGTAGAGGTGTAGAGCAGGGCGACGTTAATCCATTAAAATTGGGCATCCATCCACCAAGGTCTTAAAGGTCAACTTCATGATTTATTACCTGAAAACTGACAAAAAAAGCCTCAAAACTAGAGATGAGGTGTGGTATACATTGTCAAAGTGATAACAGAGCTATTCAAAACTGTTTCTTATTGCCCATTGGGCCTCTGACATCTTCAGCTATGCTTAAAAATGTGCTGCCTTTGTTTGTAATGGCAACATTTAGGAATACTGGTATATAGGGAGTCTCAATATCACATTATAGTTGGCATCTAAATATAATGTCACATTTGACCTCTGACCTTACTTTTACATTTCACATCTGCCTTTTTATGTCCGGCTGACATCAAAATGTGTTATATCATTAAAGAAAGAATGAGCTACTTCGTTAGAATTATACTGTAGTTTAATATAGTACAATAGGCTCAAGTCAAATTATGTGGAATTATTTACAAATCAACATACCCTTACATAACACTTATATAGAAAACAATGCTGTCCAGAGAGTGAGCTGACTTGGCACAGGTTTGTGCTTCTTGTTATATAAAAAAATATCCTGTCCTTGTTTTAAACTTGATACATAAAGTATGGTTGAGTGAAAAGAAGCCTCAAGCCCAGATGGTGCAACTGGCATAATTAAGTGGTCAGACTTAGAATGGCAATTAAGCTTACCGGCAAACGGCCTAGAAGGCGGCAGATTAATGGCCATGACCACATAGCATACATCTAAGTATACACATACAAAATCTACAGCAGGAGACTGGATACGTAGAGTTTTTAATTATCCCCGTTGTCAGCAGGGTTGAAATGAGCACTTCTTTTAAGAGGGGAATCAGAACCCTGACGGCTGAACAGCTCCTCGGTGATAATGCCAGAAATTGAGTTACTGTGCTGCCTCGAGAGAAATTATTCCCAACCCAGCCGGGTATTGCTTTCATCAGTCAATCCCAGGTCACATTAACAGTCTGACATCACCAGACACATGCAAAGTGAATCCTCCTTTTTTTTTTTCTTTTAGGTGATTTCTTCCTTAAATAGAGTTAGGTGATTGAGCCAGATGACAGAAATAGAGCTGAAATAACACCGTTAACTGTGTGAGATGAGGTGGGTATCAAAGCATTAATAGTGTGTGTGTGTGTGTAGGTGGGGAGGCAGGTCCTCTCAGTCAGGCATCCAGATTGCACCTTTACGCATCAGTGAACAGGAAACACACAACAAGATTTCCACCTGCTTAACCGTGAGAAATCACTCACACACACACACACACACACACACACACACACACACACACACACACACACACACACACACACACACACACACACACACACACACACACACACACACACACACACACACACACACACACACACAGTATATAAAAGTAGTTCCTGATACATCCCAAAGTGTGCCAGCATACCAATAGATGCCACTACACCACACACACACACACACAGACACACACAAACAGACAGAGCCAAAAATGTTAGAAATCAAGTGCATAGGCTTGGGTGTGTTTGGCAAACGAGTTGGTTTGCATGATGTCAGCTGGACGTCATACGCACACACACACTGACTCATGCACTGTCACCATCTGGTGTGAAACAAACACACACGCACACTTTGATCAATGAGAACGTGTGAAGCTCCTCTGCCAATTAGCCACGCTCCACGCTCTCTCCCACACCGAAATGTTGCCTTATTTAGTAGAGTAACATGACCACTCGTCGCCAGTTCAGGGGCTCTGATACTGTACAGCAGCTTGAAACGCAATAGGTATACACTGAGCAGCCACAACATTAAAACCACTGACAGATATACTGGATGACATTGATCCACAGTGAAATGTTTGCTTGTGGCATCTCACTGGCCAGAACTCTGAAAGCACTTCATCATGTGCCAAACACCTAAAAATAATAGCACACCTAGAACAATCACCCATGCCAATGGCACAGATACCAAGGAGAAAGCATGCCGCCACACTGCAAAGATGGCTCAGGACCATGATGGCAAGTCCAAGTTGGAAACCCGACCTCCAAACTTCAAACTCTTCAGTTTTTATTATCTAATGCATGCGCCTCAACACACCCGTAAAGCGGGAATATCGAACATAAGGCCCAGGGGCCACAATCAGACTACAAAAGGAGTCTGATTGTGAAGGAGGACATATTTTGGACTTGTGGCCTTTTTTCATTGGTTTTACAGCTTTTTCTGTTTAAGCCAACTGAGCCACACTGACAGATTTCTTTCATTTACTGCAACAATTAAGATTTCCTCAGACTTCTAAAACCTGGCTGAAACTCATGCTTCAGCTAAGGAAATATCAACCCATCCATTTATTTTCTTACCCACTATTCAAACTTAGTTTCTCCTTGGAGGTACTGAAGCCTATCCAAGCTGGCAGAGAGATAAAGGCGGGGTTCACAAGTCCATCACAGGGCTGAGGGGATATCCGTTTCCTACTCCGCTGACTATATAAGTAATGCAAACTAATTTAATCAATAGTCTTAAAAACACTCTGGTTAAACCACTAACTCTCCGTGTCGCCGCACCCACATGACAAAAATTGCCCAACAACAGCTTTACAACTATGAAAAAGCACTAAATATGGAAAACAGATGCAGTGTGCATGAAACTGAGCATCAATTCACAGTCATCCTGCAGTTTGTTTCAATGCAAGAAGAGCAAAGAAAAAATAGATTTCATGTTAAAGAGGCTTTTTACGCTTCTGACCTGAAGTCATGTCCTCAAAGCTGAGTCTGACTGGCAGCCTAAATTGCTCCTTTCTGTTATCCTGCATTCTGCAGAGTTTAGCAGGGAAGAAAATTGTGTAAAACAAGCTTTAAGAACAGAGAAAATGGCTCCATTAGTGTGTGGATCTGGGAGGCAGAGCGAGGAAAAATAGGTCATTGTCAATAACACAACAAACAGCTTTCATCACACAGCATGTGTTCACGTCGAGAAGGTACTCTTTGGATTTCAGTGAGAGCAACGGTGACAGATTCACTAGCCACTAAGTGCTGGTTTTTAAAACTTTACATATCAATTGTTATTTTTCAGCTCACATGAAACTAACAACTGATTTTAATATGAATAAACAGATTCATTTTTATTAGTAGATCTATCAGCCATAACATTAATGACAGACAGTAAATTCACTGAGACCAGGAGCTGTGGGACAGCACTATCCTTCAGTGGGACAAATGGCCACCATATTAAAAAAACCTCCCCAGGAACAGATCAAGGAACATGACGGTAAAGCCCAGACACAGATAACTGCTTGGGCCCTTTGCTCATAACGAGGCTCTTACTCAGTGGCTGGCTCTAAGCTGTAGATAGCTTTAGTTTTAGCCAGGTAAGAGTAATTGAAAGGTCTGATTAGGTCTGTTATGGATGTTTTCATGATCCCCCCTTTGCAGTTTGCTTTGACTAACTTTGCATCTTCACTCACAGTGAGGAGAATCCAGCAGAATGCTGGAAACCGTCCGATTCCGGTATCTGGCCAGTCGATCGGTCATCTCTAGAACTGACCGAACAGTTTCCCAGATCTCCCGATAAAGGATCAGGCATTTCTCCCGCCTGCCCTGAATCAAATCTTCACATCCCGCTGCTTTCAGAAAGCAACAAACATCATTAAGGACTCACTCCCTGCTCACCACCTTTTTGAACTTCTGCCCTTGGGCAGATGATACAGGACATTAAGAACGCACATGACTAGACTTCTGAACAGTTACTTACTTTATTTACATTTTTTATCTACTTTCTTATTAATTTCTTCTATTTTTATCTATACTATGAGGAGATCCTGTTTTTGAGCAGCAGTGCAATAAATTTTCCTGTATAATTTATTGTACGATACAAATAAAGGAGCATTAGATGTTGATTTCCGACAGGAGAATGCGGAGACCAAAAACATGAGCACAAAAAAAGACGTAAGAGACACAATATGTTGTTAACTTTGTTCTCACATCTTAAACTGTAATATGGCTTTAACCTCCTAGGACCTGGCGTCCCCATATGTGGACATCACATTTTGGGATGTCTAGACCAAAATACTAAATTTTGCTCTACAAGGGCCTCATATCCACTTATGAGGACGTTATACTGCCACTGTTCTATCAAAACTTTAAACAAATATCCTCGTATGTTGATCTCATTTTTCTGAGAAACAAAAATCAGGTAAAAAAAAAGAAAAAAAGAAAAGAAAATCTAGAAATTCTTTGTTTTTACATTCATCAGGTCCCAATCAGCCCAAATATCAAAGAGAAATTAAAAATGCATGCCAAGGAAGAGTTCGGGTCTTAGCAGGTTAAGTCCCTCTCTTAAGGTGGCTCCTGTGTCTAAGTTTAGACTTAAAGTTATATGTGTGATGTGGAGGAATCAGGTGGGAGCCAGCACAGAGTTTCACCTCCAGTTAATGCAAAAGCACACGCGTATAGTGTTACAGACTGTTACAGACAAAGTTTTCAGTTTGTGAAAATGTATCCGAGAATCCATTAAAGTGAAGCTTTGCTCAAACAAGGAAGTGCAGCCATCAGCAGCGGAGCTCAGAAGTGCTGCATGTTGTTCTTTCGATGAGCTGGGCTTTAACTGGAATGCGTCTGGTCACCGTTTCCTGCCTCGGCTCATTTACAGGTGGGCCGTGAGCCACGATAACACCGCGGTGACTAGCGGAGGTTAGAGGGGGAAGTTTGGCGGTGACTGTGCGATTAACCTGGGCAGCGGAGTTAAACTTTCAACCAGAGCAGATTCAGCAGTTTCACCGAACGGGAGTATTTGTATGATGTCAAAACAACCAGAGGCGTGTGAGTCGCCGTGGTTTCGCTGGAGTGTGCAGGCGTGGGCACACATTTTGTGTGTTTGTGTGTGAGACGGGAAAAGCAGATATGAAGGAAAAAAAAAAAAAAAAAAAAAAAAAAGCCACTTGAGCCATTCCCTCCTTCTGTCAACACACCGCACTTCTCCCAGGACGGAGGGAAAATGCAGGCTGACACTGAACAGATGTGCTTTTGATATCACGTTTACAGCTCAGACAACTACTAATGTCGGATAAGACACTCGCATTTGGACACTGAATCTCTAAGAGGGCTTACATTAATTTGGACAAATACACCTCAAACTGATGGCGAGGTGAAAATCATGCCAGGGCACAATAAAACTGCAGGGGTTCAGAGAATGAACGTTCGAGCTCTCCAGCTAGAAAGACAGATACTTAACTCTATAGATGCTAAACATCACAAAACCACAGAGTGGAGCTTCTTGCAGCCCGTGGCCATGCACAACCTCCTTAATTTAGCTGCTTTTCATTTTACTGAAGGATAAATTTTCACCGAGTGTAGGAAACTGCCGGAAAGCAGCAGGAAGCATCTTAAACACTTTCCTTAGGGGAGAAAAAGTCATACAGTTAATCCTGTACGAAACAAAGTTTACCAAGCTTAACTCTCTTATTCACGCAACCCTTACCCACAAAGTAGAGACTAATTACAGTTTTCAGATCATTAAAATGAATCTGGAACATTACTCGTTTAAAATTACTTACTTTTTCTCCAATTTAAACATATGCTGGAAACAACTGGGGATTTAGTGTCTTGCTTATAAGCTTCAACATGTGGGCAGGAATTAAAACCACCATCCCCAAGAATGATAGCCAACCATACTTCCCTAAGCTACGGACACCCACAACACAAACACTCGGCAGCATCAACACAGTTTGAGGAAACACAACGTCCTCTTTATTTGCATTTCTTTTTCCCCAATGAATCACATACAACTTTTAATTCCTGTTAGTGCAATTTTACAATAAAGTTAAACATTAAAGGAAAATTTGAAAAAAACATCCATGGAAATTGATAGAACATCAACCAAGAGCTAATTATTTAATCAGGTTTCTGGCATGATGTCAAGTGTCCAGCGTGTGGAATGTCATGCATCTCTGGTTGCGATGAAAAAAAGTGTGTGACTGGCTGGTGAGTTCGTTCCTGGAGTTTGTCGGCAGTCGCTAGGTAAAACTGACCAGAAAGAAGGTGGTGAACCAACAAAACTCATTGTGGTTTCTTTGGTTGCTAGGAGAGGAGTTGCTAGTTTACACTATTTGCTATACTGGTAGCAGTAGTACAAGTTGGTCCAAGTGCAAACGCAAACACCTCTGAAAATATTTTGCCTTTTATCTTTAATCTGTTGCACTTTCAATAGCAACCGGCGTGTAACAAGTGAGAGTTTGTAGACAAGTCCAGGCGTGTATTCCTTGCAAACTGTGGGCGATTGTGGCAGTCTGAAAGCAACAAAAGCAGTTGTAGGATTTCTGCCAGCTGATCGCAGGTACACATTTTTCTTAAGCGATCGATAGGTGCCAGGGGTTCACCGACTAGTCTCGAGGCTTTTGTGACTGGGACACACCTAGTTGGGAGTGGCTGGAGCTTAGGTGGTAGAAGGCTGGTGGTTCCTTTCATCGCTGCTCCAGTCACCAGTTTAAATACCTTGCATACCTAAATATCCGTGGGCAAGATACTGAACCGCAAGTATGAGTGTGTGTGAATGTCAGATAGAAAGCACTTAGGAAAAAATGCCTGTGTGAGTGGGGCGTGTTATAAATGTTGTAAAGCGCTTTGCATGCTCAAGTAGAGCAGAAAACCATTAGATAAGAACCAGTCCATCCATCAACTTCAGCTATTGACCTTCCAGCTATTGCAATTAACCTGGCAAACACTCGTCAGTGAATGCTTATTTTTCCCCTCACCATTGGTGGATGTCAGATGCTCCATGCACATGTGGTCTGGCCCCTTTTCAC
This sequence comes from Oreochromis aureus, assembly GCF_013358895.1. Classification (NCBI taxonomy): domain Eukaryota; kingdom Metazoa; phylum Chordata; class Actinopteri; order Cichliformes; family Cichlidae; genus Oreochromis; species Oreochromis aureus. The sequence continues at coordinate 13,647,428 of NC_052963.1, read as the reverse complement.
TTGACTCTGCCACCATGATTGTCACACAACCAAAATGGCGGACAAGTTAACGGTCACATGTCTGCAAAACCTCAACATACGCAAATTAATGTACAGAATCAGTAGGTAAGGGACAAGATTTTAGAGCTTCTTTGAGAGCTAGTGAGGAGTCAGTTTGGTTGTTGTATTTAGCAAAAGGCTAAACAACTCTTTCCAGATCTTACAAAAAACAGTTCATGACAACTATGGAAGGTAGCTACTAGGGCTGGGCCATATCATACCGCTCACGGTAATACCGGTATAATGTTGGGCAACGATAAGAAAATGAAATACTGCAATAGAATATGGGTAAAACGCGTATGAGCAGTGCCTTTGTTTTCATACGCACATGGCGGAAAAAGCAAGGCGGTGACGGAGAATGAGAAGGGCGAAAGCGGATCGTTGAATGAAACGGATGAACCAGAATTGGTTTGTAAAAATGCTGCAACTTCAGTGGTGTGGAACTGGTTTGGCTTTCATCCATCAGATACACAACAAAGCACTATTTTTGGTAGAGCATGCTAGCGGGCCGTCGTTATTACCGTGTTGTTTGGAAATACGGCACACTTAAAATCAATCCTTTGATTTTTCTGAAAATCGACAGTGTCCCTTATAATCCCGTGTGCCTTATGTATGAATTCTGGTTGTGTTTACTGACCTCGAAACGATTTTATGTGGAACACGGCGCTCGAAAATCTGTAAAATGTTTTAGTACGACTTTGCTAAGCTACGAACCCGCACCGCTTGATGGATTGTCGGAGCATTACGGCTATCGTAGGCAGGAGCCTCGCGGAGTGATACGTACTGTGCTTCAACATAATGTTACCCTATTGTGTGTGTATAACCTCTTTTTAAGTTTTGTGGATATTATACATGGTTATGCTGAGGATATGTCGGCCACTTTCCACTGGAAATGCCTTTTGATTAAACTGTCAGCAAGGAATTTGCATTTGCACTGTTACATTTTTATATAACTTTAATGCACATAAAAAACAGCTGCTTGTTTAAGTGAAAAAACATTGATGGGGTTTTTTTGCACTAATAAAGCTGTGGAGTTGTAAAGTATTTTGTCTCGTGTCAATTATATTGTCAGTTATATCGTTATCGCAAATGTTCAAATGTATATCGTGATAAATATTTTTGGTCATATCGCCCTGCTCTACTAGCTACTTTCAATAAAACTTGGTTATCAGACAGACAATTTATCACTGGCACATCTAAAACACATCATAGACACATCCATCTTTTATTGCAAGTAGATCCTATAGCACAGGCCTGATCTCTTGCAAATCTTATAAGAATGAAGCTGCCTTACACGGTAATTACAACAAATGAGGCTCCAGTATTTTACAAGCTAACAATGATGTATTAATGCAGCTTCACAGGAATCCTGTGTGCAAAGTGTTGCCTGTTTCTACATTCAGCACACACAGAGGAAGTTACTCGACTGTGTTTCCAGCAGTTTCTCTTTTAATCTGCGTTTTGTTGCTGGAAGAAGATCTGCCCCTTTAGCTGCTAAATGCTCCGGTATGTTTATCAGCTGGTTGATAACAGCTTGTTTGGTGCCAGTACAGTTGGATGATCAGAGCTTTTTCCACTGAAAATGGCACCACCTGACATTCACATCTCAGCCGGAAGGCTGAGCCTCTCCATCCTGTCTGCAGAGAGGTCTCACTGTCTCCTCTCAGTCATACATCCAATTGAGTGGGTCTGTGACCTCCCCCAAGTGGTTCAACTACCTCCACTGACTCCTCTCAGTGTGGAGTGGCAGCTGAAACACACAGAGGTTCACACATAATACTGAATTCCTCATTGTGCCGTGGCACGAGGCCAGGCAGGCAGCAGAGAAACGAGATTTCAGCTGCTCATTTTCTGTCCTGTGCTCAGAGACTGACTGTAAAAGAAGAAAAAAAAAAGATCAAGTGGTTAACGAACAGCTCGCATCTCTGTTCTCCAACACCAGAGATGTGTGAATGCTAATCTTTATTTTGAGATCACAACCCAATAACGCCAGATCATCCCTCATTAAATCTCAATGAACAAAGCTTTTTTTTTTTTTTTCATGAGATAAGTGTGTGCAGGAAAACCACAGCAGCTCGACTGTTTGGCTTATTGCAATAAAATGCTGGGAAAAGCATAGACATCTGCCATTTACCCTCTATGTGAGAAATCCACTGGCTCAAGCTCAAGATGGAGATAAAAATCAAAACAAGTGACAAGAATCAAAGTTCTGAGCTGCTCCTTTAGTTCAGCTTGAGATCAGATGCCTTTGACTCATATGCATATACTGGCTTTTCCATGTATCCATGCACGCAGCCAGTACATGTTGCTCTACCGGATTCTTGCTACAAATTGACAGCAAACAGCCACACACGACTACAGCCACCTGTCTTTCCTCCTCCCAACAGTGTCATATGACACTGTAGAAAGGGTGAACATGTTCCTTTAGCTATCGGATCTGTGAGGCGCGCTGTAAGGGTTACATGAAGACTACTAAAACCATTTTTGCTGCAGAAATTTACTGATAATGATTTTTAGTCTACTCTTTCATCTTTATATTTATTCTTCCACTAAAAGAGGTGATATGAAGCAAAGAGGTCAAGCAGACATGTTACTGCACAGGACTTGTTAAAAATGACTGACCAAACTGTCTCAGTTTCGTGCCTGGCTTCCTGGTTGAAATTTGAAGTATACGTGCCACAGCTGTGTGCACAAACCCTTTTAGTTTACCTTCAAATGAAGTGGTTTAGATAATCTGGAAACAGCAGCTTAGAGACCAAAATGATTCACAGATTCAAAGCGAATGTGCAGAGATCCATATCTGCGTGGTATGCAGACATGACTGCTGCGCATATTCATAAAATACACAAAATTTAATAGTTTGCATGAACTACAAGATGTCTTTTTTCCAGTAAAGTGGTCCTACTGACAGTAACTCCAGCTGACACCACAACGCGTGCACACATAGGGGAAGTGTAGCCAAGGGTGAGACAAATTACACCCTCTTTAACTCCGTGTGTATCTGTGTGTGAGTCTGTGCGTGTTCCTGCCGTGGGGAAACTCCTAAACAAGTTCTCCAACTCTTTTTTTTTTTTGCGCTTCGTGGTAGGGTGAGCCTGTAGCAAAGCATCGTGGGAAGAAGGGGCAATCCTCAAGGCCGCACATCAATTGAATAGGAGCTGACTGGTTGACAACACACGGAGAGACACACCAACGTGCACGCGCGCACAGAAAAACTTGAGAGGAACGGGTTTGGAGTATATGAGCTTCTGTATAGTCAATTAGAAATGTTAGTGTGTGTGTTTCAGCAGACGCAGTATGAAGGAATGTATACCCTCAGGCCAGCATGTAAGAGTTCCACCAGTGAGAACCGCCTCAGACCCTCAGTATGTGGGACACACAAACACACTGAAGACAGTGTTTGAAGCGTGCGTGTGTATGTGGCACTTATTTCTCCGGAGAGCGCCTTCAACAAACCTACTTTCATTCTCATACACTTGTAAACCACTCAGCAGACACACACACGCAGAGGAAGCATGCAGATAAATCTGAGTGCTATCACACACACGTAAACACAAACACATGCAAACGGTTACGTTGGAAAGCGAGACGACGTCCTTGATGGTGCCGTTCGATACTGTGCCCTCATGCGGGCTGACTTTGATATGCGTGTGCCCGCAAAGCTTCGCTGATATTTGCAAATGTAACACGGATCCTCCGGGCTTGAGGAATCTTTTGAGTTTGGAAAAGAGATGGCTGTTCGTTTAACTAAAGGCTGCCTTTGACATACTTTACAGGATGTCCTGCAGCTAGCAGAGGCACACTGTACCGTCCACTGAGACTGACCGGCTGTCGTTTAGATATATTGTAGTTTAATAGCTGGACTACACCATAAGACTGTGCACTAGCTTACAGCAAATATTTTTTCCCCCTTAAATGCTCAAGTATTCCCAGAATTTAACTGTAACCCCAGGAACTGGTGCATTACAGCCTATGGCTTCCCTTTGCTTTCAAAGCATTTTGTTAGTATAACATGTGTTTTATACTAAATACATATAAAGAAATCCTACTAAACTGCTCCACGTGCATGTACATTAGACCTGCCTTAGTCTAAACAAAGCCATTAGCTGTTTTTAACATGCTGGACGTCGCCAGCTCTGATCACTTGCTCGCACCGTCGACTCAGGCCAACCTTTGACGATAACTTGTCTTTAAAACAAAGATGTGCCCAGTGCTGAACACGTGTAGCTGGAACAAATCTGCCTGTTTGCTTTTGTTTTTGTAACAGTACAATTTGTCTAAAGATTTTGAAGAAAGAGGGCACTGCAATCAAGGGGGGGGGGGGGGGTGTTCAGTGGTTCCAAAGCATACAACAGGCACCCTGCGCCTTTATAATTCATGTGCGCAGCTAGAGTAAACAGGAACAACACACATTCAAAGTCACATTCTGAAGCCGGCCTGGTTGATATACTGTTAGATTTTAAGCTAACAGTAATGACACCCTGTAGCTTTTATTATCCAACTTCTGCACATTGTTAGCAAAGCTAAATGAACCTGCTTTTCCAACTGTTTAAAGCACACCAGGATATGGATTCCACATTCTCTCTCTGATCCACACGTTGGATACGGGAAAGGAAAGCCCAGCTAAATTCTCCAAAGGCTGGCCATAAAACTGGGTGCAAACCAAGAAGTGATAAAGCAAAGGCGGCTGTTAAGGCTGAGTCACCCATGAAGCAATAGCTGACTACTGAGCATTTCTTGTCACTCTCTTTGCATTTATTCATTAGTAATTATTAATCTCTGGCTCTCTTTCACAGTGTGTCTTTTGTCACGTCTCCCTCCCGTCATCCCCAACCAGTCACAGCAGATGGCTGCCCCTCCCTGAGTCTGGTCCTGCTGGACCTTTCTTCCTGTTAAAAGGGAGTTTTCCCTTCCCACTGTCACCAAGTGCTTGCTCATAGGGAGTCGTCCGACTGTTGGGGGTTTTCCCTCCATTACTATAGGGTCTTTGCCTTACAGTATAAAGCACCTTGAGGTGACCGTTGTTCTGATTTGGAGCTATAATAAATAAAGCAGAACTGGACCGAAATGAATTTGAATTCTAATATTTTTAGAAATCGGGCAAGTAGACTGAAGAATCCAGCAACAGCATGAACCTCTTGTGCCAAATCCATCGCAATGTTCAGGGATTTATGGGTTATTAACTTGTTAGTTGAACGTCCAGTAAATGCTGAAATGTTTCCGATTTCCTTTTGATGTAAGCGTTTTCTGGCAACCACGTCCCCCAAACTCCGTAGAGGGATTATGGGACTACGAGGTGCTTTTGATCCTTGCTGACAATATTACAGCCAAGAAGCACCAAAGCAAACTGGACTCCATGAATATCATTAAGGGTCTTTTATGCTCTCCGAAAACGAAATGGGGACAAAAAGACTAATTGCCTCTTTCCTGAAATAAACCAACACTTGGGCTTTTCAAACTTTTAGCCAGTCGATCTGCCAAAGCACTTCCTGGGAATTCCCCAAACCATTAAATATAGTACAGTAGATGAAATAAGAGTGCTTATGTAACAAATTTTTATTTATTCATTATAGTCTGTTTCTTTCATTAAGATCTGGGATTTGGGGAATTTGTCAGAAATTCAGCTGTTCTTATGATCAGTTATAACAGGACTTTTACATCAGTATTGAATACCAGAGATGCCACAATCGAGCAGGATGGCTTGGCTAACAAACCAAAGATTTAGCTCACCATTGTTGTAGACGTTATACACTAAACTTTCTTTTGGCTGATCCCTTAGTTCCCAAGAGGCAAAGATTTTACACCTTCCTGGCGCGCCCATTGCTTCTTAACCCAAACCTTGAACCCTTCTTGAGGTTGGTTGGTGTCTCTTACTGGAGTCAAACTGGGGATTTCTTGCATGCAATGTAAAGATGTTAACCACTACACAACAGAGCCCTCTTAGATGGTATTTAGGAAAAATTTAACACCAAATATTATGGATGGGAAGTTAATTTCACTTAATTTCATTCTAAATTCTGTTTTTGTCTTTCATCCATTATCAGAACAAAGTAATTCTGTTTCCTGCGTGACACTGTTGTTGTGTCTTGCTTTTATAAAATTCTGAGTGGTTGACCTTGCTGAAAAGAGTATTTGGGTCAACAAGGTCAATTTAGAAGAAGTACAACATACATAAACCCTCATTCGCTTTTTCCATTGATTATGTACATTTTTCCAGGTTGGTTCTGCCTGGACCACCCAAGTCTGCACCAAACAGACTTTTTGTGGTAAAACCTGCATCTGCCCTTGAAAGACGGCCTTTGCGGCTTTAAAAAAAAAAAAAAAAAAAAAAAAAAAAAAAAGTCAAAAGTCACCTTCAATCCCTAGTTGATAAAGTCAAAAAAAGAAAAAACAATCTCAAACATGGTGTGGAGTGTGTTGGCCAGGTCCAGTGTGGACCTGTGTGCACCAAATGTGGTGCTGTGCATCATGGCCAAACATCTACACTTTGGTCTCGTCCATCCAAAGGACATTGTTTCAGCATTCTTGTGGTTTGTTCAGATGCAGCTTTATAAACTGGTAGCAATGCTGTCATGTTCTTTTGAGAGAAAAGAAGCTGTGGAACTGTTTCTGTGAGCACTGCACGACCTTTGGGGTGAATTTGATAGGACGTCCACTGCCGGAAGCATCAACCAGTAGAAGGATGAACTTTGGATTGTTTGGAAATTGCCTTATAACCCTTTATTATGATGCTTCTCTAAGATCACTGATGACTTCTTTCCTTCTTGGCACTGTGTTAAAACAAACCTGAATTCTCCAGACCTGCAAACTGTAGTAATGGTGTGCGTACTACATTACATCCTTCTGCACTTTGGCTTCTGCATTTTGCTTCTACATTTTGATTTGCTTCTGCTTCTGTATTTTGGCTTAATTTTTGTTAAATAAATAAATAAATAATAGTATCATATGTCATGTTTGTAGTTCCGCTGAAGATTTATTTACCTCATTTTAAGAGTTTCTAAGCATAAGATTATTATTATTTTTTTTTTTTTTTTTTACTGATATGTATATATACTTACCATGACTGTATGAATGAGCATCCTAATATTTTTCAGCTATGGATGAAACAAAGAAACCAATTCCATGACTAACTGCATGACACAGATAACCTTCCCAGCATGCCAGCTATATTTAAATACAACATGAAGTGAAATTCAAACACAGTGAGAGCAGGATGGAAATAGAGAAGGGAAAGATGGATAGACAGAGAGACCACCCACCACGCCAGTAATTGATTGCTGTGTCAACTGGGTTTGACATCACTGCTCTTTAGAAGCAGGATCAGAGCATCGTGCACATGTACCCAGACACACTAACAGCATACCCGGAGGTACACGGAGCAGGACAGGCATGACTAATCAATTGTCTTCACAGCAGGAGTCGACAGGCTGACGAGGGGATTAAAGAGATTCCCCCCCTTGAGACTCAAGATTCATCTGTAGCACCACTGTTACACATCCACACCTCATGAAATCATACATGAGAAACGTGCACATGGCTTCTTACTGTTACTTTCCCCAACTACTCCTTTAAGAAAAATTAGCCAACCACAGCCCAGGAGATGCCATTACACACACATTTCCTGTTTGTCGAGAGTAGGAAAATTTAAAGTTTGCTGATAAGGTGAAAGTTGAGAAAGAGTCAGTCAATATTGGTTTTATGCAAAAATCAATAAGCCAACAGACAGAGCACGACATCTGCTGTGTCACAATTTAAACCGTCTACCAAAACAAAACAAGCATCATAGCTCAGAACACGTCCAGAAGCAATTCAAATCCATCATAGGAACTGAAGCTGTAATTAAAAAACAGCCAACAAGATCACTCAACGAGAAGAGGATTTAGACAGTGAAACGCTTAAAATAACCAATAAATTACTGATTGTTTTAGCAGCACATCAGGGTGGCATTTCCCAGCTTCACTCACAGCAGAGCAGAACGGGGTGTCTCCCCTTTTTCTTCTCTAAACCAATGTGCTTTTGTGCTGGAAAGAAATCCTGATCCCAGGCGCACACAGTGCTACAAGCAGAAAGAAGTCCCAGTCTTCCCAGTAAAGTTCATTTTACAGTCCTCTGAGAGCCTGTTATTACAAATAAATTAAATTATTTGAGGAACTTAAAGAAGACCTATGTTCATTTCCATCTCCATATTTTTACCTTTCATCTCTAACACAGTATGTTTGCATGAGTTACACTAAAAAAATAATTTGTCTTTATTTGTCCTTCGCTCTCCAGCTTTTTGCAAACATTCTTCTGATTGGCCAAAGGAGTTTGCAAAGAAAAGCGTCTGGACTTCTTTGAGTTGCTTCTGATTGGCTGACCTTGGCAAACAGAAGGTAGGTGGGGCTTCTCCACTCAAGGGCAGACCCATGTGCTAGAGATGATACACATTGTCTGACATCACACAGAGCCGAGAATAGAAAAAACTTGGTACCTGGGAGCTTTATATGGACAACCACCAGTTTTGCAGTGTAACAATAATGGAAACCACAATAGGACCACTTTAAAAAGATTATTTAATCTTTCCTTCTCATTACTGATTTGGTCCTTTAAGCTCAACTCATTCATTTGAAACCTTATATGAAGATGAGACATATAGTGTGGCAACAAACAAGAAAAAACACTGTGGAAAACACTCACTGATCTCAGAGACCTTCACAGTCACAGGGTTGGATGTCTTCTCTGCTGTCATGTACCACCTCCGTCCTTCTTGATTGATGAACGTTCGGATGCGGCAGGTGTAGTTCCCTCCGTTTTCATTGCTCACCCCCCTCACCGCCAACCTGTAGTCGCCGGCTTCTGTTCGCTCCAGGCTCGCCTCCCCCTTTTTTCCTTGCGCTCCGCTGGAGGATGTGTTTGAGATCACCACCCCACTGCGATCCATGGTGATGATTTCACGGCCGTCGGCCAGCCAGGACACTTCCAGGGAGAGGGCGGGCAGGTTGTCGGCGGTGACGCCGCACATCAGGGTCAGCGAGTTGCCAGGAGAGAGGACGAGAGAGGTGGAGGAGGGAGAGGAGAAGGGTGAGGCCTTCACGTTGAGGGAACGACCTTGAGAGGACAGACACGGCATCAGTCAATCAATCTTAAGAAAACGCTGCATGAGGACAATGAAATGCTTCAAGTCTCTGTCCTCGCACTGATCCAACCAACCAAAACAAACACATCTCATGACTCTTTTTATGAATTGAGATTTCATTTACTGAAGAATAATGAGCATTTTCATGTTAACAGGTAGTCAGAGACAACAGGGAAAGGCACAGATTTTGTTAAATGAGGTGTTTTCTACATCTACATCCACACATCTACTTAGGTAGCCTTGTTTTTTCATAGATCAATGATGCGATTGATCGACTAGTTTTCATCCAACAGCTGGATGACTAATTTGTGAAGATCTGCTTTCATGTGTCACTACACTGAGTTCGTCGATGCTGCAGGGCAGAACAACGACCGTCTGCAACTGCACGTCAAGGTGGTAATGTGAGCCAGGGCAACTCGCTGGAGAGGCAGCTAATTAATGCACAGTTATTTCTTTACAGAGTACGCATAGTATTATTGATTATTCCTTTAAGTAAGCAAAGTGCCCATGTCTGCACGCCCACCTGTTCCCGAAACCACCGCAAATACAATTAACCTGTGGGAAACACTTCCTTTATGTACACAAACCAGCTGGGCGGTGACAGCACACGTAAGCACAAAGTCCCATTCAAAGCCAAAAACACTACACCTGTGACTCATTTAGTATGACAGTTATATGAATAAGCAAATTGGCCAACTGGCTGATTCTAATCTTAACGAAAGTGGGAAGTGCCATTATAGTTTGGAATGAAACAGGATGTAACAGCACAGTCTGTACATCCTCGTCATATCAGTCATGAGATAACAGAAAAACATTTAGAGCAGTGCATGGGTGTATGTGATTGCTCCTACAGCATTGTTAAGCAGAGGTGCTGAAGAAACCTTTCTGCAGGTCTGTCTACTAATAAAAAAAAAGAAAGGGGGGGGGGGTAGCCAATTACAAATGGCTGTCAGCCTACTTCTTCTTTTTTTTTTTTTTTAAATGTATCTTTAAACCCAAAGATTGGATCGGGCTTGTAAATATCATCTCCAGTGACAACATAAACAGCAGTATGGGGGAGAAAAAAACAGTCTGTATGGTGTCTGGAAACGGACAAAAGAGACAAAGCTCACTCTGTTTGACTTTTCTCATCCTCTTTACTCAAGTCAGTAAGTCAATATAAAGAGACTGGGACACAATGGACCTGAGACCGAGACCTGTTTGTGTGTCTGTGTGTGTCTGTGCGCTGCTCATCACTGGTTTCATTACAAACCCCTGTGTGTTGTGCAGCACTTAAGAGGATATGGCAACCTGGATAGATATAAGATATGGTGACCAGAGCAACCACACCGATGAGCGTGAGAGACAGAGAAAGTGTGTGTGTCTGTGCACATAGGGGCCTCTATGGTCAGCCAATGAGGGTCGTGAACCCCCTGGGAGAGAGCGAGGCAGGCAGAGAGAATGAAAAGACGAGCGGTTCACAGAGGAGGAGATTCCTTTAAAATGAAGACAGCCACACAACAGAGGGAGAACTCTCCCATGTCCCCTCCCTCCCCGCCCCTCTCATCCTTGACTTTCTTCCAATTTCACTCCGGGCATTGTCGCAAGCTACTTGCTCACAGGGAATCGTGGGGCTCCTCTCTACACTTTGCTGAGCATTGTGTCCTGATACGACCGCTGCTGCGAACTGCCGTTAAAAACCAAAGTTAAACATCCAACAGCAGCTCACAGATCTGCACATTAAGTATGCATACTAAATATCTTTTATCCCAAATCAGGAAGCAGATTCGAGGATTATGTACTGATCCCTCCCCTGCTGGGGATGTGCAGGGAACCTGTGCGCACAGACTCACGTGGAAGCGGCGCACTGCACTGCTGCTGATGACCCTCGGCTTTTTTTCAAAGGATCTTTTGAAGCCTGAATAACCACCGGCCAGCTTCCTTTTCAATTATCCCAAAAAAGATATTTAAATTTTGTCCGAGGGAAGGACAAACGCACGAAGCTGAGGCCGGGCAACAAATCACTAACCGCTGTGGCTGAAAAAAGTAGACGACAAAAAAAAAAAGAAAAAAAAAAAAAAAGAGTTGAGTAATTAATAAGTAAGCAGATTTCTCTGTAAGTGTTAAGAGTCGTGCATTTCACCTCAGAAACACCGTCAGAGGTGCGAGGACTGTTAAAGAAAGATAAAACTCTATGCAGCAAAAAAAAAAAAAAAAAAAAAATTGTTACCCATAATTAGTTGATAAACCTGATCAGACTTTACACAGCTCAGTGTATAAAGCCCCATAATGTGTTTATATCACAGGCGTCAAACATAAGGCCCGGGGGCCATAATCGGTCTCCGGAGCAAAGACTTCCGGCCACTGGATCACTTTGGATAAATTTCAGACTAGAGCTGGGCGATATATCAAGTTTCTTAAAAATATCGATATATTTTTATATGAGATATAAGATGTGACAATATCCTTTATATCGATATAGTCTATGTTACGTTATAATTATAGTTGCGGAGCCGCAAGTTTGCCTCTCTTTCGTCCACTTTTGTCTTTACGCAGCGTTACTCGACCTTGCCCCTCCTCCCCCATCGCTTCACCTGCAGGCAGCGACAAGATGGACACGGCAAATCTCTGTTAATGAGTTACTGCGCATCGTCCCGTGCGTGGGGCTGGACGGTGTCAACGTTTTAACGAGCTAGCCACGCTAACGCCATGCACGGCCTGAAATCCTTTCATCTTCTCAAAAGTTGACTGCGCGCCTTTTGTATGAATTCTGGTTGTGCTTGATGACCGCGAACCGATTTTATGTGATACACAGCGCTCAGCAATCTGTCAAAAAATGTTTTAGTTCGACTCTGGTAAGCTACGGAGCTGCACCGCTTGATGGATTGTCGGATGTCCACTCATTCATTCTTATTACATCAGTAATAAACAGTTAAATAACAGCGATGAGCTGTCAGAGCTGTATCTTTAACTTCACACATTTATTTCTCATAATTTATAGACAAAGAGTTGTAGCGACAGATTTCGTTAACTTATTTCCTTGTTATGCAAAAAACCCCAAACAAACCCTGAGACATACTTATCAAACTGCACTTATTTTTCTTATATTCTAACATCTCATAGATTAAATTTGTAGTTAAACTTCTTTACACTGATATAAAGGGATTTTCACTGGGTCAGTCCACTCAAAGTCAAAGTAAGCTGTATGTGGCCCACGATGTTTGGCATCCCTGCTTTACTTATTGATTATATCTTTACATCTGAACAGTAGTAGTCCCCACCACTTGTATGAAAATCGCTCAAGTTCCATGTAAAGGTGTTCAGATTTTAATGTTCACTTTTTCAGAAGACTGCATGAAGAAATCTAATAAACTGTTCACTTTCGTGGCCCTTTTTTAATTAACTGCTACTCTCCGACAACTCCTCTCAACAAATAAGTCAAAGGTATGATTCTATGGTTTTTCGGTAATGTGAATTAAAGCAGACCACGCAGGTCAGAGTCACAAGTCTGTGTCAACAGCAATAAGCTCGAGCATTAGCGTGGTATGCCTGGGTCGCTTGCAGTCAAGCTGCCTGTGTGGAGTGCTGGAGACAAAGAAATGCACGTCTTTGCCATGTTGTCCAGAAACATCTTATTTTGAAGTCTTTAAACTTGTGGAATTACATGTTACTGTATCTCATTAGTTAAGCCTCTTCTTGTTTTCACTGCTGCCACAGAAGATCATCTGCCTCCATCTCTAACTATCCCTGGTGTCCCATCTAAACCATTCAACCTGCCTCCACCAGCTTCACCACCTGTCCTTTATTTCAGTTCATCTCACCCGCATCTTTTAAACCTTCCTCTTGTATCTGATGTTGATAAGCATCATATCCGTATGAATAAACCTCGCTGTTAAAATTAGCGTCCACTTGATCTATCACTCCTCAACATTACGCACTCCCAGTCGAGCCAACGTTGTCACAGCCTGGCTCCAAAGTCAGAGAGATGCAGACTGAAGCCAGGAATGATTAAATGTGACAAAATTATGAAAGTAAGAAAAACAAAAAAGAGAAAACCACGAAGTGTGAACGTTGGTATTATTAGCAGTGAGGGTGTACGGATGGATGCGTGAACAGTGTAGTGGGAAATACTGAGAGGCACACAGCAATGACGAAGCTGAAGAAACGCTCTCAAAGGTCTGAGGAAGGGTGGGGTTTACATCTTAGAAGCACAATCCGGCTTTTCTGTGACTTTTGGCCAGGTTAGGAGACAGCTGGAGAAAATCCACCAGAGCAAGGCTGCAGGCCCTGAATGTGTCAGCCCCGAGCTCAGCTGTTAGCGATCCTGAGTCACATTTACAACCTCAGCCTGAAACAGGGGAACACATCGGTTTTATGGAAACCGTCCCGTCTGGTTCCTGTACCATCACAGCTTAACGGTTATTAACCAGTTGCCTTCACATCACATGTGATGAAGGTGACGCAGAGACAAGTCTTGACCTGCTGCAGTTTGCATACAGACTGAATCTGACACACTATATGCTGCAGACAGCTGCTCGGTGAGGATCGCCTCCTTTGATTCCTCGAGAGCGTTTAGAGAGAGAAGCTACAGGAAATGTCAGTAAACACACATCCACCATCTCCACAGTCCCATGCATTACTCTGTGCAGCACTGGAGCTCCACAGGGAACTGTGCTGTCTCCCTTCGTGTTCACCTCACACTTTCATGCCACCTACAAACACAATGCTGCGCACCATCTGATCAGCCAATCAGACTAAATGAAGTAATAAGAAAGGCCGTCTCTGTCTGTGAAAGGAGGTCAGCGAACAATCGTGTAAAATCCTGACCGCCCTCTGCAACACTTACTGCACAGGCAGCAGAGCATCTTCTCTAACAGAGTGATTCAGCTCCACTGGCAGAAGGACAGATACAGGACATCTTTCATAACACATTTCAAAGTCTGTTTATTTATACAGCGTCAAAGCACAACAACAGCCGCCTCAAGGCGGTTTATAATGTAAGGAAAAGACCAATAATACAGAGAAAACCCCAACTATGAGCAAGCACTTGACGACAGTGGGAAGGAAAAACTCCCTTTTAACAGGAAGTGACCTCCTTCAGAACTAGGCTCAGCTAGGGGCAGCATGCATCCACTACAGTGAAATACAATACATCTGTCTGGCAAAAGCATGTTTTAGGGGGGTTTTTTTATAGTTAATTTAACCAAAAGAAAGCATTAGCTGTGCGACTAACAGTGCAACTCTTACCTGTAGGAGTAACTGCCACGGTTCCCATCTCTTTGGTACTCTCCACGATTTTTATCCAATTTCCTCCACTTTCGTGCGTCCACTCCGTCCCGTTGCATTCATAATTCCCTTCATCGGACGTCGTCATTCTGGAAATCACCAGTTCAAACACTCCATTCCTGCCAGGGACCAACCGGATGCCTCCGTCCGCATAACGCCGGGCAAACTTGGACCCCGTGACCACATCTCCATCAGGACCAAACGTCAAAATCTCCTCTGACGTCGTCCCCTTCTTCACCGACCAGGTGACAGACAGGTAGGTGGGGTGGATGAGCTCCCGGGTGACGTTGCAGGAAAGAGTTAGGTCACCTCCCTCTGAGATGACTGGGGGCGGGGTCTTGGGGGAGACCTTGAGGGTGTTAGGAATGACTGACGGTAAAAAAAAAACAAACAGAAAATGTTTTGAGTGAATTAATCACACAGCAAGAAACTGGGAGACGCTGAAAATGACTCCACACACACACACACACACACACACACACACACACACACACACACACACACACACACACACACACACACACACACACACACACACACACACACACACACACACACACACACACACACACACACACACACACACACACACACATACATATTGGATATTTATTTAGAATTAACTTTCTGTTAAATATTTTTCACCCACATCTTTTTTGTATTTCACACCTTCTGCTCTGGCTGCCAGGATACGTTTAAGAACCCCAACAGATTTTTTTTTTCCTTTTTCCCCCCCAATCATCAAACCATAGCTGAGTGTTTCAAGATTACATTTAAGGAAAGACAAGCCCCATTTCCATCAATGCGCTCCCCGGTTTACCTGCAAGTGACAAAAACCTGCTTGAACACAACAGGCCAATAAAACTTGGACTACAACCAGACAACAAACATAAACCAGAAATCTTTGTGCACCAGTCAGCTTTCCCTTTGCCTACAGATTCAGCAGATACACGATTCCTCATACGGAGCCTGGCAGCTGATCGGCAGCATATCTGCATTTTACTCCACTTGTCTTCGTCTTCGCTATCACTTGAGGCGTATTTGTGTGTTGCTGTGAGCGAAAAGGTCTTGTTTACTTCGAGGATCTGTTTAAACCAATTCCCAGGTTTAAAAAAGCAGCGTATTTGAGCTGGAAATTGTAGGTAAAACGATGACATAATAGCTCAAGGTAAGCAAAGGCTTTTCCCTGATATTAGGCGGTTTGCACATGTGCATACGATAAGAAATGAACAACTCGACATTTAGCAGCTATTTATTGGGTGGAGTTACAGAAATCTTAACTAATGATCACACCTCCTACTTCAGTGTCACACCTGTGTTTACCACGCCTCAAAGTGGCCCGTCTGTCAGGTCGTCCGGCTTAAACTAAAAGGCAAAAGCAGGGCTAGTGTAAACTCCTAGTGATTCATGTAATCCAACATAATATTTCGCATACACTCGCGCCAAGGTCATTGGTTGAAGGAGCGCTCCAACAAACAGACGCAGATAAAGCTGCAAAAAACCCCCAACACGCCCAGAGGAGTGCTTCTGAAGGTCACCGTCTTAACCAAATAAACTCTCAACATTCTCACGCAACCAGTGTCACCTCCACTCTTTCATCTCGGGCTCGTTTACGTATTAAAAATGAAACTAAACGTGTCATCCAGAAGGTTTTTACAGAGCAGCTTTCACCGCTCATTCCTTTCTTGTTATGACACACGAAGGAGGATGATGAGTCACTGCTGGAGAGAAAAAAATAAAATAAAGTGAAAGGCCTATAACTCCTGGATTTCCTGATGGGAGCATGGCTTTGCTTTTAAATGCATGCACGGCGAGAGCTATGAAAATAAGTTTTTACCTCTGCTCCTCGCAACGGGAAGAGTGCGGGGAAAGACAGATGCTGAGATGCAGCGAAGACACGGGGGGTTAATAACAAAGCTGAGAGGCAATATCAGGGTGGGGTTGGCGTGTCTGCTAAGCAAAAATTACAGGCTCTGTTTTATCATCGCAATCAAGTCATTTGAATCTTTTGTATATTAAAGGGGGAAAAAAAAAGAAGAAAGAAAGAAATCCGTGTTCTGTGTGTGTTTGTGTGCAACTCTGTCGCACACATTATCATTCCTAACACTTTAAAGCAACAGTAGCTCCAAACTCTGAGATTTATCACTGAAATGTTTTAGATAAATGATAAACCGTGTATTTTGGAAGCCAGCTCTAGTCGCGCTACAAATGAATCCAAGAAGCGGCAGATGGCCGGGAATGAGAAGTACGTGGCTATGCATTATGGGAATTAGAGAAATGCCACGTTTACATCCTGTGGGAAAGACTGCTTTGTAAGCATTTAGGAATAAAAAGTTCACTCCAACTTCAGACGCAAACTTAAAAACAATGTGTCAACACGTCCGGGTGTAGACAACTTTATAGTGTACAAACGATGCACAGCGCTGCTTCAACCGTCTATTGTCCCGCGAGTGAAAACGTCCCGGCTCTTTATTAAAATTCGATCACTTTCCAATGAATAAATCATTAACAATAATTACTACTGTGCACTTACAAGTGTTGTAGCAGGCTTGACTGTCTTCGTGAATACTGTTCTGTGCGATTAACGAGCGATTAATTATATTCCTATAGGACCAGAAGGATGCTGAGAACGTTGTAATAGTCAAATGTAAATTTCGTTCTATGTAGAGAGCAACAGATATGTGATTTTTCACAGTTAATTTCTGTATTATCAGAAGCAGTGCTTTTAATTGCCAACTTGACCCCATTCAATCACAGACTGATATCAGACTGACTGTCTTATAGTAACATTTATAGCAGCTTTTAGTGACAGTGATTGTATGCTCAAAATTTCATTTTGCATCAAAAAGATAACTGACGTAAGATATCCGTTTTATCCAATAAAATTAAGTTATTGACAAAGTCTGAGGACTTAATCTGCAGTTAAAAAAAAATTAATTTTAGTGACATTATGTTACTGCAATACTCAGAATATCACAAAACTTAAGAAAACCAATAAATTTATATTGTGATAATATCGTATGATGAGGTTTCCCACCTCTAATAAACATGTTCACTGGAAAGTGTGAGCAAACACATTAAATATGGACAGAATCTGTTGAGAGGTAACAATAATTTATGATGTTATCTGTGTTTAGAAGAATTTTTGTACCCTTTTTTTGCCTGGTTTCAATTCCTGTCATGTATGAGTCTCTACAAATTTTAAACTCAGGGCATACGTCTGCACAAGTATTGATGGAAGAGAGCAGGATATGAAGCCAATATTTAAGTGAAGGACATACCAACACCTGCATGTATAACATAAATAAATCAAAATAGATCTCTAGCAGAGGTTTGGGATTCTAGTCTCAATCATAATAATCACATTTCAGCTTGTATGTGCATGAAATAAACTCAGATGATTGTTTCTAAAGGTTAATTACATATTTCTTGACAGTGTCTAGAAAAGTTGTCCTCTCTCACACGTAGCACACAACGGGAGATTTTCCGCCTTCGTTGCATTCTCACTACTGCGAATATATTCCATACATACAGCAGATATGCATGGGTGTCGCTCATGTTTTGTCGATTCGGCATCAACAGAACTCCTCCTCTCATGCTTTGGTCCTTTGTGTGACCTTGGGAGATTTGCATCATGATGTCTCTGTTCGTTACACAACATTCTATCCATAGGAATAACTGTGCTTATTGCAGGATTTCAAGCACTTGTTTGAATCCTTGAGGCATTCTTAAACCGTGGACATAAACAGGACTGCAACAGACACCAGTCACACCTGGCAGCGGAGGTCAGAGTAGCCTGCAGGCCTGCTAATGCTGCTGTGCTGCAGTGCTGTCTGTGGCAGATGACAAAGGCAGTGCAAATAATCTGCGTTTTGCTCTATCAATTAAAATTAGCCTGAAAGGAGTTCTCAAACCCTCAGCGACCTGTACTTCACTTGTTTCTTACATAACCAATCAGCCTCAGTGGGCTGAAAGAGGCAGCGCACGTTTGTGTGTGTGTGTAAGAAATGTGGCACAAATATGACTCAAATGGTATAAATCTAGCTCATCATCTGCGTTAAAGACCGTCTCGGTCAGAAATATGTTGTCCTTTACGTGCTGCAAAACGAAGCGCTCACTGATACATATGCTCTACATATACACGACAATCTCTCGCTCACAAACAGCGCTGCCTAGTTAATTCAGGTCTAAATTTAACAAGGTGTCTGGGGAGCCGTGCTGGGAAGCAGAGAGCAGCTGAACATGATGGTGCATTATGGAGCTAACTAACCTGCTGTCAGACAACGCTCTTTGTGAGTTCATTTCTTAAAACTTGCTCAGGTAAAATCTTCCTCAAATTACCACTTATAAAAAACAAAAGAAATCCTTTCTGGAGGAAAGATTTGTCCTGAGAAGGACGGGTTGGGTACGGGTAAACACCAGATTAAACCAATGCGGAGAGTACAGCTTTAATTGCCAACTAGAAAAAGAGAAACCCAATTAAATTCAAAGGAAAATGCTGAATACATGTTTCTTTGTCAGGAAGTAGTTCAAATTAAATCTTCACACTGTGAATGTAGTAGATGATCTGAGTAATGGAAAGCGTGTCTCTTTCAACGGTGTGTCTACAAAAGATCTAGGGGGCCATTAGCTCTTCAAAGGATACAGTCGGTTTGAAATAGCCGGCTTTTAGATAAAATAACATCGGCTAAAATCTGGAACTTTTAAGCTGCAATTACGCAAGCTTAACTGCATTTCCTTTAATGACCACTTGTTCAAAAAAGTCTGTGCCACTCTTGGTAAAAAGTTTAACTTTAGAGCAAACATAAACACGGTTCATATCTGATTTTCAGCTCTAAAGTTTATTTTTCTCTTCATAACAACTGTGCACAGGATGATTTCTGAGGATGATGACTCATTTAAAATGCTTGGATGCTGACAATTATGCAGAGTCAGGCATGGAGAGGCTGCTGTTTGTGACAGGTGGGTGCTGTCATACATGGGTGTAGCTGCCAGCTGTCCTCTAGGCTTCACCTCTGCTAAACTTATGTCTCTGAACTTGACCTCGTCTCATAAACTCTCCTGTGATATTTATTTTGCATCCTTGGATTATTCAAATGAATGATTAATATATTAATATAAATCTATACAGATTTGTCCACACTGGATATGACAGTAAGAGTTAGTAAAGCTCTGTTAAAGTCTCCCTCTACAGCCTGTTGTTTCTTAGTTTCACCAGTGAAACTGAATTAAAAACAAAACATAGCTGACATTCTGTCGCCTAGGCAACCACCAAGATCCCAGTGCCTACAGACATTCAGTTAAACATGCTGCTCATTGGATAGTTTTAATAAATACCTTTAACTAAATATCAACGTTTTCGACATGTCCTAGTTTACATTATTATACAGTTATTATGAGTGAGAATGTCTAATATTTTTCCACTAAATAGTCGTCTTCTCCTTTGGTTAGGTTTGTTTGTAACAACCACTTATAACAAGTTGTGTTTTGCTTTTGTTTTATGTTTTACTGCAATTCTGGTTGAGTAGCTTTTATAGTTTTAATTCAACATAAAAGGCTTTTTTACAATTAATTTGTGGGCGTTTTAGTTTGGAATTATCCAATCACAGCATCAAAGGCACAAAGCCTGTGATGTCATCACATTCTGTCATTGGAAATCCATAAATAGGGGAGAAATTCAGCCAACTGTAGCGACTCTTCGATGGCAGAACTAGAAAACAATCTGTTTGTTAAAACCAAGATAAGGAAGACGCAAAGAAACACAGACGCAGATGCTGAAGCATATAAAATGGCAGAAGCACAGATGGAAGTGGTTGTGGGACCAAAAATAACAATTTTGCAAAGATCGAAAATTGACCTCAAAAAACCCCAAACACCAAATCCTGAAACACGTCCTGTGGCACAAGTTCAAACAGAAGTGGACGTGAAAGCCAAGAAAAAAAGGGGGCAAAAACAGAAAAGAGTGGCTGAAGAACCCAGACGACCGATTACTCGGGCGCATGCTCGGGCTCTTCTGGAAGCCCAGAACAACGCGGCTGATGGAAGCAACCCGAGAAATGAAGAAATGTCAGAAAACCCTGAATCCATCCCTATGTCAGAACCAAAGGAGGACGTGAATATGGAGACAGAGGCAAACGTGAAAAACACCAGTGGACAAAACCCTGGACCAAAGGGAGGGACGTGGCAACATCAGCCCAATCCCAGATTTATACCCCATCATGGCAGAGTCCAGTATGATTCATGTTGCGAGATCGCTGCTCTCAGGCATCAACTACAAGCCTCCCAAAACCACCAGAACGAGCTCTACTGGAAACTGGTAGCTGCTAATAAGAGGGCTTCTTATTACCAGTCTAAGGTGAGCAAACTTCATGCACAGATGATTGCCGACAAAAAACAGCATGAAGAAACAATTAAAGAGCTCATAGAGCAACTGGAGGAGGCTAATGATAATAATAAGCCTGATAAGAGCAAAACAGAGGTTCAAACAAAGGACAACCAAGCAGTTGTCATGCTGGATGACATGATCCGTGTCCTGCATGAAGACGTCAGCGACCCTACCACAGAGCAGTGTGTGGATTCTTCTAACCAAACCACAGAGGCTTCACACACTGACTCTGTAGGTCTGAAGGAGGCTGAATTTGAAGGCCAGTGCAGGACTCAACAAGAGCAAATAGGAACACTCCAACAACAGCTGCTAGAAGCTCAAAACCAACTCAAGGAACAGGAAGATGAACATAGGCAGGACCAGGAGACACTGAACATGGAAATCAGTGAGCTTAAATCCCAGCTCTGCTCCAACAAGGAGCTTCATGACATGAAAGTAGAGACTCTTTATCAAGAGCTGAAAGAAGTCAAAGCGTCCTACATTAAAATCACACAGGAGCAAAATGACCAAAAGTCCAACACTGCAAATGGAAAATCTGAGCTTCTGGTGGAAAAAGACACCAAAGAACAGGACAAGGAAGAAGAGGACTCCCTGCCACAGACTGCAGTTACTCTACGTGACTCTTTCCAACAAACAGAAGACAGACAGAAAATGATAACTACCAATCCAGCTGAACTTCAAACTGAAGCTAAGACTGTGCCAGAGAAAAAACCAAAGAAGAAGAAGAAGAGGAACTGGCTGCGTCGGCTTTTCAGCTGTACCAGTCCACAGACAGACTGATTTAGACAATTGTGGAAAAGATAAATAAATGCAAAAAAAAAAAAAAAAAATTGGAAAACATAGACGTGTCATTATTTCATATAGATTTTAAATAACATACCATTTGATGTCAACATGTTTTTGTTGCATTTGCAGTGCTCGTGCTGTTATATTCTTATGATTCTCTTCATTTTATCAGTATATCCTTCAGCCTTGCTTCACATATTTACTGCTGCTTGATCAGCTTTAGTCATGCTAGCATCAGCACAGGTAGAAACAGATACACATCAGAGAATCGGCCGTGCATCAGCCTATCTAAATACAAATGGAAACTAAAAATGAAAACATAGATAACTTAGCTGAACTTCATAGATCTGAAAGTTGACCAATGCATACATAGTGCTAAAAATCAGGTATCGTGAATACACATTATTTTATATTATGCTGAAGTCAATTGTTATCCTTTTTAAAAACTGTATCATATAATAAAGTCTGTTTTGAAGTTTACTATGGTAAAAAAAAATCTTTTAAGGCTTTGCAGATATACTGTAACTTCATAGGTATGAACCAGCAAAGCATTTTCATCATAAATATAAAACTTCATTAGGTAGATCTGTTCAAATACTCATTAATGCAAATATCTGATCAGCCAATCACATGGCAGCAACTCAATGCAGGTGTAAGGAGTCAGACGTGGATCAAGTAGACATAGTGTGTAAACTTTGCTACGGTGTCGTAGCTGCACCACAGAGCAACACTACAAATTTATTCAATCATTTGAAGACCGCTCACAAAGTGACATACGATCAAACAGTGAAGGAACATAGAGAAAAACTCTTGACAACACCTGCTTCATCCTCACAGACCTCCATTCACGCTACCCTGTACAACGCGACTAAATATCCCACCAGCTCCCAGAGACACAAGGAGATAACAAACGCGGTAACGTTTTTCCTCGCCAAAGACCACTGCTCAATTAACACAGTGAACAACCAGTATTATGCAGTATTTTGAAGTTCACTAAACATAGATGTTTACATTTTTCATTTATTTTTTTATATTGCAAACATTTGCACTGTTATCAGTATTTGCACACTATTTTATATTATTTTTTGACATCTTTAAAGCCATTATTCAATACATTGTTATTGTTAAATAAATATCGTCAAATAATCGAGATCTCAATTTCAGTGAAAATAATCGTGATTATCATTTTTGCCATAATCGAGCAGCCCTAATATGAATCCATCTTAATCAGTCTTTAATTATGAAGCAATCACCTAACTCCCTCTGACAAACAGACCCGTGGCCAAATTTATAAACCATTTTTAACTTTTTCCAAGGTGAATATTGTCTGGCAGCAGGTGCGCTTCCCCTTCCAGATCTCATTAAGGACAATTACAGCAGCTATTACAAACATTATAAGCGAAATAAACCATGTAACTACACATTTCTCCTACACCGTGGCATTGATATTCTTCATCCAAATCCGTGCCTCCCTGGTCCTCATTTGACACAAGCCAAGTACTCCCACCTGACATCTGCTCCCCACGAATGTGACGCTGTGTCGAGGTATGCATGTCTATGCGAAAACTAAATTATAAGCCAGTGATTGTCTGAAACCAGCAGGGGTGTTCATGTGCAAGAGGACACATCCATGGTCAGCAGAGCATTAGTAAGTTGTGGGGATAGCTGTTAAATGGACCAGCATAACCAAATAGCCTCAAACACAAAGTAAAAACACAGCTACTCTGCATCAGAAGCTTTGTATCATATAATAAATTACCACAGCTAATTTTCCATAAAAATGCTGCTATTTAATTTGACTGGATGGAAAGCCTGTAAAATAGGATTTACACCTATTTAATAATGAAAGGACAAACTTGGCAAACACACACACACACACACACACACACACACGGACACACGAAGGCACGCGAGTACGCACACACACTTTCATACCAGTGAGTTGGACCTGAGCCATATAATTTCCACTGATGACGTAGTCGGTGCTCGGTGTTTGACACTCGTAGAAGCCAGCATCCGTCAACTTCACCTCAGCAATCTTCAGCTCCACCTCGTTGTCTTGGAGACGCACCACTGAAATGTCGCCAGACGCCACGCGCTTGCTGTAAGACTGGTCGGAGTAGCGAGAGTCGAAAGAGGAGATTATCTTTGTCTTCGGCCCTTTCGCGTCCTTTAACATATTCCATTCAAAATCCTGCAGAGGAGGGATAAAAACAATCCGAGTGTTAAGTGAACGCAGACACATAAATATAGGCGGAGTAAATTAGAAACACTGGGCCAGAGCAGTGGGGTCACCAACCAAAATAATATTCAGCTTAATGGGAGTACAGTCATTAGTGGCCTGTGAGCCAATAATGTAAGAGACTTTGAATTCCACTACAAAGTGCCTTAAAAGTATCCTTCCATTCACTTTTTACTGTATATTCAAGAACCTCAGAGGAAGAAATCTGACCCTTAGTGACAGTGCTATTAGCAGCTGCAAATAAACAGAATATTCGGTTCAATTAATAACCTAGTGGCCACAAGTAATACACTAAATATTCATACTCTCCAGAGGATCAACTATTTCAATTCTAGGCTAAACCAACAACTCGGAGGAAAAGATATTTGAAAACAGACGGGCAGATTTACACAGATGACCAACCATCTTTCAGCGGACCTACGTAAGATTGATTTTTATGCTTATGATACTGGATTTAAAGTTAAAGTATTTAAATATGAATTCTTAGCTGTGTTCACGAGCAAGGCTAATCGGCTGCACAAATATTCACTGGATTTGACATATTCATTTAAATTTCTCAACACAGCCTTGGGTCAGTCTCGTATACGGCATTCTTCTCAAAGAAACAGAAACAGCACTCTGCCAAATTCTTGAGTCACCCCTGTTTTCTTTATATTCATGTATTTTTTGTAAGTGTTTTTGTAATAATAGTTCTCCAGGCTTTCGGAAAGTGTTTGAAAAGAAACACTGGCTAACACCCTTGGACACTGGGCTAATCAAGGTGAAAGTCCAGTTCTTGTACCTGACTACTTTAGGAAACAGGGTTTGTTTTTTTTTTAACGAAGCTACGTAACAATGACCAGTATGTCACACCAAGCATTGACTTTAAAGCTTGTTAGAATTATTCAAACTCTGTTTTTTGTTATATACTGTATTTTTATGCAAGTTTCCACATGTTTCAGTTAAGTGCCACACCTATTATCCCAGGAACATTTAAAGACTTTTGCACAATAATTTATGTATCAATCCTTGGCTAAAAATAGCCTGACCAAAAATCCATTATTTACCCTTTTTTGAGCCATGTTTGCTAAAAGCTTACAATATTCAGTTATTTTGGGGGTGGAGGAGTACATTTAATTAATAAAAAAAAACTAACAAAAAAAAAAATACAGCTCATTAACTATATTCATGCAGAAGAAACCACTGCAAGTGGAAGAAAACTGACATTTGCATCATTTCAAAGTGTAACCCATCTGTCAGAAAAAGCTTCAAGACTGGTGTGTGTGTGTGTGTGTGTGTGTGTGTGTGTGTGTGTTGGAAAAATGACCTGCTCGCTAGGTCCTGTGTATTCTTTAACATCACATCTGATGGAGACTGGCTGGCCCTCCACCCGGATTAATGGACCAGGAGGCACCGTCACCACACGGGCTGAGCATCCACCTTGAAGGAGAGAGAAAACATTTTAAAAGATTAAAAGTTTATAACAGGAAAAAAATAATATTTGGAGGCTGAGTTGGAATCCAAAACCTCTGAGATGAAAGAATATTCACCCTTATGTGAAGCAATAGAATTTACATGAAGAATACGCCGTATTCGCATAAATTCAGCAAGAAAAATGTTTAAGAGCAAGCTACAAGTCTGACAACCAATTAACAAACTCTACTGTGTTAAAGAAGAAGGATTTTACCAATTGAAGTTGCCTTTTTAAAGACAAACAAAACAGAGACCGAGGCACAGATACAGGTCTTGTTGGAACTTGAGTGAAGAACTGACGTTATTGACGATGACGGTGCTGAAACCTGAATTGCACTCTCTCCACGCACATGTATTTCTATACACGCTCACACCCACATCATTTTCTCTGGCACGAACACCAACCGCTGGTTATGACAGCCCTCCAGCAGATTTCAGAGAAGGAAGAAAACAACAGCGAGAGGCTGAGACTTATATGCGCCTCTTTAATTTAGCTTCAATTGCGTACCAGATCATTAGTGCTGTTTGGTTACATTGTAAGACTTCTTGTATCAAATCAAACCATCTGCATTTCATTCCTCCTTAGGCAAAGTGTTCGACTCTTGAATTCCAGCTGGGTAAGAGCATGTAGCAACACAGCCGAACTGACGGAGCTATGTACAGTTATGCGATACTGTGCTTTCTGGTCGGTGAGGCGCGGTCCACACTCCAATTAATGCCAGCATCATCAAGCTAGTTTTAATGAGCCACACCAAACTCATCCACACATTATCTTCAATGTAGGGTAAATACTAATATGGTAAAGTAAGTAGTTTTTGGTAAGTGGCACCCAGATATGAAAGCTGATACTGAACATGCAATCAGATTAGTCCTTCTCTCTGTTTGTACTACAGTGTCAATTTAATGTTTACTCTCCTTTTGGAAATTCCATTTTTGTTTCGTCCCAGGTGTCAGACAAATACGACCAATACGACGACAATACAGACATCACAGTTACAGGCATTAAAGACGGCTCAAACACACCGATGTCTTATCATATTTCAACTTGGTTTGTTCAACAGAGTTATACTACAAGCTATAAAAGACCTCGGGGCACGGGATGTTCACAAAGGTGGCGCCCTGTACCTCTGTCCTGGTAGTAAAGTGTAATCACCATAAAGCAAGTGCAATACGTCACTGAAGATGTCTCGCCACTTTTACACCACTCATGTCTACTAAAGCTATCATATTATGTAGTTGCTATATAAAGCAATCTTGCTGCCCCTGCTCACAATTGTGTTCTTCTTCTCTACAGACAGTGAAAACACCATGAAAAACACTGTGTAGCATACTCAATCATTCAGGTAAGAGCATCCCAGGAAGTTAGCGCTGTTCATCAGAAGAGCCCAGACTGAATGACTCACTTTGATGACTGACGAAACATTTCTCCCACTAAAAACGCTTCATCCAGATTAACAGAATCAATTTGTGGGGACCATTAAAAATTCCAATAAAATATCATTCATGAGACCTTATGTAGGAAAAAGGTCTTCAATCCCTGTTGCACTCAGTTCAGCTCACTGAAACGCCCTTATCAGCTGTAATGAGTCCTGTACGCATCATCAGTAGGCGCCCGCTTTCACTTACTAGCAAGCTCAGTATTCAGTTATCCTCCATTGTAACCACTGATAAACCAAAAGCTATCTAAATTACAAATGAGACAGCTAGCCTTTCTGTGTGCTTTGTAAAATCTGATTTATAATCAGGATCTTTTCTTAATCTTAACCAAGCAGTTTTGACGCTTAAGCCTACTGAAACTAAGTGAACAGGATGTGGAAAGCAAATCAAACAAAACCTAAAACAGGGGTTTCAAACCCCCTTGACATCTCCCATCTAGTGCTATTCTCCGACTTTTGTTTGGTTTAATCTGAAGAACTTAGCCTATTATCTCCATTCAGAAAGACACAATGACAACCAATGAGGAGTGTCTATACCTGCTGACTAAACAGTACAGGAAACATATTGGACTGATAATGAGGAACGGCAATTCAATTGGCTAAGGTTTGCAACGGGGGTCTGTTTAACATCCTGTTTTATTCTTAAACTTAGGTTTATTGAAGCCAGGTTTCAATTAGCTGCTTTTACCATCCGTTCTGTCAGTAACTGCACTATGAGAACAGCAGCACTGCAAAGTGTGTCTGTGCATTGAATTTTCCTGAAGGCCAAGAAACTGAAGCAGTCATGTCATGGCTGTTCAGCTCAATCAGAGCATTTGCACTCTGTCCGAAGCCAGATTGCTAAAAATAAGTCTGATGGAGGAGAACAACCACTCAGATCATCATACAGTTTGGGAAATAATCTAATAATTAGTTCTGTATAGACTTCATAGAACAGGTCTCAGAAATTATTTAGTTTTAGCCGTCATCAGGACCTACCTGGTCAGACTGTTGTTTGGCAACATATATTGTAACTTCAAAAGCAACCCGAAGTTTAATTTGTTTTTTTTTAGGTCTTACTATACCAATCAACACATCACCAAAACCTTTATACCGAGAGGTCTGCAAGCAAAGGAGGATTTTTACAGCAAAAGTCATGTCTTCTATCTTTAAACCCTTAAACCTATAAATGGATCTGGAAGGAAAAAAAACAAAAAAAAAACAACACAGTACTTCAAGAAAAAGCCCTGTGCTTGCATGAGCCATCAATACTTGTGAGTTGTTCAATTCTTATGTTTTTGGCAGTTGGCCTGGTGGTGTGAGTGCATGTGTGAGCCTGCTGAGTGTGGGGTTTTTTTCTGCTTTGCAAGTAACAAGGAACAATGAAGAAAGAAGCATATGAAACCTACTGTTCCAGTTCACTGTCTGTCTACAGTTTAATCTGTCTCCATCTTCACATCAGACGTGCATGGTTGACAGGTTGGTCTCAAATGACAATGTGATGCTAACAGTGAACATCCACTACAAGGAGCACCTGAGGCTCACTGAGGTTTTCTGCACCACCAAGGCGAAACCAGCAGCAAGCAAATCTCCTCCAAATTCCCTTTAAATTACTTCCTTAGCTAATACTAATGCTAAGTTACCATCACGTGACGCAACCAAAAACTTTGCTTCCCTTTTAATTTTAAGGTGCATTAACATAAAAGGGTCAAAAAGCATGAGGGCCATTAATCACCAAGAGGAAAAACGTTGTTGAGATTTATGTTTTTCAAACTTAGTTTCCAGCCTGTATGACTCCTGGTCTCTTGTGAAAATAAAAGATTGGAACCAGCGGAGCCTGAAAATTCCCACAAGGTCTGATAATAAAATACGATTTTGTAAAAAGGGATATCTGGATATTTTTACGTCACTGTGTTGGAATGAGCGAGCACGTCTGGATCACCATCTGGACGCTCAGTTGGCTTGTTATGTTGAGGTGATGCTTACTGTCAATCTTATCAGCAAAAACCCTGAAACCCGTCTCTTCTGTCTTATAGCTGATGTCTTAGTTCTGCTTCATAAGAGCCAGTTATGCTATTGCTAACAGACAGGTGGCAAGAGTCAGCCATTTACAATTTAAGCTTGTACCCCTTAATGTTCCAGCTGAGTTTTCTTATCTGAAAAGAAAAAAAAGAAAAATCCCCCTTTCTATATAAAAAAAGGCATCAGACTGTGACACCATGTCTCTAATTTCATTTTTTCCCCTTTAAATTGATGATTGTGTGTCGAAACATTGCAATGAGTCACCACAAACAGCACTGGTTTGGGGGCCCTGAGTCATGATCAGGTTCAACAGTTTCTGCCATTAAACGATGATTGCAAAAGCTTTGATGGGATTATTTAACCTTGCTATATTAATAAGTACGATAGATAATCTATAGTTTGGGCAGTACTATAATAGATACTGTCTGGTATTATAGGTGTTCTTCTTATTTCAAACTTCTGATTCACCACAGCTTTCAGAAAATCCCATGATTTATATAGACGAGTACTAAAAAAACTGGTTGGTTTTCAGTGAGCTTCACTATAAACATCTCTGTTGGCCTGACCTGAGAGTCATTAAATA
Organism: Oreochromis aureus; assembly: GCF_013358895.1. NCBI lineage: Eukaryota > Metazoa > Chordata > Actinopteri > Cichliformes > Cichlidae > Oreochromis > Oreochromis aureus. Next base: position 13,618,124 of record NC_052963.1, on the reverse strand, counting down.
AGCATAAAGGTCACCAAACTGGGGCTGAAAATCTTCTGCATGATAAAAACAAAATACATAATACATGATAAATTATCTGGCAGAACTCCACGGTAACAACTGACAGCATTTAGGGTACATTATACAATCATGAGAAAAAGAGCTTTTTCAAAGGGACTCTTTGCTATGAACAAAATAAGATCCCATGAATTAGTAGCTTTTCGAAAATAATAACTTAAAGTAGTGGTTTTCATTAAGGGCAAAGTTTGGTACGGTCTTTTTTTTCAATGTTGCTTCAGGTCATTGCAGTTTTTGGGTACTTCTTTATGCACAGCTCTCTAAGGTCCCTCATGGCATTTTGGTGTAGTTAGTCTGGATTTTAACTGGGCCACCGCAACACCTTGATTCTTTTCTTTTCCAGCCATTCTGTTGTAGCTTTGCTGCTGTGCTCTGGATCACTTTCCTGCTGCAGACTGATGGCCTCACATTTAAGTCTAGAAGACTTTGGTATACAGAGAAGTCCATGGACAACTCAATGACTGCAATGTGCCCGGGGCCCGTGGCTGCAAACAATCCCAAATCATCGTGCTGACAGTTGGTATGAGGTGTTTGGCTTTTCAACAAATGTGGTGCTGTGTATTATGGTCAAACATCTCCACATCTCATATGTCTCAAGGACATTGTTTGAGAAGTCTTGCAGTTCGCTCAGATCAAACTTTGCAAACCTAAGCTGTTCTGCCATGTTCTTTTTACAGAGAAAAGGCTTTCTCCCACCAACTTCTCCAAACAAGCCATACTTGGCTTGGTTTCCTTCTAATTGTGCTGTCATGAACATTAACATTTAACATGTTAGCTAAGCCTGTAGAGTCTGAGATGTAGATCTTGAGGGGGAATTGGGGGGGTGGCGGGGGGTGGCGGGGGCTAATCAAATTCACTTGATTAGCAGCACCTAGCTGTTACATAACCTCCCTAATTCTTTGGGAAGCAGTAAGGGTGTACTTAGTTTTGTGACATGTGACAACTCTCTTTTGCACATAAATGTATGCAGTGCTTCTTTGATTTTAATGTGTGACCTCTGATTGAACATTCTCTTAAAGTAATACATCATCTTAAAAAGACAATAAAACTCAGAGCACATCTTTGCAAACTCTTTGAGGTTGACTTTGCAAAGATCAAGGAGATTGAGGAACTCATCCCCAGCTCCAGGATGAAACACTGGAGCTGGGTTCATACAGTGTCAGGGTTAAGACTTTCTAAACTTTCATCGACGAGTGTTAATTAAACACTAACAGATGGATCAGTTGTCCTGTTATCCTAGATTTAATTTTGATGGATTTGCACTTAAGAGGCTTCCTCCTCTTTATGGGTATGGCTGTACATGGGACATTTGGGAAACCTAAGATGGGATCAGGCTCTGTTGGGACTACCTGAGGTCACACAGCAAGTGATCTTTAAGCCCTGCAACCAGAAACAGATCAATAGTCTGTTATGTGGTGTTATGTTACCTGAAGCATGACAGTATTTTGCATATTATAGTCGCTTTCTCCTTGTGTGGAGTCAGAATACACACAGCATGAGCGCTGGCAGCATCTGATCATCTTACACTGCACTAATTTAAGCCAAGTGCCCAACTCTCTCTCTCACACACACACACACATACATACATATACTGGAGAAACCCTGTGGCAGTCACGGTTATGCTCATAAACATATGGCAACTGCAGTATCCAGGTATGCCAGTGAACAGGCCCTGGTTTGTCCCTGTGGAGAAAACCAGCCGAACACCGGCTTGGCACTTTGGCTCAGACCAGTCTGATGTGATTATAATAATACAGCTCATCATTATGGCCGGGCCATGACTTCTCAGTAGGCTAATGGGACCATGTCAACTCACGTTGGCTAATTGGTCTTAATGGGAGTACAGTTTGCTAGGCTAATGAGAGGCTGAACAGCACAGAGACTGAGAGACAGAAGAACACCCGAAACTTGAATTTTTTCCTTATTTGTCCTTATTTTTTTTTTTCTTAAGCTCTACTTTTAAATAGAATAAAGTATTTATAACACGTTTACATTTTATTTTTTTTTAAATACACTAAATAAATTATCACTGGTGGGAATGACTTCAAAACGTTCGCTTAACACACCTGTATGAGAAGGCCGACACTGAAAAAAATGTTTTTACGGAGGAAGTAGGTGCAAATTTTTACCGTGACAAACTCCATTTAAAACAATACATTTTTACGTAACTCTATCAGTCACACCCAGCCGCGTCTCAGATAACAACTCGGTCATTTATTTTCTCCAATCTCTTGGATTGACTTTTCAATTCGGCTTAACCCAATATACCAACCGACCCTTCTGTTTCACTGAAATTTCAACTTTTTAAGGAGGCTAGCTTGCTGCCCCCCAAACTTATTCCATCCAAATCCACAGCACTAGCAGCGGGAGCCAGTTGCAAAGTCACAAATACATTAAAAATAAGTGATAGTTGATGGGTTGGCTGTATGCCGAATTATATAGGTGGTGTTAAAAATGCAGAAAATGGTTTGAATTATGTTTTAAAATGGATGTTCGCTGGTACACAACCGAAACATATTAAATTGTCAGATTTTAAAACGGAGTACAACACTGGCTTCTCGCGACCAGAGAATGCCATCTATCGGAGTTAATTAGCCATCAATATAGTCAAGCAAAGAAATGTCTCTTACCGAGCATCAAAAGCCCGAAAGCGAATGCGAAAAGACACTTATCCATGTTCCCTCCTCTCTTATTCCACTCTTATCCTTTTTTCCTTAATTTCCCCCCGCTTTCTTTGTCCCGCGTTGGGGGTAAGACCAGTCCTCTCCCGCCGCTGTCGGGCAATCCAATAAAACTCTCAGATGTGTGCAGTCAGTCCGCACCGCACACCGGGCGGAGCCGCTAGGCAAAACGGATGCACACACCGCGGTTTCTGATCCAGCGAGGCGAAAGTCCGGGTCCGGGGGGAGAGCGTTTACATGACACTTACACTGAACCGGTGTAATGTGTGTCTCTGTGTGTGGGAACTGGGACGAGCTACATAGAGAGGGGGGTGAGGCTGATAGAGGTGAGAGAGAGAGAGAGAGAGAGTGGCCGGAAGTTAGGTGACGGTCTGGAGGAGGGGTGGAGAGAAACAGGGAGGTCCCAGGTGGAGAGAGAGAGATTCCCACATCATTCTTACTGTGCCACAAGTTTTAATAGCGAAGATTACACGTCGGGCACAGTCCAGTGATGATATGATGGATTTCTCCATCACAGAGCATAAATTACAGCAGCTAAATCTCCAGTGATTATCCTTTAATATCGACCTACCAGCCCAGGCTATTACACCAGCTCCTTGTGTATAACAATTGATACATTTGATTGATTTCTCTCTACAGTAATGTTGCTTTCATGATGTGTTGAAATTGATACTTTGATACCCAGGATGCTTTATGATAATAAAAATTATAAAGCTCATTTGGAAAATTGCTATACATATTTGAAAATTGGCAGTGATAAAGGGCCAGTACACTAAATTAGGAGTACAGAGAAAGGTCGGGGGCGAAGCACCTAGGAATTTATGGCACAGGCCACAGGAGAAGTTTAAAAGGAAGGTGAGGGCTGAAACTTCTACAGTTAACATGTTTCCTCAGGTCTTCCAAAGGCAATTTATTGTTATTTTTACTATTATATAAGCAATATAGTCATTGTAGTCAGTTCCATGCACAAACCACATATATTTGGAGGCTAAAAGAATCCGCAAAAATCTATGTACTTCCCTTCCGAAACGAATACGCCCACCGCCTTGTTTGTATGCTAACATTTCTCCCATTTTCATTTTCCCTGCGGCCTGCCCTTTCACCAGCGCTGACACATCCCAGTTGTCAGTTACTGTCCTGTGGCCAAGCCCATGCTGTCTACTTACACAAAGCCACTGGGCAGGGCAAAGTTCACAGCTCAGTCAGCCTCAGAGACAGAGAAAGAAGCAAGGGGCTGAGAGGAGGTAAGGACTTTGGTTTTCCAACCTTGGGGTCAAAGGTTAAGACTTCGTAGGTCATCTGCGTTGGTGCTTTCTAATTTTAAAGTGTGCATGTGCAGCCTGCTACTGTATGTGGTCCAACACCGGAGACTCTATTGTCGCACAACATCTGTTCAATCTGACACATACATGCAGGACACACGCAGGTTTATGTTATTGCACCACTACTCTATCAGTTATTAACTAGGTCATGGAGTCTTGGCACCACCTCTGGTTTCACTGACTGTTATTCCTACCAACAACCTCAGTTATGATTCGTTTTAGACCGTGTGAAGTCACTTATTCAGAAAATATGGAGCTAGAACACCACCTTCTGGTCACGGAGAGGAACACTGATAGAAGCACATAAACAGAGACGAACAGGGAGACATAACTGGAAAATATAACCAAATCCAGGGACTGTAAATGATCTGAAGGTGAAGGTTTTACCCTGGTAGGATATGATCAGGTAACAGCTCGATTCAGTTAATGACCACCCATGACATCACCCTTACTGTTATGTGTGTTTCCCTATGAAAGAATGTGTGCGTATTTCGCTGAAACACACTCCTGTACACACCCACTGCCACATGACTTGTCTCAGAGGTGATTATGGTGGATGCTTGCGGGTAGATATTGTCTTAAGAATGCAGTGTGGACACTTTACAGGGTGAAGGAGAGGGTACACCGTTCCTCTTACCTATCACAGGGCTAACACAGAGAGAAAGACAACCAGTCACGCCCACATTCACACAGCTTTGAATCACCAACCGATGCATGTGTCTGTATCTGTATAGAGGCCGCCCAGGTGCAGGGAGAAGGAAAGGCTCCAGCTGGCTCATGGATTCAAACCCAGGATCTTCTTGCTGTGAGGCGACGGTGCAAACCAGCAGAGCACCATGCCACCTGCACAAAGAGGTCAAATTCAAGTGTGGCATGAGAACTCATAGACGTGACAGCTGATCTCACTGAAACAAAGTCTCTCTTGTTTTTCTGTTGTTTTTCACTTTGAACAGTGTCTTCAGCGTGCGAGGCAGGCTGTGTACACAGCAGCTGATCCACTGTGCACTCGTTTGGTCTTATAGAATATCACAGAACTCCAAATATATTCTGGTTTTTTTCTGCTTGCATTCTGTTACACACCAAAGCTCAGTGTGTACATGCTAACAAATGTCTCGTGTAAGTCTTCTCCAACACTGGAGAGCACATTGTTTTTGATCCAGGATTGTTTACATGGATTTCTACCAGCTAGCTGCCTTCATGCATGCTGCATCTAGCTGGCTTTTTTTTTCTTTCTTTTTTTTGCTTTTCATTGGAAGAGTGACAACGTGTCCCCTGCATCTACTCACATGCATGTATTCTTGTCCACAAGAAGTATTACCAGAGGAATTTCACACTGCATTAAGATATTGTATCAAATCCTGGACAGCACTACTTCTGCATGTAAGTCCCTCAATAAAGCCACAGCATATAATTTCCCATCACTATCATATACACTGGATGGAGGTAATATTGCCCTAAAACAGAATAATCTCTTCAGGAATCAGGAGATGTTTCATCAGGTCTAAGAAACTTATTTTCTTATTGATTCACAGCGAGTTTTCCTTCTCCAGGGAGCATTTTGGGAAGTGTAGCTAAATCCTTCCAGCCAAATAGACCCCAAAGAATAAAAGTATCTCCTAAATGTAGGAGTTAAGGCAGGGCTGTCAAACAAAAGGCCCATGGGCCAGAATTGGCCTGGCAAAGACTCCAATCTGGCCACTGGATCGCTTTTGAAAATGGGAAGGAGGGCAGAAATTTTGGACTTTTAACCATATTTTTTCATTTTACAGGTTTTCCTGCTAATATATCCCTCCACTGTGAACATTGAAACATCTAAATATTTAAGAAATATTTAATTGTATTTATTTTTTACAATCTAAGCCCCAAAACAGTCCTGCTGACACTTTTTTTTTTTTCATCTATTGCAGCAACATTTCTTTACCATGTGGAAAAAAGTAAGACATACTTGGTCCGACCCTCTTAAAATTCATGTTGTGTCATTAAAAAAATGTTTATTAATGGTAATTAATGGTTTATTCCTTCATTCCTTGAACAAACAAATAAACTATTAGCTGTTGATTATTAGCTACAGAAGAAACTAAATCATCCTCCCTTTTCAGCTCTGACAGGAAAAAAAACAAAAAACAAAACAATTTCCTGTAACAGTTTTTTTTTCTATTAAACTACACCTTCCTAGTACCAGGATGGACCTTCTGTGTAAACTGTAGCCTCAGTTTCGTGTTCTTTGAAAGGGGTGGCACCCGGTGTGGTTTTCTGTTGATGTACGTGGCGTACCTGCTTCAAAGAGATGGGCTACAATAGATCTAAATGATACCTACATGCAAAACCTCCCTCTCTCCCTCTCTCTCTCTCTCTCTCACACACACACACACACACACACACACACACACACACACACACACTCATACTTGACGGTGAAGTTGCTGAATGGTTGACACAAATCCACTACTGCAAAATGTTTCCAGTTTTAAAGACAAGTCCACTTTGTTTTTGAAGCTTTCTGTTCTGTGTATTTATTTGTTTAACATCAGCACTCGTTACAGACACATTTTTACAAATACTGAATATCCAACCCCCCAAATTGAGAAACAAACAAAAAACATTCATTAACATGTGTTGTATTTCATCTCACAGATAGAATATAATAATTGTGATATATTTCATCCTTTAATCTTTAATTACTTTAACTGTGGATTTTATTTTCCTAAACAGTTTTTAAATAATTTCACACCTTAAAAAATAATCTTTATTTCATTCTAAAAATAACCTTATATTTCTTTTATTTAAAGACCACTAAAGAAATTCTTTCAAAGGTAGATGCAGATATTCTTTTAAATCATTTAATTACAAGCAATTACGATTCCCATATTCATATCTATCCTTCATATAATTCCTTATATCAAGATAACATTTAGAAGCTTTTTTCCCCCCTGATGTATTTCACCTTAAATTCATTAGGTAGCAGATTTGTCCAAAATCTGCTTCTGTTTGCTGATCTGCAAACCTTCAAACTGAGTTTTACTGAGTTTTTTAATGATACGTTTCATATCTGGAAACAAAACAAAACAAAAACAACAACAAAGACTCAGTTTTACAGATAATAATAATGAAGCAAAACATTCGTACAGGAACAAATTAACTTGGATTAAAGCACCATCTAACATGACAGGTCAAAGAACTTGGAGAAGTGTAAACAAACAAACAAATTATGAAAAACAAGGCAGACGATATAAAAACTTAAAGCTGCAGCATTCGTTTTCAAAATTTTAAAAGCTGCAAAGAATTCATGCACAAAATGTTGAATATGAAATAAATTAATCATTAAAAAATTAACAATTAAATAAAATGTAAGAAAAAATAGTAAAAGAACCAACTTTTAAACTTTTTAGTTTTTAATCATCGCTAATATCCTTATTTTTACTTATATTTATAAAATGCGTATAGCGTTTCAAAATTTTTTATGTTTATTTTGCCTCCAAAAGTTCCATATAGTCGTCAAATTTATTCACATGGCTTGCCGTGTGTTTAATGTTCATTTACTAAATCTTGCTCCTCTGCAGCTTTAAGAGATTTCACACAGATTCGAAAGATGTTTCTCAAATTGGACAAGCTTTGGATATTAAATATTAAAATCACAGATAAAATTGCAGACTCTGTGTTGGGGCTGCGTGTCTGCATTGCAGATGAGCCTTAGGCCCCCCCAATAAAGTCAAAGTCAGCCCCTCTCAGCTGAATACTACAAGTCAAATTCATTCCTACAATTTGGTAATGAAAAACTAAACACCCATGTCGCTGATAAATTATTGATGTGTGAGCTCACAAGTGATTAGAAGTGTGTTCAGGTATAATTAGAAACACTTTATATGAAACGTGAAAACGAAACAGTTCATCTCCTGGTATACAAAGCATTTAATGACTGCTACTGTGTCCAGCACTAATGATGACATCTTAAAAATTAAACATTTCAGACAATTTAAATTTAACAAAAAAACATATATGAGAATCAGAAAAATCTCATTGCAATTTTTAAAATTGAACACAAATGATTTGCAGTTTATTAAAAAGTGGCCAATTAACCTTCTCTCAGTCAACTAATCAATTCATTGATTACTGACTGCAGCTTTGATGGGTACACAAACTATTGATTAGAAATAAAATATATTTTTAACATGTAATATTTATGTATAATTATTGTTGTTAATATTCTGGAATAGTTTCAGCTTCTCGTAAATGTTATATTTGACATGAAATACAGAAATCTTACTCATGTTATCATTCATATTTAAAGCCCTAAATCTACTTACAGATACATTCAATTATAAAGTATAAAATGACAGCTGTGATTGGGAGAGGATAAATTAATATGGTATAGTATGTCCTTTGTAGGATCAATAAAGAATTTAACTATGAATCTATCTGAATTAGGGTTACAGTTACTCCAATACTAACCTGTGTCTTCCGCCCTAAAAACAGATGTTGCATTATAGGGATCCTTCACGGTAGCTCTGTTAATATCGTTTCTTATTGTGTAATCATTTGAGGTGCTTAAAAAATTCAGTTCTGTGTTTTTTGTGTTTCTTTCAACCTTTGTTATGAAGAATTTAAGTTGCTGTCAGTTTATCAATCTTAACTAATCTACAGAGTTAAAGTCTTTGACACCAAGACTCAACGAACCAAAAAACCTTAAGAGAACCTGAAAACTGGTAAAAGTCCTCTTAATAATATACTGCTGCAGGATGGTAATGCACAATAAAGGCAGTACTGAAACATAAGGCTCACTTCTTTGGAATCAAAAAACAGAGCAACAAAGACACATAATTAAGAATTTTGTTGTGATATTTCATCCTGTTACTTCAATACTTCAATCACATTAGGTTGTACAAGAACAGCAAACCTACTCTTCTTCTTTTGTCTCATGGTCTTGTCTGCAGGGAGAAATTACCAGACCTTCCAGTTCCTGAACATAAGAACACATTTCAGTCTACACCATTATCCTCATTAACAGTTACTTACAGATTAGCTGTAGAGTACACATATTTACTCTGAAGATCTGTGAACATAGGCAGTAACAAACAAGCTACAGCAAACATACAGATTACTGCTTGGGTTTTATTGTGACTTACACTGTTGACGTCCTGGTTTGTCTTTACTTTGGTTCTGAAGAACTACAGAAAAATGTGAAATATGTTTAGTCAAAAACAGTCTGCTGTTTACTGGAGTGTTACTGTGACCCACAAGTCCTGTTTCAAGACAAGAAGTCCAAAACAACATCTCTCTGTCAATGCAAGTTTCAAGTCAAGTCACCTCATATTTAAAAATAAAACCACAATGAACAAGTCAAAGCTAAAAGTCCCAATTCAAAGACAACTCAATGCTAAAAACAAGCAAAACCTGAATCAACCATTAAAAATATTGGGGTGGCACACCAACAGAATTTACAGCTTTAATATGCTGTCAGATACAGGTTACTAGAAAAATATGGCAAAAGAGAGAGAGAAATAGCAATTGTGTAAATCTAATAAACTTGTGCTCAAGTTTATTAGATTTATTACCAACATAGTCTTGTCAGAGGGCGCCACTAATGGGGGACAACAAATTATGGAGGGTGCCCCCCCAGCCCCCATTGGTGCTTCGCCTGCATTAGATTTATGATAAGAGGAAGTTAAATAAATATGTGGTAAAATATTGCGTAGGTTGGGAAGTGATCAATAACACTCAGTCTGACTGTATTTCCTCCTTTAAATACCAGAATTCACTCAGAATCCTTTCAGCACAGCAAAGGAGAAACAGGACCCACCTCCTCTCTGATGAACATACTGGTGATGATGAGCCCATAAAGGCTGAGGAAGGTGCTCACGATGTAACACCGCGTGGAGTCGTACAGGATTACAGGCTCTGTGGAGGTCAGAGTCAATGGTTAAACAAAGCGCAAGCATGAGCAAAATCTGAAGAAATGTTAAAGGGAGGCTGGTGTAGATATTACTTTTTCCTGCTCTATATTATTACTGCTGAAATAAATTTAGTCTGGGGCATGACTGACCCTGTGACCATCTCAAATTGGAGGGAAAAGAAACAAATAAACATAACAAAGATTCCAGGTCCAAGTGTCATACAAAAAATAAAGACTGAAGTCGTTCGAAACACTTTTTTTTTTTTGTTTAGCTGAAAAAATACTTGAGCTAGGTCCTTCAAACGTGTTAAGATAACGCTAGTAAGCCTCTGAAGCCAGTAACGACAAAAAACAAAACAAAACATGGACGTAGGAGATAAATATCTGTGTGTGGTTTGTGCTTTGCTTTGCTCTGCAGGAGCTGATTGAAGTAATAGACTGCACGAGCGACACCTGGGCCCGGCAGATATGATGGCAAAAACTTTTGTTAACATCCATAGCTCAAGTAATATTAGTGAAGAAGGTCAAAGGGGAAGGGAAGTTACACTAGCAGAGAACGGGGATGCTGCAGCAAGTTGACGACACAAATGTTTCATTGAATATGCCATTTACAAAAACTGAATTGAACCAGGCACTTAGGAAATTTAATCTTTCAGCACCTGGAAAGGATGAGATTTGTTACATGATGATAAGTCACTTGAGAGACTCGGCTAAAGAAGTTTTACTAGAACTGTATAATAGAGTTTGGGAGGGAGGGAAGTTGCCACAAAGCTGGAAGGAGGCAGTGATAATACCAATACGCAAACCAGGGAAAGACGATACGAAACCAGGAAACTACAGACCAATAGCATTAACATCCAATGTCTGCAAAATAATGGAGAGAATGATAAATGAAAGATTAGTGTTCTATGTGGAAAAGAAGGGATATTTGGCTCAGTGTCATAGTGGTTTTAGAAGAGGGAGGGGAACGATGGATCCAGCTTTATGTTTAGAACATGAGATAAGGAAGGCACAAGTGAATAAGGAGAGTGTGCTGGCGGTCTTTTTTGATATAGAAAAAGTGTATGATATTATGTGGAGGGAAGGTCTGTTAATAAAAATGAGGGAAATGGGTATAAATGGTTGAATGTTCAGATGGGTTAAGGATTTTTTGGACGGCCGACGAATAATAGTGAGGATTGGGAGGAGTTATTCGGAGAGTTTGCCGATAGAAAATGGAACGCCACAAGGAAGCATAGTTAGCCCGCTATTGTTTTCACTGCTGATTAATGATGTGTTTAGGAACATAGAGGGTGGGATGGGGTTTTCACTTTTTGCAGACGATGGGGCAATGTGGGCAAGAGGACGACGGTTAGACTTTTTGGTGAAGAAAGTACAGGGGGCGATTGCAGAAATAGAACAGTGGTCGTATAAATGGGGGTTTAAATTCCCAGTTGATAAGACTAAGTTGATGGTTTTTACAAGAAAGAGAGGTGGGGTTGACGTCAGGGTCAGATTGTATGGACGGGAATTGGAAAGGGTTAAACAATTTAAATTTTTGGGGTTGTGGTTTGATGAAAGGGTGACATGGACTATACATATTCAGAAAATAATAGACAGATGCAAGAAAGTGTTGAATGTAATGAGGTACTTAGTGGGAATTGACTGGGGGGCTGATAGGAAATCTTTAAAAGCTATATATACTGGGTTGATTAGGTCAGTATTGGATTATGGGTGTGTAGTATATAATTCTGCTGCCAGAACAAGTCTTCGTAAGTTGGATAGTATCCAATATCAAGCGTTAAGACTTTGCTCAGGTGCATTCAAAACAACATCTGCAGCAGCACTACAGGTAGAAATGGGGGAAATGCCATTACAAATAAGAAGAGAGCAATTGACATTGAATTACTGGGCAAGTTTACAAGGACATGGTCACGATCATCCAACGAAAACTGTTTTCCAACCATGCTGGGAAAAAGAGAAAATGCAATTGAAGAGCTTTGGGTGGACAGTGGGACAGAAAGCAGCTGAACTTAATCTGGACAAGATAAACATAAGTCACACAGTACCACTGCCTACAATACCACCATGGATGCTCCCTGACGCAGTAGTGGATTTCACATTGTTAAAGAAGAAGACCAAGGAGAGGGGTGTTATCTTAAATTCGCATACAGTACAGGAATATATTAATCAGTATTATAGTTATGTCAAAATCTACACGGATGCATCAAAGAATACAGCCAACCAGAGTGGGATAGCCTTTATAGTTCCTGAATTTAATATCAAGGTGGGGAAAAGGATCAGTGACGATTTGTCAGTATGCACAGGGGAAATGGTTTCCATATTGTTAGCAGTCCAGTGGATTGAGGAAACGAAACCACTAAGATCTGTGGTGTGCTCGGACTCGAGCTCATCACTGGCCAGCTTGCAAGACAGCCACTCAGACTGCAGACCTGACATTCTGCTAGAGATCCAGCAAACATTGTTCAGACTTGTTATGATGGGGCTTGTGGTCACATTCTTATGGGTACCGGCGCATCATGGAGTTAAAGGAAATGAAATGGCAGATAGGACAGCAAAAGTCGCAACAGGGAGACCACTGATAGATGTGGTTATTAGTGTGAGTAGGACGGAGCTCAAGAGCAGAATACGACACAAAATGAAGGAAAGGTGGCAAAAGCAATGGGAGGAGGAGAGGAAAGGGCGATGGTTGTACAACATCCAAAGGAAAGTGGGGGAGATGAGAAGTACAGGACGAAACAGGAGAGAGGAGACGATTATATCTCGACTGAGATTTGGACATACTGGCTTAAATAGCACATTATTTTTAATAGGTAAACACAGTACAGGGGAGTGTGACTGCAGTAGGGAACAGGAAACAATAGAACATGTTTTATTGCATTGTCAGAAGTATGATGTGGAGAGGAGACAGCTGGTCAAAAAGCTGGACGATATGAAAGTGAAGTTGGACTTGTTTGATTTATTTCGCGTGAGCTCTATGAGTGAAAGTTATCAAGCTGTATTTTGGTTTTTAAGACGGACCCATTTGTTCAGGAGAATTTGAATATTTTCTTTTCTTTTAATTAATTAATTTATTTGTTTAATTATTTATTTATTTATCTATTTATTTTGTCATTTTGGTTCACACTCCACACCAGTTGGTGGCGGTAATGCACCATTCTGCTGTTTGCCAACCGCCAATAAACCCTATACAGAAGAAGAAGAAGAAGACACCTGGGCCCAGTGAGCTATGAAAGCTCCCTCCATTCTGCAGCAGGTCTCTCAGTTGCTCTCTGCTCACTGCCTTGATTTGGACAACAGCCTTATAGACTGGATTGGCTCAGACTGCAACCATATTGAAAATTTGTGGCCTACACTTTAAAGCCAGGTTTGTGCCTGGAAACCAGGCAGTATTCTGCCAGAAGAGTGGTTAAATATCCACCCTAACATTTGCTTATGGGCACAATATCAAAAGTAGAACTCATGCTGATTTGACTGTTCGATTTCTCGGCAATATAGAGGTTCTGGGTTTTTTTTAGCGCTAGACTCATCAAAGTATCAGTAACATTATCATAATTCATTCAAGCAGGTTATGTATAATTGTGATGAAGCTTATTTCCAATATATAGTCATTGTATTCATATAATTTGGTAGAATTGGTCTGAAAAATGCTTTTAAACATTTAATTCAAACAGAAAAGCAGCAATGGTGCCTTTAATGGTGTAACTCAGGGGTGGGCAATTCCAGGCCCCGAGGGCCGGTGTCCCTGCAGGTTTTAGATGTGTCCTCGAACCAACACAGCTGATTTAAATGGCTAGATTAGCTCCTCAACATGTCCTGAAGTTCTCCAGAGGCCTGGTAACGAACTAATCATGGGACAGGTGTGTTGACCCAAGGTGAGATCTAAAACCTGCAGGACACCGGCCCTCGAGGCCTGGAATTGCCCACCACTGGTGTAACCAGTGCTTCACATGTGTCCTCTTACTTGTAGGAGTAACTGCAACGGTTCCCATCTCTTTGGTACTCTCCACGATTTTGGTCCAATTTCTGGGGTGGATGAGCTCCCGGGTGACGTTGCAGGAGAGAGTTAGGTCACTTCCCTCAGTGATGACAGGGGGCGGGGTCTTAGGGGACACCTTGAGCGTGTTAGGAATGACTGATGGGAAAACAAAACAAAAAAACATTTTCACACACAAACAATGTTATAAAAAGAAACAAACTAGTAGTAAAAATATTGACTTTATAAAGTAATAAAGTAAAGTACTAAAGATAGCCTCTACAGCAGGATTGGGCAATCCATTTTCCCAAGGGGCCATGTGAAGGACCCTCTGAAGTCTAACATCCACAACTTCAGGATATCATTTTTGAATTTTGTGTGATGGTCGATGCCAAGAACAGCTCAATGTGATTTGATTTAGTTGCTGTTAGTTTAGTTGCCTCTGTATAAGCTTACTGGTGTGGCCCGCTGCTCTATACGCAAAGGTAAAAACTTTTTCAAGGCCTGATATATTGCAAAGATCTTTCCCAGTAGAAAAGCCTTCCTGGAGGCATTCCAGGCAATGGTGGAGGCATCCTCGTGGTCGGCTGAGAAATAGGTTTCCAGTTGCCACCTGGGCTTCATCCGCTGCTGTCGGATGAAGCCCAGGTGGCTCCCGCTGACGGCGTGGGCGTCCTTTCTGGACCAGTCCCGGCCCCACGAAGGAGGCCCCCAGGCCTGCCACCACCTGTCTGCGCGTGGCTGCAGCGCAGAGGCAGTTCACACCCACTAACCCCTTCTCCTCTTGGTTTTCTTCGCAGATCATGGCCGCTACGGACGCCACACCCAACACACCTGGGGCAGCCCTCCCCCGGTTCAGGAAAGACGTGCCACGTACCGGTAAGGTGACAATGGGGTACACACCAGGCTCTGGTGGATTCGGGCTGTATGCAGACCCTGGTCCACCAAACCCTGGTTCGCACAGGGGCATTGCTGGAGGCAGAGTGGGTGATGGTGAAGTGTGTGCATGGGGACATTCACAAATATCCCTTAGATATAAGGGGAAAATGCTTAGACTGAAGACTGCGGTTAGTTCACGCCTGACGCACGCTAGATTGGCCCAGGTTCAGTAGTTTAATAGGGCAGTGTGTCCGGGTGCATTGACGGCCGATAGGGACATGTGGGGTCTGCCTTGCGCTAAGCGGTGATACGGGGTCATCTGAAACCGGCTCTGGGAAGGAGGAGGAGAAAGCCCAGGAATTCACTCCACAGAAAATTTTCTACTGGAGCTTTCTTGAGTTGACACCCTACACTCAGCCTTTGACCAGGTGAGAAGAATTGATGGTCAGATGGCGCGCCCTGAAGCAGCACTGACATTTATGCATTTTGTATTGATTAGGGAAAGATTGCATCGAGTGAGTTGCGACACTCGCACAGAGGAGGTACACACCCAGTTGTTGGCGTCTTGAAGCCGCCGGGAAATGATTTTCCAGGTGGTTCATTACAACCCAATGGCCGGTCACATTGGGTATGACAAAACTCTGGATTGAATAATGGCTCAATTTTATTGGCCGGGCAGATGTGAACCAATAGCGCTTGTCCTGCCCAGAGTGTCAGCTGGTTCACCAGCCAGTCATACAAAAAGGGCCTTTGTGCCGTTTACCATTAATGGATGTCCCATTTCACTGGAGCGCACGTGGATATTGCTTTGTATTAGTTCTGGTGGATTATGCAACAAGATGCCTGGAAGAAGCGCTGCTGCGCACCATTTGTGGTAAATCATAACAACATTTGCTTTATAATGCAAAGTAAAGACCCAGCAGTATAAGGGCTCTAACAGATGATCCCTTATGAATAGCAATGATGGCAAGCAAAAACTCTCTTAACAGGAAGAAACTTCGGGCAGAACCAGGCTCAGGGAGCGGCAGCCATCTGCTGCCACCGGTTGAGGCTGAGGGGAAACCTCCTTAGTGAGCATTAAGTCAGTTTCTATAGGGACAGCTCAAACGCTTGACAATGCTGATATATAATACTTTACAGTAACATTTTTTGTTTTTTATCATTATGTGCAAATAGAAATAATTTATGGTTTCCAAAGACAACTAGTAGGCTATGCTTAGATATTTACTGTATGAGTGCCTGGATTTGAAGGTTTTTATTTTTTTGATCAGACACTTGTTAAATTTAACATTTGTTCAGGATTTAAACCTCTTTATTAATAGGTCAGAATTGTTAAATACACACACACTTTCATACCAGTGAGCTGGACCTGAGCCATATAATTTCCACTGATGACGTAGTCGGTGCTCGGTGTTTGACACTCGTAGAAGCCAGCATCCGTCAACTTCACCTCAGCAATCTTCAGCTCCACCTCATTGTCTTGGAGACGCACCATTGAAATGTCGCCAGATGCCACGCGCGTGCTGTAAGACTGGTCGGAGTACCGAGAGTCGAAAGAGGAGATTATCTGTGTCTTCCGCCCTTTAGCATCCTTTAACATATTCCATTCAAAATCCTGCAGGAAAAGAGAGGAACAAAGATGATGTGAATGTTATATTAAGGCAAACTTTTAACAACATTTAAACTTGAAGCAGAAGAGCATATGTTTTCTAAAAAAAAAAACCCCCAGAACAACAACAATAATAACTAGAAAGCGAAAATTTCAGAAGAAATTTTATGTGTGCCTATGCCGCTGGTAATCAGTGTAGTTTGCCATTCATACGGCTACAGAGAGCAAAACTCAGCAGAGCAGCCATTCTCCACCATGAATTATGATAAAAACAAACACCGCTCGCGCCTCACAGATGACAGCTTACAGTTTTGGGTAAAGATGAGGTGACTTCGTACAGCCCCGATTTGCAGACGCTGTGCACAGAGGTTCATGAGCAGAAGTCCCATTGTATCACGGCAGACCCCGACAATGTTTGCATGAACATGCTTTGAAGCATTACGTTATGGACCACTTTTCACACATGGTTGGTGTACCCACACAGGCAGCCGTAGCTTTTCAACTCATAGCCCAACACACACCCAAAAAACAGCCAAGAGAGCACAGACTTTACACCCGTGGGTCCACCTCCCCTGCAGCGGCACTGCAGACCACGCCCCGACACACACATCAAACACATAAAATAAATATGTATGCACTTTCGCATTCACTTTTTGTTTTTTGTTATTTTTACACAGTGTTCTGAATGATGAACAATGGTCTACAGCCAATCTTGTGTATTATTATACAAACTTTGGTTGTAAGATTCAGATAACTATTTAATAAAAGCTAAATATTTTATATGAAAGTAAGAAAGAAAAGTATATCTTTGTGTCCACCTTTCCCTGTTAATGCCCTACCTGGCCCCCTGGCAAAAGCTTTGCTAGATCCGCCCCTGCACAGTTACCAGCTGTCAGCTACACAAAAAAAGGAGCTTGGTGTTTACAGGGAGTGCAGAATTATTAGGCAAATCAGTATTTTGTCCACATCATCCTCTTCATGCATGTTGTCTTACTCCAAGCTGTATAGGCTCGAAAGCCTACTACCAATTAAGCATATTAGGTGATGTGCATCTCTGTAATGAGAAGGGGTGTGGTCTAATGACATCAACACCCTATATCAGGGGTGCATAATTATTAGGCAACTTCCTTTCCTTTGGCAAAATGGGTCAAAAGAAGGACTTGACAGGCTCAGAAAAGTCAAAAATAGTGAGATATCTTGCAGAGGGATGCAGCAGTCTTAAAATTGCAAAGCTTCTGAAGCGTGATCATCGAACAATCAAGCGTTTCATTCAAAATAGTCAACAGGGTCGCAAGAAGCGTGTGGAAAACCAAGGCGCAAAATAACTGCCCATGAACTGAGAAAAGTCAAGCGTGCAGCTGCCAAGATGCCACTTGCCACCAGTTTGGCCATATTTCAGAGCTGCAACATCACTGGAGTGCCCAAAAGCACAAGGTGTGCAATACTCAGAGACATGGCCAAGGTAAGAAAGGCTGAAAGACGACCACCACTGAACAAGACACACAAGCTGAAACGTCAAGACTGGGCCAAGAAATATGTCAAGACTGATTTTTCTAAGGTTTTATGGACTGATGAAATGAGAGTGAGTCTTGATGGGCCAGATGGATGGGCCCGTGGCTGGATTGGTAAAGGGCAGAGAGCTCCAGTCCCACTCAGATGCCAGCAAGGTGGAGGTGGAGTACTGGTTTGGGCCGGTATCATCAAAGATGAGCTTGTGGGGCCTTTTCGGGTTGAGGATGGAGTCAAGCTCAACTCACAGTGCTACTGCCAGTTTCTGGAAGACACCTTCTTCAAGCAGTGGTACAGGAAGAAGTCTGCATCCTTCAAGAAAAACATGATTTTCATGCAGGACAATGCTCCATCACACGCGTCCAAGTACTCCACAGCGTGGCTGGCAAGAAAGGGTATAAAAGAAGAAAAACTAATGACATGGCCTCCTTGTTCACCTGATCTGAACCCATTGAGAACCTGTGGTCCATCATCAAATGTGAGATTTACAAGGAGGAAAACAATACACCTCTCTGAACAGTGTCTGGGAGGCTGTGGTTGCTGCTGCACGCAATGTTGATGGTGAACAGATCAAAACACTGACAGAATCCATGGATGGCAGGCTTTTGAGTGTCCTTGCAAAGAAAGGTGGCTATATTGGTCGCTGATTTGCTTTGGTTTTGTTTTTGAATGTCAGAAATGTATATTTGTGAATGTGGAGATGTTATATTGGTTTCACTGGTAAAAATAAATAATTGAAATGGGTATATATTTGTTTTTTGTTAAGTTGCCTAATAATTATGCACAGTAATAGTCACCTGCACACACAGATATCCCCCTAAAATAGCTAAAACTAAAAACTACTTCCAAAAACTTTCAGCTTTGATATTAATGAGTTTTTTGGGTTCATTGAGAACATGGTTGTTGTTCAATAATAAAATTATTCCTCAAAAATACAACTTGCCTAATAATTCTGCACTCCCTGTATTTGTCTGTCAAAAATAGTTCATAACTTCCTTCAACTTATTCATGTCACCTAAAGAGTAAACCTGTTTCTCCATCACCAGTTCAGCTCTGATGATTCAGTAAGGACATCTGCCGTTTTTACAGCTGTAGCTCCAGCAAACATCAGCTGATACCAGAAATTAAAAGCAAATGAATTCTAACAACAGCTGATCAAGCTTAAACGTGCTGCTGTTGTTTTGCGCGATAAACAAACAAGAGAGAAACGCCGATCATTGATCAGTTTCATGACTGAAGTTTCAACAGGCGAGAGAATGACAGGGGAGGCTGTCATAAAGTTCAACATGCGCACACAGCTGTATAGAAACTCCGTCGTGCTAGCTAGAACGCAGTACGAGTTATTGTAAGTGATTGAAAAAGTCAGCACAACGAAAATAAACTACACCTAAACTCGGTTTATATCTGACCGAAATAGAGTGCAGTTCATAACTTCTTACCTGAAATTCAGTTCACCTCACGCTCCTGCCTTCGCTTTCCCTGATCCATGATTGACCACCGCGTTAGCAATCGCCTGCCCGGCCTCGTATGTCTCGTTGGCGGCATGTCCTTTCTGTCACACACCGTGGATAGCTGCCCTCTGTTGTAGCTCCACCACCAAACAACTCAGTTATTTTTTCCACATCGACCAGCATCATCGGCCCATATAAACGAAAAATAAGTCCAGCTAAGACACAGACCCTTGCCGAGCGATCGGGCGATTAAACAAATTTTAGCCACCTCACTATCAGCCAAGCCTGGGTGGTTTTTTCGACGAAGGTCGCTAGCCGCGCTTAGCTAGCTAAGCTAGCGGCGCTAAGCTAGCGGCGCTAAGCTAGCTAGCCAGCCGGCTATCAGCAACACGTAAGAGAACTGTTGCTAAATAAACTACACCTAAACTCGGTTTATATCTGACCCAAATAGAGTGCAGGTCATAACTTCTTACCTCAAATTCAGTTCACCTCACGCTCCTGCCTTCGCTTTCCCTGATCCACGATTGACCTCCGCGTTAGCAAACACCGGTCGCCTGCCTCGTATGTCTCATTCGCGGCATATCCTTTCTGTCATACACCGGTGGATAGCTGCCCACTGTTGTAGCTCCGCTTATAGCACCACCAAACAACTCAGTTATTTTTTCCACATCCAGCTGTAACTCTGATTCTATGCGAGCATTTGCGAGAGACCGGGGAGGTGAAATGACAGAGAGAGTCCCCTCGCTATCCATTTGCAGCCAAGTGCGGCAGCTAGCTAGGTAGCCGGCTAGCTGTCAGGCAGGACCGACGTAGTCAGAGCACTGTCGCTAAATATGGGATGTCTTGATAAAACAAGCAGATATTTGAAGTTTACACACCTACATTCTCGCCTGAAAATATCTTAAAAGCTTATTTTGTGACCTAGAAACAAGAATAAAAGACATATAAAACGAAGTGGTGGCCGCCATTGTTCACTCTGTAGAGGCGTGCTATGAATTGTGGGATATTGAGTTTTCCACCAAGCATTACCGTAACTTTTGAATGATTTGCGCAACCTTAAAAATTCCAATGGCTCCTGAAAGCAGCGACGCTGTGCGCACCGTTGAAATTGTCATCATTACGGTATCCAAATAAGGGTAGACAGGCTGTACCACTCCCGGCATACCACTAGAGAGAGCCAACACACCACAAATGAAGTTTGAAATTTGTTTCAATGGGACCAAAAGATGGCGCCAACACACCACAAATGAAGTCTGTTTATTTGGCGCCAAAAGATGAATTGGCCTAAATTTGCACTAAAATCTAAATATTTCAAAAACTATAAAAGTCATAAACACCAAAAGTCACACCATACTAGTCCAGCTTCAGCCGCACAAAATGATGTAACATATGTAACCCTATTGTCAAAAGTGTTTGGCAGAGGAGCGCGGGAAAATTTTCACTAAAATATTAATATTAAAAAAACTATAAAATTCATAAACACCAAAAGTCATAGCACACCATTCCAGATCCAGCCGCACAAAATGAGGTAACATATATGAAGCTTGTCTCAAAACTGCGGGGCGAGATACGCTGCAAAATTTCAGGCGGAAAAAGGAAAATAATAATAATAAGAACTAGAAAGCGAAAATTTCAGAAGAAATTTTATGTGTGCCTATGCCGCTGCTAATCACTGTAGTTGCCATTCATACGGCTACAGAGAGCAAAACTCAGAAGAGCAGCCATTCTCCACCATGAACTATGGTAAAACAAACACCGCTCACGCTTCACAGATGACAGCTTACAGTTTTGTGTAAAGATGAAGTTACTTCGTACAGCGCCGATTTGCAGATGCTGTGCACACAGGTTCATGAGCAGAAGTCCCATTGTACCACGGCAGACCCGACAATGTTTGCATGAACACACTTTGAAGCATTACATTATAGACCACTTTTCACACATGCATTCACTTTTTGTTTTTTTATTATTTTTACACAGTGTTCTGAATTATGAACAATGGTCTACAGCCAATCCTGTGTATTATTATACAAACTTTGGTTGTGAGATTCAGATAACTATTTAATAAAAGCTAAATATTTTATATGAGAGTAAGAAAGAAAAGTATATCTTTGTGTCCACCTTTCTCTGTTAATGCCCTAGCTCCCCCCCTTAAAAGCTTTGCTAGATCCGCCCCTGCACAGTTACCAGCTGTCAGCTACACAAAAAAGGAGCTTGGTCTTTGTCTCTCAGAAACAACTCATAACTTCCCTTCAACTCATTCATGTCACCTAAAGTGTAAACCTGTTTCTCCATCACCAGTTCAGCTCTGATGATTCAGTAAGGACATCTCCTGATTTCATCTTCATGCTCCAGCAAACATCAGCTGATACTAGAAATTAAAATCAAAAGAATTCTAACAACAGCTGATCAAGCTTAAACGTGCTGCTGTTGTTTAGCGCGATAAATAAGAGCGAACAGCCGATCATTGATCAGTTTCATGATTGACGTTTCAACACGCGAGAGAATGACAGGGGAGGCTTCGTAACGACAGAATAAATCATAATGTTTTCTCTGAATGTGGGACGATTCCGTTTGTACGGCACGGCAACTCTATGAACTAACCCTAATGAATAAAATAAAGTCCAACGTCAGTAACTTAGTGCGCACACAGCTGTATATAAACTCCCGTGGCATTACGATTGTAAAAGGTCAACGAAAATAAATTACACCTAAACTCGGTTTATATCTGACCCAAATAGAGAGCGACCGGGTGCTGACACGAGTTTCACCCGCCTCAATATAAGCCAAGCCTGGGTGCTTTTTCACGAAGGGTTGCTAGCGGTGCGAGCTAACTATGCTAGCGGCGCTAGCTAGCTAGCCGGCTATCAGCAACACATAAGAGAACTGCTGCTAAACAAACTACACCTAAACTCGGTTTATATCTGACCCAAATAGAGAGCGACCGGTGCTGACACGAGTTTCACCCGCCTCAATATAAGCCAAGCCTGGGTGCTTTTTCACGAAGGGTTGCTAGCGGCGCGAGCTAACTATGCTAGCGGCGCTAGCTAGCTAGCCGGCTATCAGCAACACATAAGAGAACTGCTGCTAAACAAACTACACCTAAACTCGGTTTATATCTGACCCAAATAGAGAGCGACCGGGTGCTGACACGAGTTTCACCCGCCTCAATATAAGCCAAGCCTGGGTGCTTTTTCACGAAGGGTTGCTAGCGGCGCGAGCTAACTATGCTAGCGGCGCTAGCTAGCTAACCGACTATCAGCAACACATAAGAGAACTGCTGCTAAATAAACTACACCTAAACTCGGTTTATATCTGACCCAAATAGAGTGCAGGTCATAACTTCTTACCTGAAATTCAGTTCACCTCACGCTCCTGCCTTCGCTTTCCCTGATCCACGATTGACCTCCGCGTTAGCAAACACCGGTCGATCGGCGGTCGCGGCATGTCCTTTCTGTCATACACCGGTGGATAGCTGCCCACTGTTGTAGCTCCGCATTATAGCACCACCAAACAACTCAGTTATTTTTTCCACATCCAGCTGTAACTCCGATTCTGTGCGAGCATTTGCGAGAGACCGGGGAGGTGAAAGGAGAGAGAGTCCCTCGCTGTCCATTTGCAGCCAAGTCGCAGCTAGCTAGGTAGCCGGCTAGCTGTCAGGCAGGACCGAGGTCGTCAGAGCATTGTCGCTAATAATGGGATGTCTTGATAAAACAAGCAGATATTTGAAGTTTACACACCTACATTCTCGCCTGAAAATATCTTAAAAGTTGATTTTGTGACCTAGAAACACGAATAAAAGACATATAAAACGAAGTGGTGGCCGCCATTGTTCACTCTGTAGAGGCGTGCTATGAATTGTGGGATATGGAGTTTTCCACCAAGCATAGAAGCCATTGTGTTTACTGTAACTATTCAATGGTTCGCGCAACCTTAAAACCTCCAATGGTTCCTGAAAGCAGCGAGGCTGTGCGCGCCATTGATATTGTCATCATTACGGTATCCAAATAAGGGTAGACAGGCTGTACCACTCCCGGCATACCACTAGAGAGAGCCAACACACCACAAATGAAGTTTGAAATTTGTTTCAATGGGACCAAAAGATGGCGCCAACACACCACAAATGAAGTCTGTTTATTTGGCGCCAAAAGATGAATTGGCCTAAATTTGCACTAAAATCTAAATATTTCAAAAACTATAAAAGTCATAAACACCAAAAGTCACACCATACTAGTCCAGCTTCAGCCGCACAAAATGATGTAACATATGTAACCCTATTGTCAAAACTGTTTGGCAGAGGAGCGCGGGAAAATTTTCACTAAAATATTAATATTAAAAAAACTATAAAATTCATAAACACCAAAAGTCATAGCACACCATTCCAGATCCAGCCGCACAAAATGAGGTAAGATATATGAAGCTTGTCTCAAAACTGCGGGGCGAGATACGCTGCAAAATTTCAGGCGGAAAAAGGAAAATAATAATAATAAGAATAATAAATCCGAGGAATAGTAATATGTGTGCCTCTTGGCATAGGCACACATAACTAGAAAGCGAAAATTTCAGAAGAAATTTTATGTGTGCCTATGCCGCTGCTAATCACTGTAGTTTGCCATTCATACGGCTACAGAGAGCAAAACTCAGAAGAGCAGCCATTCTCCAACATGAACTATGGTAAAAACAAACACCGCTCACGCTTCACAGATGACAGCTTACAGTTTTGTGTAAAGATGAAGTTACTTCAGTACAGCGCCGATTTGCAGGCGCTGTGCACACAGGTTCATGAGCAGAAGTCCCATTGTACCACGGCAGACCCGACAATGTTTGCATGAACACGCTTTGAAGCATTACGTTATGGACCACTTTTCATACATGGTTGGTTTACCCACACAGCCGGCTGTAGCTTTTCAACTCACAGCCCGACACACACTCAAAAACAGCCGAGAGAGCACAGACTACGCCGAGAGGCGTGATTGCAGGTGCCGCTCAGGTGGGTCCACCTCCCCTGCAGCGGCACTGCAGACCACGCCCGCCACACACATCAAACACGTAAAATAAATATTTATGCACTTTTGCATTCACTTTTGTTTTTTGTTATTTTTACACAGTGTTCTGAATGATGAACAATGGTCTACAGCCAATCTTGTGTATTATTATACAAACTTTGGTTGTAAGATTCAGATAACTATTTAATAAAAGCTAAATATTTTATACAGGGTGTGCAGAATTATTAGGCAAATGAGTATTTTGTCCACATCATCCTCTTCATGCATGTTGTCTTACTGCAAGCTGTATAGGCTCGAAAGCCCACTACCAATTAAGCATATTAGGTGATGTGCATCTCTGTAATGAGAAGGGGTGTGGTCTAATGACATCAACACCCTATATCAGGTGTGCATAATTATTAGGCAGCTTCCTTTCCTTTGGCAAAATGGGTCAAAAGAAGGACTTGACAGGCTCAGAAAAGTCAAAAATAGTGAGATATCTTGCAGAGGGATGCGGCAGTCTTAAAATTGCAAAGCTTCTGAGCGTGATCATCAAACAATCAAGCGTTTCATTCAAAATAGTCAACAGGGTCGCAAGAAGCGTGTGGAAAAACCAAGGCGCAAAATAACTGCCCATGAACTGAGAAAAGTCAAGCGTGCAGCTGCCAAGATGCCACTTGCCACCAGTTTGGCCATATTTCAGAGCTGCAACATCACTGGAGTGCCCAAAAGCACAAGGTGTGCAATACTCAGAGACATGGCCAAGGTAAGAAAGGCTGAAAGACGACCACCACTGAACAAGACACACAAGCTGAAACGTCAAGACTGGGCCAAGAAATATCTCAAGACTGATTTTTCTAAGGTTTTATGGACTGATGAAATGAGAGTGAGTCTTGATGGGCCAGATGGATGGGCCCGTGGCTGGATTGGTAAGGGCAGAGAGCTCCAGTCCCACTCAGACGCCAGCAAGGTGGAGGTGGAGTACTGGTTTGGGCTGGTATCATCAAAGATGAGCTTGTGGGGCCTTTTCGGGTTGAGGATGGAGTCAAGCTCAACTCCCAGTCCTGCTGCCAGTTTCTGGAAGACACCTTCTTCAAGCAGTGGTACAGGAAGAAGTCTGCATCCTTCAAGAAAAACATGATTTTCATGCAGGACAATGCTCCATCACACGCAGCGTCCAAGTACTCCACAGCGTGGCTGGCAAGAAAGGGTATAAAAGAAGAAAAACTAATGACATGGCCTCCTTGTTCACCTGATCTGAACCCCATTGAGAACCTGTGGTCCATCATCAAATGTGAGATTTACAAGGAGGGAAAACAGTACACCTCTCTGAACAGTGTCTGGGAGGCTGTGGTTGCTGCTGCACGCAATGTTGATGGTGAACAGATCAAAACACTGACAGAATCCATGGATGGCAGGCTTTTGAGTGTCCTTGCAAAGAAAGGTGGCTATATTGGTGGCTGATTTGTTTTGTTTTGTTTTTGAATGTCAGAAATGTATATTTGTGAATGTGGAGATGTTATATTGGTTTCACTGGTAAAAATAAATAATTGAAATGGGTATATATTTGTTTTTGTTAAGTTGCCTAATAATTATGCACAGTAATAGTCACCTGCACACACAGATATCCCCTAAAATAGCTAAAACTAAACACAAACTAAAAACTACTTCCAAAAACATTCAGCTTTGATATTAATGTGTTTTTGGGTTCATTGAGAACATGGTTGTTGTTCAATAATAAAATTATTCCTCAAAAATACAACTTGCCTAATAATTCTGCACTCCTGTATGAGAGTAAGAAAGAAAAGTATATCTTTGTGTCCACCTTTCTCTGTTAATGCCCTACCTGGCCCCCCTGGCAAAAGCTTTGCTAGATCCGCCCCTGCACAGTTACCAGCTGTCAGCTAAATAAAAAAAAAAGGAGCTTGGTGTTTATTTCTCTCAGAAACAGTTCATAACTTCCTTCAACTCATTCATGTCACCTAAAAAGGTAAACCTGTTTCTCCATCACCAGTTCAGCTCTGATGATTCAGTAAGGTCATCTCCTGGTTTCGACCAGCCGCTTCTACAGCTGTGGCTCCAGCAAACATCAGCTGATACTAGAAATTAAAATCAAATGAATTCTAACAACAGCTGATCAAGCTTAAACGTGCTGCTGTTGTTTAGCGCGATAAACAAACAAGAGAGAAAAGCCGATCATTGATCAGTTTCATGACTGAAGTTTCAACAGGCGAGAGAATGACAGGGAGGCTGTCATAAAGTTCAACATCAGTAACTTAGCGCGCACACAGCTGTATAGAAACTCCATCGTGCTAGCTACCACGCAGTACGAGTTATTATAACTGATTGTAAAAAGTCAGCACAACGAAAATAAACTACACCTAAACTCGGTTTATATCTGACCCAAATAGAGTTCAGGTCATAACTTCTTACCTGAAATTCAGTTCACCTCACGCTCCGACCGGCAGCCGCCTGCTTCTCCTGCCTTCGGTTTCCTGATCCACGATCTACCACCGGTCGATCGGCGGTCACCTCGCCGCCTCGTTCCCCGCATGTTCTTTCTGACACACACCGGTGGATAGCTGCCCTCGGTTGTAGCTCCGCGTCAGCGACTACCAAACAATTCAGTTATTTTTTCCACATCGACCAGCGTCTGGACAATCCACCGCCTTTCACTGTTTGTACCGTTACTAAAAAAAACCCCTCATCGGCTCATAAAAACGAAAAATAAGTCCAGCTATGACCCTGAGTCAAAAAGACAGCCAGCTCGGGTTAGCTAGCTACCTGTCTAGCTCTTTGCAGGCACCGAAAACATCAGAGCTAATATGGGATGTCTTGGTAACACGAGCAGATATTTGAAGTTTACATCTGGCCAATCCACCACCTTTCACTGTTTATACCGTTACTAAAATGAATAAATAAATAAATCATCGGTCCATATAAACGAAAAATAAGTCCAGCTAAAACACATACTGTCGGCGACGACCGGTGCTGACACGAGTTTCACCCGCCTCAATATAAGCCAAGCCTGGGTGCTTTTTCACGAAGGGTCGCTAGCGGTGCTAGCTAACTATGCTAGCGGCGCTAGCTAGCTAGCTAACCGGCTATCAGCAACACATAAAGAGAACTGCTGCTAAATAAACTACACCTAAACTCGGTTTATATCTGACCCAAATAGAGTGCAGGTCATAACTTCTTACCTGAAATTCAGTTCACCTCACGCTCCTGCCTTCGCTTTCCCTGATCCACGATTGACCTCCGCGTTAGCAAACACCTGTCGATCGGGCGGTCGCGGCATGTCCTTTCTGTCATACACCGGTGGATAGCTGCCCACTGTTGTAGCTCCGCATTATAGCACCACCAAACAACTCAGTTATTTTTTCCACATCCAGCTGTAACTCCGATTCTGTGCGAGCATTTGCGAGAGACCGGGAGGTGAAACGACAGAGAGAGTCCCTCGCTATCCATTTGCAGCCAAGTGCGGCAGCTAGCTAGGTAGCCGGCTAGCTGTCAGGCAGGACCAACGTAGTCAGAGCACTGTCGCTAAATATGGGATGTCTTGATAAAACAAGCAGATATTTGAAGTTTACACACCTACATTCTCGCCTGAAAATATCTTAAAAGTTTATTTTGTGACCTACAAACACGAATAAAAGACATATAAAACGAAGTGGTGGCCGCCATTGTTCACTCTGTAGAGGCGTGCTATGAATTGTGGGATATGGAGTTTTCAACACAAGGATAAATCTTTTCGGCTGTACTACTCCCGGTATACCACTAGAGAGAGCCAAGACACCACAAATGAAGTCTGTTTATTTGGCGCCAAAAGATGAATTGGCCTAAATTTGTACTAAAATATTAATATTTAAAAACTATAAAAGTCATAAACACCAAAAGTCACAACATAATAGTCCAGCTCCAGCCGCACAAAATGATCTAACATATGTAATCCTAATGTCAAAACTGTTTGGCAGAGGAGCGCGGGAAAAATTTTCACTAAAATATTAATATTTAAAAACTATAAAATTCATAAACACCAAAAGTCATAGCACACCATTCCAGATCCGGCCGCACAAAATGAGGTAACATATATGAAGCTTGTCTCAAAACTGCGGGCGTGATACGTGCGAAATTTAGGCGGAAGATGGAGAATAATAATAATAAGAATAATAAATCCGACGAATAGTAATATGTGTGCCTCTTGGCATAGGCACACATAACTAGAAAGCGAAAATTTCAGAAGAAATTTTATGTGTGCCTATGCCGCTGCTAATCACTGTAGTTTGCCATTCATACGGCTACAGAGAGCAAAACTCAGAAGAGCAGCCATTCTCCACCATGAACTATGGTAAAACAAACACCGCTCACGCTTCACAGATGACAGCTTACAGTTTTGTGTAAAGATGAAGTGACTTCGTACAGCGCCGATTTGCAGACGCTGTGCACACAGGTTCATGAGCAGAAGTCCCATTGTACCACGGCAGACCCGACAATGTTTGCATGAACACGCTTTGAAGCATTACATTATGGACCACTTTTCACACATGCATTCACTTTTTGTTTTTGTTATTTTACACAGTGTTCTGAATGATGAACAATGGTCTACAGCCAATCTTGTGTATTATTATACAAACTTTGGTTGTGAGATTCAGATAACTATTTAATAAAAGCTAAATATTTTATATGAGAGTAAGAAAGAAAAGTATATCTTTGTGTCCACCTTTCTCTGTTAATGTCCTAGCTGCCCCTGCACAGTTACCAGCTGTCAGCTACACAAAAAAGGAGCTTGGTCTTTGTCTCTCAGAAACAACTCATAATTTCCCTTCAACGCATTCATGTCACCTAAAGTGTAAACCTGTTTCTCCATCACCAGTTCAGCTCTGATGATTCAGTAAGGACATCTCCTGATTTCATCTTCATGCTCCAGCAAACATCAGCTGATACTAGAAATTAAAATCAAAAGAATTCTAACAACAGCTGATCAAGCTTAAACGTGCTGCTGTTGTTTAGCGCGATAAATAAGAGCGAACAGCCGATCATTGATCAGTTATCATGATTGACGTTTCAACACGCGAGAAATGACAGGGAGGCTTCGTAACGACAGAATAAATCATAATGTTTTCTCTGAATGTGGGACGATTCCGTTTATGCGGCACGGCAACTCTATGAACTAACCCTAATGAATAAAATAAAGTCCAACGTCAGTAACTTAGTGCGCACACAGCTGTATATAAACTCCCGTGGCAGTACGATTGTAAAGGTCAACGAAAATAAATTACACCTAAACTCGGTTTATATCTGACCCAAATAGAGAGCGACCGGTGCTGACACGAGTTTCACCGCCTCAATATAAGCCAAGCCTGGGTGCTTTTTCACGAAGGGTTGCTAGCGGCGCGAGCTAACTATGCTAGCGGCGCTAGCTAGCTAGCTAGCCGGCTATCAGCAACACATAAGAGAACTGCTGCTAAATAAACTACACCTAAACTCGGTTTATATTTGACCCAAATAGAGTGCAGGTCATAACTTCTTACCTGAAATTCAGTTCACCTCACGCTCCTGCCTTCGCTTTCCCTGATCCATGATTGACCTCCGCGTTAGCAAACACCGGTCGATCGGCGGTCGCGGCATGTCCTTTCTGTCATACACCGTGGATAGCTGCCCACTGTTGTAGCTCCGCATTATAGCACCACCAAACAACTCAGTTATTTTTTCCACATCCAGCTGTAACTCCGATTCTGTGCGAGCATTTGCGAGAGACCGGGGAGGTGAAAGGAGAGAGAGAGTCCCCTCGCTGTCCATTTGCAGCCAAGTGCGGCAGCTAGCTAGGTAGCCGGCTAGCTGTCAGGCAGGACCGAGGTCGTCAGAGCATTGTCGCTAATATGGGATGTCTTGATAAAACAAGCAGATATTTGAAGTTTACACACCTACATTCTCGCCTGAAAATATCTTAAAAGTTTATTTTGTGACCTAGAAACACTAATAAAAGACATATAAAACGAAGTGGTGGCCGCCATTGTTTAACTCGGCAGAGGTGTGCTATGAATTGTGGGATATGGAGTTTTCCACCAAGCATAGAAGCCATTGTGTTTACCGTAACTATTCAATGGTTCGCGCACCTTAAAACCTCAATGGTTCCTGAAAGCAGCGAGGCTGTGCGCCATTGATATTGTCATCATTACGGTATCCAAATAAGGGTAGACAGGCTGTACCACTCCCGGCATACCACTAGAGAGAGCCAACACACCACAAATGAAGTTTGAAATTTGTTTCAATGGGACCAAAAGATGGCGCCAACACACCACAAATGAAGTCTGTTTATTTGGCGCCAAAAGATGAATTGGCCTAAATTTGCACTAAAATAGTAATATTTAAAAACTATAAAAGTCATAAACACCAAAAGTCATGACATAATAGTCCAGCTCCAGCCGCACAAAATGATCTAACATATGTAACCCTAATGTCAAAACTGTTTGGCAGAGGAGGAGCGGGAAAATTTTCACTAAAATATTAATATTTAAAAACTATAATATTCATAAACACCAAAAGTCATAGCACACCATTCCAGATCCAGCCGCACAAAATGAGGTAACATATATGAAGCTTGTCTCAAAACTGCGGGTAGAGATACACTGCAAAATTTCAGGCGGAAAAAGGAAAATAATAATAATAATAATAAGAATAACTAGAAAGGGAAAATTTCAGAAGAAATTTTATGTGTGCCTATGCCGCTGCGAATCAGTGTAGTTTGACATTCATACGGCTACAGAGAGCAAAACTCAGAAGAGCAGCCATTCTCCACCGTGAACTATGGTAAAAACAAACACCGCTCGCGCCTCACAGATGACAGCTTACAGTTTTGGGTAAAGATGAAGTGACTTTGCACAGCCCCGATTTGCAGATGCTGTGCACACAGGTTCATGAGCAGAAGTCCCATTGTACCACGGCAGACCCGACAATGTTTGCATGAACACTCTTTGAAGCATTACGTTATGGACCACTTTTCACACATGCTTGGTGTACCCACACAGCCGGCTGTAGCTTTTCAACTGACAGCCCGACACACACCCAAAAAACAGCCGAAAGAGCACAGACTTTACGCCCGTGGGTCCACCTCCCCTGCAGCGGCACTGCAGACCACGCCCCGCCACACACATCAAACACGTAAAATAAATATTTATGCACTTTTGCATTTACTTTTTGTTTTTGTTATTTTTACACAGTAAATGATTAACAATGGTCTACAGCCAATCTTGTGTATTATTATACAAACTTTGGTTGTAAGATGCAGATAACTATTTAATAAAAAGCTAAATATTTTATACGAGAGTAAGAAAGAAAAGTATATCTTTGTGTCCCCCTTTCCCTGTTAATGCCCTACCTGGCCCCCTGGCAAAAGCTTTGCTAGATCCGCCCCTGCACAGTTACCAGCTGTCAGCTACACAAAAACAGGAGCTGGGTGTTTATTTGTCTCTGAGAAACAGTTCATAACTTCCTTCAACTCATTCATGTCACCTAAAGCAGGGCTCGCAAAATTTCAAAATCCCTGGTAGCCCTTCGGGAGGCACTCTTCAGTTTTTGGTAATAAATTTAAGTAGCCCGAATAAAAAAAAAAAGACAATTTTTGGATTGATGTTTTGTTTCCTTTACAATATTATACATTAAAGTATAATATTGTAAAGGAAACAAAACATCAATCTAAAAATATTTAAAACACAAATTACAACAACAATTTCAATCATCAACTCAAATATTTGGTTCTAATTGAACAAATTTCTATGAACTTGTAAGAACTGTACAACAGGAATCAGTCTGTGTCAGATCCTTATTTTTGACATTTCCACTGAAATCACAGGTAAGAGGCAAGTGCAACCAAGATCTAGGCCATTTGCTTTTTGAAGTTTGCAAAGACTGCTAAATTTTGCCAGTGGTAGTTCACTCTTTGCAACATAGTAGGCTGTTCTAAACAGATTTTTCAGGACTTCTTGTTATGCTTGGTTTATTTTAGTATGCTTTTTGCAATTGGTGTTTGTTCTGGGAAAGATATTGCAGACTGGGCAATAATGCATTTCTTGCATTTGTCATGGGTTCTGATGGGGTCTTTCTTAAAATGACTGGTCCCAGTAACAAAGGCGCTTGTCGACTCAGAAATCGAGGGAAACTCACAACACACCCGGCAGAACATGAGGTTATTTAGCTCGTCGTATTCCAGCCACATAAATTCTTTAGTCCATGAAACCATAAAGCTGCGCTTTCTTTTTCCCTCATAGTCTGATTTGTCATAACTTTTCCGTTTTGTGGTTGGCTTTTCTTTGGCTGCCCTTCTTCACCCTGACCTCTCTTGTTTGGCTCTGCAGAACTAAAATACCTGCTTAAATCCATCTGCTCTTACATGCATACTTACATAACGATCAGCAATTCTCTGCGTAATCAGCCTCTATCACGTTTAAGCTTGCTGCAGGAGATTTCACTTGTCATGTTTGATAGTAAGCTAACGATTGATAAGACGATGTCAGAGGAATTGGTGTGCAATTAATCTGTGACTTACCAATTAGTGCTGTCGCTCTCTACACACAGTTAGCGCAAAGTGAAAGTGAAAGCAAAAAACAAGCGCAAATTCAAACGCGATTTCAATGTGTCACATATTGACAGTGGCTCATCGATGCCGATGACATAATTACTCAGCTACATTTGCGAAAGAATGCAAAAGCATTGACATATCTTTCCCTCCCATGATAGCCCGACGGGCAGGGCTGAGATGGATTTTGGTAGCCCGATTGGAAAATCGCTAGCCCCGGACGGCGGGCTAGCGATTTTGCGAGCCCTGTAAAGGGTAAACCTGTTTCTCCATCACCAGTTCAGCTCTGATGATTCAGTAAGGACATCTCCTGGTTTGGACCAGCCGCAAAAATTAAAATCAAATGAATTCTAACAACAGCTGATCAAGCTTAAACGTGCTGCTGTTGTTTAGCGCGATAAACAAGAGCGAAAAAGCCGATCGTTGATCAGTTTCACGATTGAAGTTGCAACAGGCCAGAGAATGACAGGGAGGCTTCATAACGACAGAATAAATCGTAATATTTTCTCTGAATGTGGGACGACGATTCCGTTTGTACGACAACTCTACGGACTAACCGTTATGAATAAAATAAAGTTCAACGTCAGTAACTTAGCGCGCACACAGCTCTATAGAAACTCCTGTGCAATTCATAACTTCTTACCTGAAATTCAGTTCACCTCACGCTCCTGCCTTAGGTTTGCCTGATCCACGATCTACCACCGGTCGATCGGGCGGTCCCCTCGCCGCCTCCTATGTCTCGCTTCCCGCATGTTTTTCTGACACACACCGGTAGATAGCTGCTCTCTGTTGTAGCTGCGCGCGTTAGCCAAGACCAAACAACTCAGTTATTATTTCCACATCGAAGCGGCGCTAGCTAGTGGCGCTAGCCACGCTAGCTAGTTAGCCGGCAACATCGTCAGATATAATATGGGATGTTTTGACAAAACGAGCAGATATTTGAAGTTTACACACCTACATTCTCGCCTGAAAATATCTTAAAAGTTCATTTTGTGACCTAGAAACACGAATAAAAGACGTTTAAAAGGAAGAGGTGTCCGCCATTGTTGAACTCGGCAGAGGCGTGCTATGCATTATGGGATATTGAGTTTAAAAACAAGCATACAGATTTCGGCCGTACTACTCCCGGTATACCACTAGAGAGAGCCAACCCACCACAAATAAAGTCTGTTTCTATGGAAATTGGCCTAAATTTGCACTAAAATCTAAATATTTCAAAAACTATAAAAGTCATGAACACCAAAAGTGTATACCATACTAGTCCAGCTCCAGCCGCACAAAATGATCTAACATATGTAACCCTATTGTCAAAACTGTTAGGCAGAGAGGCGCGGGAAAATTTTCACTAAAATATTAATATTTAAAAAACTATAATAGTTATAAACACCAAAAGTCATAGCACACCATTCCTGATCCAGCCGCACAAAATGAGGTAACATATATGAAGCTTGTCTCAAAACTGCGGGGCGAGATTCGCTGCAAAATTTCAGGCGGAAACTGGAGAATAATAATAATAATAATAATAATAATAAATCCGACGAATAGTAATATGTGTGCCTCTTGGCATAGGCACACATAATAAATCCGACGAATAGTAATATGTGTGCCTCTTGGCATAGGCACACATAATAATAAATCCGAGGAATAGTAATATGTGTGCCTCTTGGCATAGGCACACATAATAATAATAATAAAAATAATAATAAAAATGTATGTGAGGGACCAAAGATTGGATCAGTCTCACACATGACATTCTTGACTTCTATAACTGAAAATAAGCTAACAACAAATCCACTATTAGTTCATTCTTGAGGCACGTTCGCTAAAATAAATAATGTTCAACAGTTTGAGGAAGAAACTAAAATAATAATAATTCACTAACTATATTTCTGACAGGAGAAACCACTGCATATGGTGGTCATTTGCATCATTTCAAAGTGTAACCCATCTGTCAGACAAAACTTCAAGACTGATGTGTGTGTGTGTGTGTGTGTGTGTGTGTGTGTGTGTGTGTGTGTTGGGAAAATGACCTGCTCACTAGGTCCTGTGTATTCTTTGACATCACATCTGATGGAGACTGGCTGGCCCTCCACCCGGATTAATGGACCAGAAGGCACCGTCACCACACGGGCCGAGCATCCACCTTGAAGGACAGAGAAAACATTTTAAAAGATTAAAGTCTGTAACAGAAAAAAATATGTGTGGAGGCTGAGTTGGACTCTGAAACCTCCAAGATGAAAGAAAATCCTTCTATATATGAAGCAAAATACAATTTACATGAATAATATGCTGTATTTATATACATTTGCCCCTCAGTACAACAGACTATTGAGGTCATATTGAAGTTTGCTGGGCCTGTAGCAGCTTGAATAAGGTAATGATATGTTTGACAATGACACTGATGTTCAATGTTTTAATCATGGACAGTCAGGTGTACTGTACCACACTGGCTGACTTGCAACAAATCCTGGCTGAAGAACAGGAAGCCAAGCTTGGTCAGTGTGTGACCACACTTGGCATCCAGACCAGCATGAGGAGGAGCAGCCAGGCTGTGTGTGGTTCTTCCACATTTTTCCACAACAAAAGAGACACCAAACAAGTCTCAATAGCAGAAAAAGCTTTTTTGGCACTGGTATTTTCCTTAGAAATGCGACACCACTGAAGGTGAAATAAACAGGCCTTTGTCTCATCTGCCACCTTGCTGAGGTAACACTTGAAACAGGTGAGGTGCTGGGTGAAATGCGTCCTTCAGGACGCTGCGGGCTTTACTGTGGCAGTGAGACCTGTAGAGCTCCTCTAAGAAGAGGAGAGCACTGTGCTGATGACTTTCTGGGGTCATCCTGTGCAGGCAAATCTCCTCGTCAGCCAGGGTTTTTAGTTTGGCAGTTACCCAGATGCGTTTGTCAGTGTCGATGGTGTTCGTGGAGTGCTTGATGTAGGAGACCTCAGATGTAGTGTACTCATCCAGGTTTCCCCAGAATAACAAATACTCTTACATCTACAGACTTTATGTAACAGGTTTCAGGAATTGCTTACTTGCTTTAATACAGATTTTACTTGCTGTCAAGTTTTTGTTGTTGTTGTTGTTTTTAATTATCTGTTGTTTGTGGTTGTATTTTGCTGTTTTTTATATTTTAATTTATTAGAATCTGTTTTAATCTGATGTTTTATTGATGTCTTTTTCTCTTTTTGTGTAACCTTGGATTTTTAGAAAGGTGCCCTCAAATAAAACGTATTATTATTATTATTAATATTATTAATATTAGAAATTATTAAGCTTTAGCAGTCAGCAATTGAGAGGTCTACAAACGAGGAAGCATTTTTACAGAGCAAGAAGATATCTTCTATTTTTAAACGTAAACCAGAAATCTGACCACAACGTCAAGAAAAAGCACGATGTGCATGTATGAGTCAGCCTGCTGAGTGTGGATGTTTTCTGTTTCATAAGTGACAAAACTTCATAAAAGCCACAGTTTGTTTCACTTCACCGTCTAATATGCAGCTAATACAAGTTACTATCATGTGACCAACCACCAACATCTTTCCGATTTAATTCAAAGTATTTTAAAACAAAATTTGAAAGTGAAAAAAATTCACACATTTGCAATACCAGGTCAAAGAGCTCAGATCCAGCTCAGTCCACTCAGTGCGAGGGTTTCTGAACTTCACCTTCAACAGATGTTTTAAGTGTCCACTTGTTTGTAATTGATGGATTTGCAACACCGAACAAACACAAATCCCAAAATTGCAGCACCTTTTTTTTTTTTTTTTTTTTTTTAAGAAATAAAACCACTAAAACATTTTGGTGGTGCACTCAAAAATATCAAAACAGAAACCGTTAAAAAGGAAAAAAATGCAGATGCTTTATGGCTCGTTACAGGAAGTCTGGTGGTCACAGTAAAAGGGGAAGCACATTAAAGAGGCTTCCTCTTCTCCCAGAGTACTAATGTGATGTGTAATGGGACAGTTCCTATAGGGCATATATTCAGGTATGCCAGTGAACAGGTCCTGGTTTGTCCCTGTGAAGAAAACCAGCCCAACACCGGCTTTGTCTGGCCGAGCCTGATCATAATAATACAGCTCATCTTTATGGCCGGGCCATCACTTCTCATGAGGTTAATGGGACCATGTCAACTCATGTTGGCTAACTGGTCTTAGTGGGAGTACAGTTCGCTCGGGCAAATGAGAGGCTGAACAGGACGGTGACTGAGAGACGTTTATTTTCAATCTCTTTGATTCACTTTTCAATTCGGCTTAATCCAACATACCAACAGAAAACCTCTGTTTCACTCAAAATTCATCTTTTTTTTTTTAAAGCATTTCTTTAGTCTGTGACACTCACAAACTTCTTCCA
This sequence comes from Oreochromis aureus, assembly GCF_013358895.1. Lineage (NCBI taxonomy): Eukaryota > Metazoa > Chordata > Actinopteri > Cichliformes > Cichlidae > Oreochromis > Oreochromis aureus. The sequence continues at coordinate 13,580,839 of NC_052963.1, read as the reverse complement.
TTCAGATTCACAGCATTAGCACAGGCAGGCAGTTGAAAAGTTACAAATCAATTAAAAGTAAGTGAGGACTGATGGGTTGGATGTATGCCAGGCTGGATACTGGATGTTAAATGCACTATTAATTGTTTAAATAATATTTTTTAAAAAGATAGTCCACCCACAGACAAAAATGAAATATTAAATTGGCAGACTGCAAAATGGGGATTAATATTTGGCTTCTTGTCAAACGATCGCCTGCCCAACACTGTTGCAGTTATTTACCAAAAATGACTGCGAGTACTTAAACTGCTACAGATCACTTGTTTAACTACAATGGCAAAATGAACTGATGAAGATGTATAAGACAGAGCAGGTAAATAATGCACAGTGATAACGATAGTTGCAAAAGATATCACTTATTTTTTTTTATAAAACATCTTCCTAAATCCTGTTGACTATAAACATAACATAAAAAATATTTTCAAAATACATCACTTTTTCTTTTCTTCTTTTTTTAAATAAAAGGACACCAGCAGAGTTAATCAGCCACCAAGCAAAGAAGTGTCTCTTACTGAGCATGAAAATCCCAAAAGTGAGTGCAGTGACATAGTTTTCCATTTTCCTTCCACTTTTTTCCTTTTCCCTTGATTTCCACGTGTTTTTTCTGAAGGTAAGACCAGTCCTTTCTCTCCACTGACACTTAACCACTGTATGTGAGTGCAGGAAATGCGTGACAGCATGACAGAGGAGAGAGAGTCTGTGAGTGTGTGTCTGTGTGTGAGAGAGACAGAGACTGGGCGTAAGATTGTGGTCAACCACCAGACAGATGCTTGGGGCCCAGACTAGTGCCAGCGAGTCTCTGACAGCAGAGGCCTGACCGCCCTAAAAGGACCCCACTCGTGCCTCTTACAGTTCAAGTGGCATTCATAGTTCTGTTTAAGTTAATGGCAGCTAGGAACAAAAATGAAAATTGAAAAGCAGAAAGAAAGAAGAAAAAAGAGGAAGAGGAGAAAAACCTAAATGCTGCCAGTTTATTCTTAACTTTACGTGACAGACACTCAGTGAGGAACCTTCCATTAGTTTAACACTAGCTAGTTTAACATTAATTAACTCAGAGCGGCCAGATCTGTGTCCAGCTCTGGTGGCTGTAACATGACCGAGTGGCGTGCACAGCTCCCTTGGTGGTGTCAGAATACTTATAAAATAACAGTGACCAATTCTCCCAGTCAACTGTTGCACAGGGTAGGTTTTTGGGGTGTATATAGGAAGGGGTGAGGGGGTAATATGGTGAAATCCTGTCCTGGTACAATACCACCATACACCCACAGCTCGCCATGCGTGCCTGATACACAGGGGCGGATCTAGAAGGGTGGCATGGGGTGGCAAGTGCCACCCTAAAATGATCTCTTGCCACCCCAAGTGCCACCCCAGTTTTGCATATGACAGTTGTTTATTAAAATAACATAGCATTAGCACTTTGAGCGTAGTTACAGTTAACAGTGAATATAAATGCTAAAACTGAATATATTGCACAGTGTTCCCCCCCTCCACCATTAACAAATGGTTCAGCCCATAGCACAGACAGTCTTTTTTCTAGTTTTCAGTACCAAGCAATGCTTATGATTGTGCCAGAGCACATTTTGAACAACACCATGGGAATTTCAGATTTCACACAGGTGGTTGGTTGTTGCACTCTGGAAATGGAAGGAAGGTGAGTGTTATTAACCCTCTGGGGTCCACGGACACACTGCACCTCTAAATCACATGACTGATTTAAGCTGACATAGCAACAAGCTGCAGCCACACTGAGTCTTTCAGCCCGTGTTGAAAGATTGGACTTCAACACAGATACTTGGGGCCCCAGACTAGTGCCAGCGGACTAGTCTGGGGACCTCAAAGTATACACCGGTTTTCTATCTATCTATAGAGGTATATAGATATAGATAGATAGATATCACGTTTTTAAAAAAAAAAAAAGCATTTTCTAAGGACAGCACGAAAACAGTAGAGAAAGGGGGGGAAAGCCACCTCTTTCCTGGAAAAATGTACCATGTCGACCAATTAAAAAAAAAAAAATGTCAACACTTGGGATGTGGTTGTTTAGGGAGAGGGGAAAGTTTTGGGAGTGACGGTAACGGCAGTGAGACAGAGCGAGCGAGAGATAAAGAGAGAGAGGGTTTTTCGATTTGTGACATTTAGTGTGGAGTGTGTAGTTAGTGTATTATGTAGTTAGTCTGTTGTGTAGTCATTATTTTGTGTGTCAGTGAGGGCACTAATGAATGTCACAAAGGCACAGTGCACTGTAAACACTCCCACCAAATAGAAAACCAGCAGAGTGATACACCTCCTGCTGTCAGGCCTTTTTTTTTTTTTTTTGTTACTGGCACACATAATCTCTAATTTTAGTTATAGTAATATTTTTCAATGGTTGTACAAAATAAAATAAAAAAACAGCAGGTGTATTGGCTGCAGATAAATAGTTGTATATGTTTACAAAATGTGTGGACAAGTTTTCAAAATCTCAAGTTATAAAAATAAAAAAAACTACTACTAGGATTTTTTTGTGTGATTTCAGATCAGCTGTGTTATTTTAGTATGTCAATGAAAAAACAACTAAATTCAGACACGTGAGGTTGAGCTGAAAAGAACGATACCAAACAAGGCAAAAGGAAAAAAATAAAATGAAACAATTTGAAGATGAAATCTTGACCGTAAAATCAAAGGGAGTCAAAAATGGCTGCTGATAGTTTGGACTTCAGTGGGTTAATCCACCAAATCATGAAATCATGAAAAATTAGGTTTAAATTTCTGTTCATGACAGTGCAGATTTCTGACATTTTGTGTAATATAAGCTGTAACAATGTGATTGTTTTCTAACAAAAAACAGTGAAACTTAAGTTAGACTTGTGTTTGTAAATGAACCGCCCCATGTTGTGTAGCTTTCTGGATTTTATACTTATTGGGCTACATGTTTATTTATTATACAGGCTATACAGTACATAAGATCAAAACTCACATGTTTTATGTAACTAAAGTGTTTAATTATGTGGGCTACAGAAAATAATTAAGTTATAGATGATATTTATATGAAAAACATGTATACTTACTGCATTTGAATCATTATAACCATATGTAACCACCTGCATGTGTGTTTGTGAAAAAAAAGGCTTTGATTTCTTTGCCACCCTAAGAAAATTTCTCTAGATCCGCCCCTGCTGATACACCAGTTTAGCCCTGTCATGATTGCAAGCCCTTCATGCATACAGGGCAACACACCCAGACACTGTCCCCTGGCACAAAGACCTGTCTTGGTACCTACTGGCTACTTTATTCTTTCATTACCCTACTTCATATTCATCACCTGCGGGCTCGGCTGAAAGTTTCAAAACTACAATGTTTAAAATAATTATGAAATCTATACTGAGATGTTGCGACACAGTTAAATAATCTATGCCTAATAAGCAACTCACCTGGACAGCGCACAGCATTGTCTGGTTGTTGCAGATTGCCTCGATGGGTGGTGTCTTGTTGTTTAGCCCACGATACTTTGGCAGCCTGGGTCGTGTTTTGGACATTGCTGCAGGCTGCCCTGAACTGGGGATGTGGGCCAGTAGAGGTGGGTTTGTTTTATTTTATTTATTTTATTTTTTTTGGAAGGTGACGATACACTATGGATTTGTTGTATTCAGCAAAATTATCCTCCTCTCCACAAGTGAGCCATAGAGTGGGCTGACAATCTTAAACCATCACTGGCTGCTTCATCTGCTTCAGTTTTCCAGACGACAAACGTTCTGCTCAGTGGCTCTTTCTAGTTCTTGGGTCTCGCTATTTCCAGGCTAATCTTAAATCCCACTTTTGACACTAGTGTGGCAAGCTCACATCAAAGTGTTAAAATTTGCAATTCTTGTGATCAAAGACCGCTCAGCCCCAGAAATGCAGCTTTATTAGTGTTAACACACGCACACAAACAGGAAATAGTGGCCCCGGCGGTCAGTAATCGTCACGGCAGTCTCAGACATTATGCATTTTAGAGCTCACATACTCATAAATATGGAGCTAGATTGCCATCTTGTGGCCAATAAGAGGAATGATGATATAAATGCACAAAAAACAGGGTAGAATAACAGAAGGGAAACACTGAGGAGATTAAAAATAACCAAAAAACACAAAACTGGAGGTTGGCTTATAACTAACATCAAACAGGAACCAACAACTTAGATGCTGGAGCAGTCGCTGCACCCGTGGCAGTCCTCTTAATCTGAAAAAAGTATTGGAGCTCAAATTTGTAATAATCTCAGAAAAGCTCAGTCTAGTTTCAAAAAACTAGACTGAGCTTTTGTAGCAGTAATTTCTTGAGAGCTCCATTCATCCATCAATCCATCTTCTTCTATTTATCCAATTCAGGGAGTCATGTTTGGGCTTTAGCCTGTCCGGGCTGTTACAGGGTGAGAGGCAGGACCTTCAATAAATACGTGATTAAATCTTATTGGCATATGAGACTAAAACTTCATAATGAGCAAGTTATATTTTTGTGTGCAGCAGGTTGGCATTGTGTGACATCGCTTTCCTGTAATCTGTTCATGGTGCAGGTGTGAAAGTTGCAATTGCACTATTCGAGCATGCAACACTAAAAAAGAGGAGTCAGTTTAAATGGACTGAGTTTTTCTAAGTGGCAGATAAATTTAGATACAACTTATCAGCTCAGCAGTGCGGTTTGTCACACATTGTGTTTAGGATGCTACATGCAGGCTTGCTGTAGTTTCTGGAGTGAGAGACAAAAACATTAACATTAGACTGAACGTTAGATCAACAATGCAGTCAAATATATTATATTTGAATGGAACCTTTCCAACTCTAAGTAAACAGAATAAACTGCAGCTGAAATTTGTCGCCTGTGGTCTCATGCAGCAGTCTTTATATACTCTGTTATTTCTGCTGGTGTTCTGTCTGGTACCAGTCTTTGAGTTTCAGCATCCTTTTTTGACCTATAGCAGACTGTTTTAGCCATTTTTAGCAAATTATGACACAGACTGTGTCACTTCACACCACAGTTTCTCCCGTTTCCATCACATTCACCAAAATCTGCAGTGTAACTTTGACTCTGTGCCTTTTTGGTATCTTGTGACTTTCACTGGACATAGCATTGGACACAGCCATAGCCAGTCAAAATGTGGGACATTGTCTCAAGATGTGGGACAGAAAAAATCCTGTGCAGTCCTACTTAAAGAGGGACATCTGGTCTCCAGCTGCAGGGCTAACATACAGAGCCAGACAGCCATCCACACTCACATTCACAACTATGGCCAATTTAGAATCGTCAGTTAACGTAATGCATGTGTCTGGAGAAGATCGGTGTACACACACAGGCACAGGTGACATGGTAACTTCACAAACCTAGGAAAGGGCCTAGCCAACCCACAGGTTCAAACCCACAGTCCTCTTGCTGTGAGGTGAGAGGGCTAACTGCTCAGCAGATCAAGTTCAAGTTCAGCAGATCATGAACAATGTCTACAAAATTAGTTTCATGTATTTCCTCAAAACATGAGAGAGCAAAATGTTTTTGATCCAGTGTTGTTTACACTCATTTCTACAAGCTAACTGAGTTCATGCATGTTGCATGTTGACAAACTATTTGTGGTAATGAGTCACATGCAAGCAGTCACTTGTTTATCTTTGTTTACAAAAAGTGTAAGTAGGGGAACTCCATAGGTATTATTTTACGCTGCACTGAGATATCAGGCCGTCAGGTCCTACACATTGCTTGTGAATGAAACTGCAACCCTCTACATGATTTCTTCTACACAGCTTTTTTTTTTTTTTTTTAAAGTTGAAGTGTACTGCATACATGAACATGACAACACCCAGAAAGAAAGCAAAAGCCAGTGCTTAACTTAACATCTTACCAAATTCCTCTCACACAGCTAGCTTAAAGAGCTCAGTGAAACAGGCGTAGGCTAAGAAGGAAAGAGCAAACTGATATTTCCATCCAGAACTGCTAGCTCATTTAAAAGTGAGGAACAATTAAAAGTGTGTGAACATTTCGGTTAAACGATGGGCGGCGAAGACAGAACGCAAGATGCCAAAGATGAAGAAGGCGATGAAAGGAAATGAGAAAAAGGAAGCGGGGTAGGTTAAGAAAGGAAACCAAAATAGTGAATTATAATTGTGCAATCTGTCAAAGTGCTGCTTGTTATGTTAACTTCATAATCTTTCTGCTGTGTAAATGCAAGTATCCGTATAAAGATGCATGAAACACTTCCAGGCCACAGCACACACACTCTCACACACCGTGCTCTGGGTTTCATGTTTATTACTTTTCAATGTACAATGTAAATTTTCCAGGCATTGTTGCTGCAGCGTGCTGGCTGCTCACCATACTGCTCCTCTTTGTTCCCGACACCTCTCCAGCTTCTCCTGGCGCTGCCCCTTCAACCATCCACTTCACCTCTCCCTCTGCAGCTGAGCCACAACACACACCTCCCTGCCACACTGCCAAACCTTGACATTGACTCCAAAAGTGGCACGAAGGGATGAACAACCACTCTTCTATAAAATATTCCCTCATTTAGTGTTTTGGACATGATGACGGAAAGTGCTGGGTAAGATCTGAGATCCATGAAAGCCATAAAACACAACACATCAGTAAATCCTGCAGTAATGTCCTATGGTCTGTCATCTTGAGTGAGACCAGTCCCAGAACCTTAACAACCTCAACCACTTGTAGCAGATGGCCGCTCCTCCCTCAGCTTGGTTCTACTGGAGGTTTCGTTCTGTTAAAAGGGAGTTTTTCCGTCCCACTCTCGCCAAGTGGGGATCGTCTGATTCTCTTTACCTTGCAATATAAAGCACCTGCAGGCGACTGTTGTTTTTATTTGACAATATATAAATAAAACTGAAATGAATCGAAGATGATCACTTATCACTGTATTCAAACCATGCGAGTAAAACAAAGCTCACAAAATAATAGACAATCTCCTTCACTGTTGGGTTCAGTTTTTATTATGTTACTGATCTATTCATTTTCATCACCATCATAACCCAGTCAGTCCATGCTGCTGATGCTTTTCAGTCAGAGAAACACAAACAATATCACCACACCATAGATTAATAACAGCGATGCATATCTTACTAATATAGCCACTGTGATATCAGTTTGCTGCAAACTAATGTGGTTTTGACAACACTGAGCCAGAGCTGCACGGAGCCACTGTAAACTGAAGCTAAAATCGAAAAATGAAATCTAGATGTTGGATCTAGATGCACAATGAGAATCTCTTGTGCTTTGTGACATGGTGTGTGTGGCGGAGGTGTGGTCCCTGGCGTAGCTGCAGGGGAGGGGTGGAGCGGTGAGCTCAGGGGGGCGGTACCGGGAGGCAGGTGAGCCACAGGTGGTGGTTGTGTGATGAGTGTTTTTCCTTCTGTGTGTTTATATAGTGACGGCAGAGTCGAGCGGGAGGTGTGCTGGACCGGGACGAACTGTCACAGCGCATTGTTATCATAAATAAAAATGTTTTCGTGAGCAAAAACGGTGTGTGTGTGCGTGTCGCATACGTCACAGTGTGTTATTCTGCTGGAAGCCACTATCACAAGATGGGTAGACTGTTGTCAGCATTTCTCCAGTATCATTTTATCCCATTTGGGTAGCCTCAGTCTCCTGTTCTTAGCTGACCGGAGTGGCACCTGGTGTGGTCTTCTGCTGCTGTAGACCAACTGCTTCAAGGTTTGAGATGTTGTGCATTCAGAGATGCTGTTCTGCAAACTTTGGATGTAATCAGTGTTGGTCAAGTTACTTGAAAAAATGTAAGTTACTAATTACTGATGACTTCTCCAAGAAAGTAATCCCGTTACTTTACCGATTATCTATTTTCAAAAGTAATTAGTTACTTTATTACTTAGTTACTTAGTAACTTTTTAAAAACATGATACACAACCTGAATACGTAATAAAGCAGTAGACCTTGCAGACCAATTCTATTATTTCTGTATAATCCATCATATAAAATTGAATCAAATGAAAAAGTCCCTTTTTAAAAACATTTTTTATTAGTTTGAATCTTTTAATTTTATGCACATTGCATCAAGCAAAAATTAAATTATATGCAACTGTCTTTGACTTAAAGAAATTTGTTTTGCTCAGATTTGAAGTTTTATTTTTTGCTGTAGAAAGAAGTTTTCTTTCCACAGAGTGTACAGCAGAGGCTAATGTTTTTGTCACTTTTTACAGAATCAAACTCAAAGTAATGTCAGTACTTCCAAGCTTTAAATGCTCCATGGTCATACTCTCTCTTGCACTCCATATTATCCATTGTTGATCTACACACGTCTGTTGCTGCCACAGATGTCGCATGCTCGTACATCATGGTTTAGTAACACAGCAATCCAACATGCTTACGAGAAAGTAACAGTAATCTAATTACTTTTTTGAAATAGTAATCATTTACTTGTTACTCAAAAAACGCAATTGGATTACGCGTTACTGCCCTTCTCTGGTTGTAATGAGTGGCTAATTGAGTAATTGTTGCCTTGAAGAAGTTCAGTTGAAGCAACCATTCTCCTCTCACCTCTGGCATCAACAAGGAATTTTTATACAGTGAGCTGCAGCTCACTGTATATTTTCTCTTTTTCAGTCTATTCTGTGTAAACCTGAGAGATGGCTGTGTGGAAAAATCTCAGTAGATCAGCAGATTCTGAAATAGTCAGACCAGCTCATCTGCCGCCAACAACCATGGCATGTTCAAAGTCACTTAAATGTACTTTTCCCTCCTTTCTGATGCTCAATTTGAACCTCAGCACATTTGTCTCATTGAGCTGGTGCCATATGATTAACAGACCGGATATCTGTGTTAATGAGCAGCTGAAAAAATGTGCCTAGGAATGTGGTCTGTTTGTGTTAACAAATAATACTGAACTAAAACTTGGATCTTTTGAACTTAGACTGTATAATTATTATCAAAATGCAAAGCTATCAAAATGCAAAGCTATCAAAATGCAAAGCTATCAAAATGCCTCCTCTTTTTAGTTTTGCACCACATAGATCACACCACAGCACAGCACGCACCACATTTTTCACAGCAGCTCTAGATGTCTCGAGATATGACAAGAGGAAAATATGTAAAGATGCACTGGAAGGTGTGAAAATAAGCGAACAGCAGCACTGTGTGGGCGTCCCCATTGTTCAGTCATTGTTGTTCGCACACAATGAAGCATGTTAAGGCAGACAATAAACTAAAACTTTTACAGTAACATAATATCACTTTAGTGAAGAAAGAACAGAATCTGTCACTAAATTTGGCAATTTTCTGTTGCTATAAACCGACAAGTACAGGAAATTGTCCACCACACACACACACACACACACACACACACACACACACACACACACACACACACACACACACAATAAGCCTGCATGTAGAAAGCCACAAACACATTTTCAGCAAAAAGACAGGATATATGAATCACACACACAAACAACAATGGGCTGCTTGCATCGCTCTGTGCACTCAGAAAAGTTCAGAGGTGAAAATGACGCAGTTTGAAACATTCACCCCCAAACTTATACTGCAAATCATAACAACACCATTTATTTAAAAAAGACCACTGTGCACAGTTTATACTGACACATACACAAATACGTACATACAAATGCACACTTCAATGCAAACAATGTGAATAGTTAACTTTGTAGTAAAATTTAGTTAACTACAGCAGACAGCAGTCATAAGGAGGTGAGCAAACTTATAAAATAAAAACATAAATGATGAATTGTTTGCTTCTTGTAACATCTACACCAAAGGCTATTCGCATAATGAAAGAATCTGCAATGACATTCTTGTAGTCATTCCAGAAAGAAGAAGCTGCTAGATTGAAAGTTAATTGCATATTGAATACTATGTTGTGTGAAAAGGTTTCTGTAGTGGCAGTGAAGCCATTCTAACATAATGTATATGCAAGTACACAATATGCAATTTTGCTCTTCGTAAGCAAAACACTGTTGAAGAAAAAGACGTTAAAGTTTGATATTATATAGTTTGATATTTTATAGTTTGATATCTGCACTGCGGAGCCAATGCAGAGGTGCTTTGAACCTGCAGTTCTATCTAATTGCCAACAGGGGGCGACTCTTTAAAAAAGAAGTCTGGTTCTATAGCGATGTAAAGGAAAACGACCTGTTCATTCGATCAATGTCCTCAGTAGAAACAGTTTTTTTCTGAGTTTCAAGTCACATGACCATAACATGACACTTAGTTTGTAAAACATGGTCCCCATTTGATTCAAACAGGGTGATAAAGCAGGGTATGCTTTAGGGCGTGGCTCTTGTTTTCTCAGTATGATGCTCACCTTGTACATGATGCCTGGTTTCAAAAAGCTACACTCAAAAAAACAAAAAAAACAAAAAAACCCCAAAATGGTGACTTTAAGCAATTAAGATACATGAGTTTTTATGAGTTTTTGAGATCTTTAAATCATCAGTTTCTTTTTTTACACAAAAACTGAACAAAAATGCCAAATGTAGTATGCAAACTGATATATATTGTTTTTCAGTTACCACTGCAGTTTGAATAAAATGAAACATTTCTGGTAATTATTGCATCGTCCAGGCTTTGCTGGGCTGTGAGGGCCAAGAATATATTTTGGAGTATATAGTCTTTAGAAACTTTAGAAACCAGTAGCTGACATCTTTTATATACAGTCTGCCAGATTTTGATTAACCTGGCAAAATGTTTGTAGGAAGCCTCAAATGTCAAGAGGCAAAACAAAAATCTACCATTCTCATATCAGCCACTGTATTTGAATCTAAGTTATTAAGCTATGTAATCTAAGCTATTCTAAGCCAAGTTAAACTAAACTAACCAGCTGCTGGTCTTAGCTCTGTATTCAACGTACAAATATTGACAGCAGTCCAGCTAAAAGACAGTAAACGTGAAAATAAGAGTATTTCCCAAAATGTAAAACTGTTTCTAGGATGTAAATATGGAATAAGTAGCAACAACTAACAACTAATAGCAATATTCTATATAATGTTGCATTAAACAGAAATGTCCATGTATTCATTAAACAGTTACTTTGTATTTAACATATAATTTACTCAAGTATAATGAAAAAATAAAAATAATTCTTTTACAGTTTAAAACTATGAAGTGAAAGTCTGATTGTTCATATAAAATATCTCACATCTTCCAGAAGTCTGTTTCCTCATGTAGACTCACTTTCTGATCTAAGAGGATCCGAAAACTATGTAATATTTGTGATGTGTGTGTTTATATATATAGATAGATAACCTACATTATTCTCAAGGCAGTCCAAGTTTGAGCATCACATTATCAGATAGATTTATAGTTTGAGACAAGCTTAAGTTTGTTAAATATTATTTCCACATACTAAGCTCAAGTTTTTTCACTCTTTTGGTGCTTTTGGAGTTTTCTTCCTGGGCTGAGGAAGAGGAGGAGGCTGCTCTTCGCCGCCGTTACCAGCTGGAGCTGAAGCCTGAAGGAGAGTAAAAATTAGTGTATCAGACTTAAATTTTGTATTTCCACATGACTCACTGTTGCTGTTTTGAATTTTCATTCTAATTTGTGTAAATAGTAGCAAAAAACTACAAAAACAAATCATTTTTGGTCTAGAAAACTTGGCTACTTCTGTGTCCTACCTGCGTAGCCCGTCTGGGGCTGGGCTGAGGTTGGCCGTTGGCGGGCTCAGGCGCTCTGGGACGCTGCTGGGTGCGTGGCTGTTTAGTGCGATTTTGTCGAGGGCCGGTGTTGCCTGCCGGCTGTTGTTGATGGTGGTGGGGGTGATGATGCTGATGCTGATCAGAATTATTTTGATTTGGATGTTGATGTTGATGATGATGACGATGATGCTGATGTTGTTGTTCCTGACTGGCCCACTGCAAGCGAAGCTCCCTCTCATCTGTTACAATAAATATAGGTGACAGATCAGACCTGCAGAATCATAATCACTTTCACTGATGAGGCAAAGCCTGCTAAGACTAATAACATGGCTGTGACAGGGCTGTGTAAGCTAAACTAACCACAGCCAGGAATGGATCATCAGTCAGGAAGAGCCTCCAATAACCTCTGAATCCCAGAACTTCCAGGTGTATTTAGTGTCAGTTAATTTATTGCTAATGTCATGGAAGAGTAGTTTGTAGTTTGGATTACTGAAGTCTGAAGAAACAAGACATATTGGCAATTTAACCACTTTAAAGGCCAGTGTTTGTTCATTTAACAAACACTGGCCTCATTAGCATCAGTAGCACATGGAAAAAGCATACACAGCCATGGCAGCCTGGCATCTGCTCCTCATCCTGGTCACCAGCTCGGTCATACACTGCTGTGGGATGCCATCCTATTCTTCAACTAAGTCAGCCGGTGTGGTTGTGTTAGTCACTTGAGCACAGGACTACAGGCAAGGTATTCCATCCTCTCCACTCTGAAACACTGGAGTTAGTCTCTGACAAACTGCGCTCTGTCGGGGTGAGCATCTTGGAGGAAAGAGTCTGGTCCCAGACAGCAGAGATAAGAGACTGCCACTACTGAAGGATCTCATCTCAATATCTCTCTGCACTGAAGTTGAGACAGCCTCAAAAAATCATGCTGCCTCAACCAGAAGTTGTTACCCTATTGGTGCAGCAATCAGTATATCATTCTCTGTGTCTTCTCCACACCTTAACCCTGCAATTCAACTGCTGTAGCAAGAATCTCATCTCATCACTGTACATAACGTCTCTGGTCTCTACACATGTTCAGGCACCAACTGGCCTTTGTAGCAGGGACCACAGGTGCTGACAGTCAGGTGCCTGAGTACCACCATCAGCACTTGCACCAGAAAAAAAACAAAAGCTCAAAACAAGTATGTAGCAGAATAAGCTGTTTAGCACAGGCAGGGAAGATTTGGCAAGTTATGTAAACAAATAAGTTAATTAAAGAATTTGGAGATTTGTTTATGCAAGTAAAAATATAAGTCATTTAAATGTAAATAATATATTAAGAGGCTTGGAGAGCTCTGCAAATGACAATTCAATCAGTGCACAATGAAGGTTGAATGGGAGGCTTCATAGGGGCTAACTAAAATGGACTTTTAGAGGTTTTGCTGGAGCACAGCAGCTTATATTCTAAATAAGCACATTCTTACCCTTTAGTCGCAAACGCCTCTTCCGTTTGGTCTGGATGCAACAAATGATGACAATTAGGATCAGCACCAGAACAATACCTGATGGTGAGTAATAACAGCATATTAAATTAGAATTGTGAAAGTGAAAAAATATAATTTAATTTCATGTGTTCATTGCTTCAGGCTTTCCTATGAAGTTTTACACCATAACCACAAATATGATGTCAAGACTTTAAGTAGAAAACAAAACATACCTGCTCCACCCCCCACAAAAACCCAGATGCTGATTCCAAATAGTGTGTCAGGAAAAACTTTAAAATAAAAGGAGAAGAAAAGTATCTTGTTAACATATGAGTTAAATAAAATGACCACTTCAGTTCATGAACATTTGGAAAAAGGCACATTTGAACATTTGTACACTTGATAGCACATAATACTTACCAGACTTATAACAGTCTTGTTTAACAGGCAGACTGATCTCAAAGCTGACGGTGTTAGAAATATTGCAAGAGAAATGGGCGTTTGCCACGTCTTTGGCTACTTTTGTAAGCGTATTCCCTTTTTCTGCCAACGGTTTATCGTTCATTAACCATTTGATCTTCTCATTCTGTAGAAGAAAACACAATTTGTGGATTAGTTGAAGGCTAAATCTAACTAGTCTAAAAAGCCAAACTTGGCTAAAATTAGAAATATATTCATCTTTTCCTTAAGTCTTGTTAATTCCCCAGCCTATATAACTAAATAATACATACATAGAGACTCAAACTGTGCTGAAACAGCATCTGTGAGTGAGCGCTTATTGACAGCACAGGTAAAATCTTGGATTAGTTTCAGTAGAGGAGAAATGAGGCCTTTGTCTACAGAATCTTCAACAGTTTAATTATTAGTAAGCAACTTAATACTCCAAATGAAATGTAAATAAAACATTAAATATTGTACTGACCTGACCAATATTGCAACTAAAACTGACATTTTTTTGTGCCCCAATACACTTCATCGTCACTTTGGGCTTCTTCACGGAGTCTGAATAAAGAAAATTTCATTATATCAACATTATATAAACTAATGCTGATAATGCTTTTCTGCAATAACAAGTACTGTTGATTGATAAAACTGAACAGTGACTGTATAATAAAACCGAACACTTTACTCTTAATTACAAAGTATGACAAACTCTTTTTTTTTTTAGTTTATTTAGTACAAACACAATAAATGTGTGCATAATGTGTTGTTACTTACCTATTACACACAAATGCGTACTCTGTAAGTTTCCCCCCACAATTTTTCCTTCTGCATTAAAAACCTCAGGTTTGTACCGTCCTGACTTCTCTTTGGTCAGTTGTGTCAGCTTTAGTGATCCAGTTGAATCAACATCATCATTTTTCCCTGTGATCACCTGTTTCTGTCTGCGATGAAAGACTACACTTGCGTCCTTGAGCCATTTCAGGCTCTCTGATTCCTTTAACTTGTGGCCAAGTGGGACAGTATAGCTTGAGCCCGTTGCAGCGTACACACAATCATCCTGAGAGCCTTTGAAAAAGAAAGGAAAGTGAAGAAAGAAAGAAAAATCAAATGAAAAAAAATAAATTAGTCATGTTACAAAAGCTCTGAACAGTCATATATCAATTTCTAAAAGCTGAGGTAAATTATGATTTTTTTTTTTTTTTTACATAAGAGCAAGTTTAAGTTTTTACTAGTTTTAAATAGTGAAAATCTAAATGTCATTACATCTACAGCTCTATCACAAATTTCATATCAGAACTAGTTTTCATGACATCATGATGGTGACTAATTGAAGTATTAGGCATTAACAGTGTGTTTAGTAGTTATTGACATTGCCAACCAACATCATCTACTATGCATTTTTTGGAACTAACATGGACTGCTCTTAAATTTTGTGATGGGTTTTGATCAAGTTTTAATTACTTTTTCTCACCACTCTCGCAACCAGTACACATCAAAAACTTGTGTACTAATAATGCTTATTTCTCCAAGTTGCTTCTTTGCAAAGGTGTCTACTACTTGCTTGAGTTGGTACCAAGCTTGTAAACACATTTTTTCTGACTTCCTGTATGTCCCAGTTTTTCTGAGTGAGACTCAACTTTTTGTGAGACTCTACTCATGAACATACAAATCTGTCAAATGTCATTCAGATACAATGTATAAGTTGTCAAGTCATCAAAATACAGCTGGTATTTCAGAATAAAGTTAGCAGTTGTAGTTTAGTCACATAATGTCAGTAAGAAGCTGAGTATTGTTGGTTTTGACTGATTGAGCTGACAAACATCTGTAACATGAAATTCTGTGGGCGTCCTGCACACATCACTTTACTCCATCACTGAGGCTGGATGATGGTTACATTTCATCCTGTTGCCTCTCTTCAGACCACAGTGTGCAGAGACGGCATGCTCATCTTAACATGCACTGAATGTGAAAAGTTTGCCATCAATATATTTTATTTGTAAATGTTTGAAGGGGTGACTGGAATCTATCAGAGATCACGAGGTGCTGAGCAGACAAAACACACCAAATGTGCAAAAACAGTTCTCAGTAAAATAGATTTTGCAATCAGTGAACAACTTTGACACAGTTTCAATTTCTGTGAAGGGAACCCACAGGAAATGAGTGGTTATATAAGTCATCTTCTCATGAAGCACAACATTATTATTTTCCAGGATGATTATAAAAAATTAGCTTCTAGTCAAACCTCGTTTTGAGTCACTAATCACGGCTGCGTGAGTCTTTTCTCAGAGGAAGACATAAAGTGGCTCATTAGTAATTACCCTACACCTTTGTTATCACAAATGAAAAAATAAATAATATTTCAGCAAAACCACAGTTTTCTTTAACTTTAAACAAAAGTGTTTTTCTGCTCTAAATCAGAAAACCACAAGTTAGACTCAATACTGTCAACCTTTGAATACCTTCCACTTCCTGTCAACTACAAGAGCTCAGCACCAGAAATGTAGTTTTTTCTTTTATGTGTACTTAAGAAAACATTAAAAAAAGGACATAAGGACTAAAAACAGACAGCACCACACTGTATTAAGATCGGACATAGCTGTTAGCAAATCTGCTGAAATCATCAAAACCTCACACAGCGAACCAAGAAGAAGTGAAATGATGTAATTCCTGACATATAAATCCTGCAGAAGAGCAGAGGTGTAACAGCTTCCACCTACGAGAATACATGTTAACTGAAATAAACTGTGATATAAAGTATTGGATTAAAATTTGACAATGAACTGCAATCACAAGCATTTTTAAGGCAGTAACATGAGTAGAATGAGTCACTTGGTCTCTGATGAAGCTGTTTCCTCTACAAAAATTCACAGAATTGTTCTGTATCGATGAGCAAAGTCACTTTTGCAGTTCATAACCCCGTTTCAAACTGTCATGCTGACAAACAATAGAGGAATGTGTGAAGCCTGCATATACCAGACACCAACGCCATCATCACGCCTCCACAGAAGGTGACATTTAAAAACCAGCAACTATAAGATGCACAGTATGTTCATCAGAAACTGCTTTTTGTAATTCACCTTCTGTTGAGTTGAGCATTTGTCAGATCTATTCACATAAACATGAAATAATTTAAACGTAAACGGCTCAAAGGAAACAGGGGGAACGGAAAGGAATATTTATAATTTAATTACATCAGAAACAACTTTCATTAGTTTGTTTTGTGACTGTAAATTAAGAATTACAATATTTGATGGATGTAACTAAATTTTAAAACTATGTTTTTAATGTTCTTATAACCCATTAGTTTATATATATTCATATAAAAATTCATAAATGCATTTTCATATAACTCAGTTTACTAAAACATTTTTGAGTGTTAAGTTCTTTTTTGCTCTTTTCATGGCTTTAATTCTTCATCCTTTCCATTGTTCAGCTCTCACAGCTCCTTTTCTGCACTGAGCGCTCGCTGCTTCTATGGTCACCTCTACTTTTGCACCTTTGCATCGCTTCCTGTTCATCCCCATCTCAGACCAAAGTTACCACATCAGCAGTGGTGTGTTTCGTCTGCAGAACGTTCTGGACTGTTTCTTTTGTCTGACACTGATGTATTTCTGGCCAGGGTTTGAGTTCACCCCCAAAAATCAAAGACATGCCTCTTTTTTTATATGTGTATGAAAGCACAACCTAAAAGGAAAGTAAGCTTGAAGCAAATATAGAAAAAGAAAAACAGAGTCCAGTTTTTAAATAATAATAATAATAATGATAATAATGATAATAATAAAAAAAAACTGCACACTCACAACCTCAGCAGGAACTAAACCTTCACCCTCGCCCATGTCAGCCGCCCTACCCCACAGTATTACTACAGGTCATTTGTTAGTTCCTCTTTAGTTTTATAGAGTTTTTCCTCAATAAAATAATCACATTTAAAAGACTGGTAAAATTATTTGGGATGGTTTAGTTTACTACAAATAAAAGAAGGACTTTTTAATAGCTTTTTATATTATTTACAGTCACAAAATAGATTTCAACTGAGAGACTCATACAGAAACATAGAAATATAGACTTTTACTGCATTCTGTGGGTATTTTAAAAGGATAAGTATCTTTATAGCGCCTATGGCTGAGAGGTTCAATTGAGTATTTCCTTGACAAAAAATGGTATAAACGTGAACCAATAAGTTTGGATTTTAACAATAAAAACTACACCTGAGAGAATAAACAGGTTAATTGAAACATACCTTTGGAGGAAACGAAGGAGCAGCAGAGCAGAAACGCAGCGATGGTGACAGCAGAAGCCATCTTCTTCACTGTTCTCATCACATTCAGCTAAAAAGAACAGCCTCTTTCCATTATCGAGGTTATTTCCTGTCAGAGCGCAGTAACTTCACATATTTTATGCGCGTGTGCCACCGTACACGCACGTGTGTGCGCATATATGGTTTTGAAAGGAAGTGATCCAAGAGGCCTCATCTGCTCTCACAGATAAAGAACAAAGCAAGCCAAGCAAATGTCACACTTAGAAGACAGAGAGTGCATCTTTTTTTAGTTTTAGTTCAGCAGTATAAATATATCTGTGATCTCCTATTAGAGATGTTCAGAAGGTAACCAGAAGTTCAAACACCAAACTGTTAAAATCTGGGTAGCAGGGGAATTTGTCAACCTTAAAATAAAAGCAAGTAAGAAATATAAAAGCTCATAAAACCATGAGCTTTCATGAGTATGTAATATGACAGTTAAAGTTATGTAAGAACACATTTTATCTGCATTTGTTTCCAGTTAAACACCTGCAGCTGAAAGGTCGAAACTGTAATCATGTCGAGGTTTAAACCTCTTAGCTCTGAGGGTTTGCCATGGTGAAAGGTCAGAGAGCCACCGTCACTGCACACGTTTTACCTGCAGATGCTCCTGCACACACATGTAAATGAGAAAAGACAATGTTGCCTTTGCACCACTGCCCTGTCACAGCGAAAAAGTTCAAGATGCTGATTTGATTCATCTTCGTCAAGGCACTTTTTCCCCTCATAATGTTAAGTCCTTGTTGGATTTTAGTAAGCCTTGTTTTCATGTAAATCTTTTTTGTTGTCCACTTTTGGGAACCTAACATCACATTTTAGGGGTTTTTTTATGATAGGAAAAAAACAATCACCCACCATCCATACCAATATATGTTTATTTTTACTTCAGACTGTGGGTAAGGCTTTAAAAATACTTCATCCTACGTTTCCCATGATGCCATGGAACTCAACGACCGCTTTTGTTTAACCATCTCTGCCCGATTCCCATAAGAGACAAACGTAGCAGCTAAAATCTTATAAAACACACACAGTGTTCTCTTTTCCTCCCTTTTTCTATTTATTTGTTTTCTCACTAGTTTTATTTAAAAGTGAACATGTACAATATTAACACAATATATAGTATTGACCTAAATGTTGTCATTTGATACGTTGTATCGAAATGATCTTAAAAGTAATTTGCATGTGCAGTCCCTTTGCAGGTTACATGCAAAAGATCACAAAAGCGCCACATAAAAAGTAAATCACAAACACCCCACACATCCATAAACCCTCAATCAAGAAACACACACGTTTAGCTATTCTGTGTTAAAACACAAAATACTAATGTGTTAAAGAAAATATAGATCATTTGCAGACTTATGTTCTTAAATATACTGTTCTTTTTAGATAACATGCCTAAGTTCATGCCATGAACATAGCAGACATAGCAGACATAGCAACATCGTCTAACTTTGACTTTTATACTTGAAGCTGCTGAGTAAAGAAGATATCGCACACGCAGGTATCTATGGGCGAGGATGTGTGCATGAATTTGACAGGAGAGAAAATACATGAGGCTTTCTGAGATCTGCCAGTCAAAGATGGTCATTTTGTCATTTCCAGCCTCGTTTTTTTTTTTGGACTCTTTCCAATTTAATGATTAAATCTTTTGTGGATTTAACACACAAAAAAAGCTCTTTCAGACCACTAACTGTGTGTAACGTGTGAGTCCTACCTGTAGATGTCTGATTAAAAAAGAAAGTCTAAGAGTGCAACTAAAGCTCACTTCTCACATGTGGTTTGACGCCTCAGTGCAGGTCCTGGTCGTATATGAAACAGGAGGAAACTCTTTGTATGGTTTTCTGTAAAACACTCTGGTCCAGTCTAAACTCTTCTGTTGGGTATCATATCATTCAGCAATGCTAAACTTCTTTTGGTTTTGGTTTTAGTACCTTAATCTTGTTCCTTTTTCTGTCTCTGTTTGCATACAGATACACAAAAATAAAAAATTCTGGTTTGCACACATTATGAAGGGTTTATAATCTTTTAACTTTACACACATCACACAACCTGTCAAAGCCATCGTTTCCAGTGGCTCGTTCCACTTAAGGTTGTTGAAACACACAGTATGTCAGAACAGCTTAGATTAGACATTAGACAGTTAGATTTGACAGATTTTATTGTGATGAGGAAAAAGAGAGCTTTCATACAGAAAAGTGGAGACCAAAACTCTTTAAGAGTATTTTTATTTTTTCCGTGACAATCAAACTACAGCGGTCAACTGATGACTTCAGGTGTAGCTATTATTGCAAATGAGTCACTGACAGCAAGGAAATGACACCAATGTTAGTGCCTAATATGCAGCAGGGACATATTTAACCAATTTATCCCATTGAATATTTATCAAACTAACACACATTCACATAATGTGGTGTCAGCTTGGTGGGTCACCAACCATAAACACCTACACAGATGGCGGTGTCGTTAAAAACCCCAAAAAACCCCACAGATGATGAGGTCATGGAAAAACTGGCCGTTTACTTTATTTATGTCAGATCTCAAACTTTTTCTGGCGGAAAATATTACTTTCCCCCTTTTCAATATTACACATCACACAAGCCCTGAGGATTTCTTGTCAACTGACCGTGCTTGGGCCCTTGTGCTGAGGACATTGCGACTGTTTCAATCTTGTTTAATTAAATTTCTTCTTCTTTTTTTTAAACATCCTCCAACAACAGGACACTTGTCCACATCTGTTCCACTGTGTTACTGTTAATATATATATATGAAAAATGAACCCTTCAACAGAAAAAGACTCAAACAACAAGGAATCATAACATAAACTAGACTAAAATTCAACTAAACCTTAACTAATAATAACACAAGAGCTTAACATTACTAAAACATATCATAAGAAATCAAAAATATGACATAAACATGTCAACACTTCATTTAAAAGATATAAAAAGAAATATATTTGATTGAAGTTGACCACAGGGTGGCACCATTATATTAGAGATGAATGTAGTACAAAAGCTGCTACAAACATGAAGAACCTTTATGGTATTGTATTTGTAATAGTGGATACCATATGAATTTACACATTAACTAGATTAGAAATCCCGATGAGAAATGAGTAGGTCTAGATTATATTAATCAGACTTATAAGCTTTTGTCTCATGCTCTCCCTTTGTGTTTGTGTTTTGTTTTGTTTTTTGACACAACCAGGTGCTGAAGGTAGTTGCTAAGAGTATGGTCTCATACTCTTAGCAACTACCTAAACCAGTCTTATGGCCCTGCTAGAAAGCAGGTAACCTTCATCACGGCAGGGGAGCAGCTTAAACAACAATCCACAGCCGCTCCAGGCCTACATTGCACCCCATAGGATTGGCAGCTAATGATGGATCTTGGCAAGCAATAAACAGCCAGTCCTGATAGAATTGACTGTTCACTAAATTGCCCATAGGTGTGAATGTGGGTGTGAATGGTTGCCTGTCTCTGTGTGTTGGCCCTGTGACAGACTGGTGACCTGTCCAGGGTGTACCCTGCCTCTCAACCTATGGTAGCTGGGATAGGCTCCAGTCCCCCTCCACCCTGACAAGTATAAGCGAAAGAGAATGGATGTTCACTTGTTTGTCGGGTTACTTCTTAGTTGGACGGCAGCATGTGACAGGAATTAAAAGCTACACTTTAGGTATTAGCATTGTCTCATGGCCAACGGTAAGCCATTCATTTTACCTGAATCCATCAGTCTCTCCCTTCCTAATTATTTCCATTCACCTGTTTTCATACCGTTTGAATTTCACCTACCTGGATAAAATGAGGAATACAGTGAGTATTCCTCATTTTATCCACAGCTGTTACTGCTAGCACCAGCTGTGACTGTGAGGCCTCGTTACTAGTTGTTGCTGGTTTTACTGTTCAGGTAGTCCAGCCGTGTTTGTCTGTTGGGGAAGGCAGCGGAGCTAGCGTGTGAGGCTGAGAGGCTACAATGCCCTCTTTGTAATATTTTTTTTTCCTTCACACTTTCATGTGTCAGATCATCAAACACATATTAATATTAGACATGGTCTAGTCTGGGCTTAAATACAACTTAAGGCCTTGCTTTTGGATACAAGATATTTATGCAGTCTAATAAACGTGGAATTAATCTATTATTAATACATAAGCGTGGTCGCCAGTTTTTAGAAGCCATCACATCAACCCTACATCAATCTTGAATACATTGACTGAGGTTATCTTAGCTAATGTTAGACTTGAGGGTCCTACAAATCACACTTTCACCCAGATAAACAGTTTGATTACATCCTTAGATCATATGACAGTTTATTCACTGTATATGAGTGTGACAATGTTACATTCAATTCAAAGACAATTTAAATAAATGGCCTGTATTTGTATAGCGCTTTACTCAGTCCCTACGGACCCCAAAGCGCTTTACACTACATTCAGTCATCCACTCATTCACACACTGAATAAGGCATGATTTAGACTTCTGTGAGGAGGACTAGTCTTTGTAGAGCCTACGATGTAACCTATGTAAGTGGCCGATGTCATTGTCGCCATTTATGCTGAATTTAGAGGCATTTTGTACCTTGTACTTTAAACAAATTGTTACATCTGCACTAATGGCAACATTTCATCTGTGGGTTTTTACTTGCTGTCGTGGCTATGCTTCAGTCAGTGGCCAGTGTTGATGTCTTTTGCCTTTTGGTTACACATAGCCAAGGTTGTATAACCCACAGTGGCCATTACATTTGTGGCCTCAAGACTTGTCTTGCCAGATGTTCCTTTGCCTGACACTGTTTTGTGCAGCATTTTGCCTGATGTTGACCCGGTGGACTTGAGCTGGGTAACTGTACATGTGCCTACCAATAGTCCTTCTCAGTTACTTATCCACTGTGGTTGTTTGTCCCATTACTGTAGATAAATACTGAATCAGCTGGTGTTGGCTTATGAGATGGCTGTAGCGACAAACAGCAACAGTATCACAAAAACCACACTTCCTTTTTGCAGAAGAGTTGGTGGAAGTGTGCTCTGGTAAGCAGGTGGTAGCCATTGCAGGATGTGGATGACCAGCTGCTCTGTTGTTCATTGCGTCATTCTGTCATGAAGGTGAGAGTGTGAAGAAGTAGAAGGCCCAAATGCAGACTTATGAGACAAACTTGGAAGAACAAAAGTTGAGCCTTTGAGGTACTGTATGTTAAAAAAAATAAAATGAAAAAAATTAACTCCAACAGAAATTACGTGTTGTGTATGACTTAGAGCTGGGCGATATAAGATTTTTTCATATCACGATATGTTTTTTTCATTTCAGGCGATAACGATATATATCACGATATAAGCCAAATAACTATATTTGTAAGATTTAAATGTGACGTTACTCACAAGTAAAATGTGAAATAATTAGCAGCTTGTTTTGATTTAAATATTTATTTCCCATAATAAGTTCAACAGGGTAGATGTACTTAAGGAACATGAGACTTCAGTTTCAGATAAATAAAGGCAAATATTGCAAACTACACAAAAGGCAGCCGCTAAAGCGTTTAAGTTTCAAAATAGAACAAACAAAACAGACTACTAAATTGTCAATTCCACTTAGAAACAAAATATTAATTCTAAAAATAAATCTTAGGTCGTTTTACAGAAGAACAGACAAAATTAACTAACTTTTGTCAATATCAAATAAACTGAGAACTAAAAGGAAATTCTCAATCTCTCCTTGTTGTATAGCTTAGCTTTTCAAACAGTTTTAACAGTTACTTTAGTCTGACAAAAGCCGAATGACGAATTAGCGCTTTCAGTCAGAGATTGAGCATGCACCGCTTTATTGTATTTCCAGACTTGCTTTCGGCACAATTTACAGTGCGCGCTACTCTGTTTTTGGTCAGACTTGAAATAGCTGAAATACCTTCACACTACGGAACTTCTGTGGCCCTTCCGTTCGACAAGCTCTCCGGCATTGGAACCATCATCTGTTTTTTCTTCGGTAACCTTCGCTCACGCTCTTGGTTGATTTTTCTCTAGTCGGCAAACTCCTTTCCTTCATTACCCGGGCTGCACGGCTGCAAAACAAATACATGTGCGCCTTTGGCGCTCGTGCTGTACGTAACAAGTCACGTGACGTGACGCTGCGGCTGTGATTGGTTCGGCTCTGCGCTACTTAATTTGGATTGGCTGTTCTTTTTTTGTTTTTTAAGAGGACAAGAGAGATGAGGCCTATCGCAATAGTTTAATTTTTCTATCAAGAAAAAGTTATTTCGCAATACATATCGTTATCGTTTTATTGCCCAGCTCTAGTATGACTACATAAAAATAGGTGAGTCTGAAAAATATTTTTAACCCACAAAATATTTGTAAAAATTTTACTTGTCTTAAGGCTACAAATACACATATGGGATCATGAAGGACGTGGAAACAGGAGGGAAAACTAAACACACAAAAACGATTAATGACAGGTAGGAGGTAAAACTAAAGAAAATGCTGGGACAACAAAATAAAAGAGGGAATATATAGTAATACTGAACTTAAGTTAACTTAATACAGGAGACAGAGATAAAGAGAAACTCTGAGGAATCTCAATTACAAATAGAAGGTAGAACTAAGTAAAGGATCAAAACACTAAGCAAAGACCTGAAGATCTATGGGCTCTATAGTAAAGTCCCGTCCCATTTTACTGCACATATACTTTCTTTTAACCAATCATTCGTAACCATAATATCACCCCCCACAGCTTTGCAGATGACACAGTTATTGTCAGGGGGCTGGGTCTTTGACACAGCATTTTAAGTTTATGTCATATTTTTGATTTTTTACGATATGTTTTAGTAATCTTGGATGAGTGACAAAAACGTTTCTCCCACAAAACGCTACGTCCAGATGAACAGAATCAACTTTTGGAGATATACTTACCTGGATGATTGAGCATGCATCAAGATGTTTTAGTAATGTTAAGCTCTTGTGTTATTATCAGTTAGGGTTTAGTTGAATTTTAGTCTGCCTTGTTGTTTGGGTCTTTTTCTGTCCTCTGTGTAAATTTGTCTGGTCTTCTATGCAGGGGCGGATCTAGAGAAATTTTCTTAGGGTGGCATGAGGGTGGCAAAATCAAAGCCTTTTTTTTTCAAACACATATGCAGGGGGTTACATATGGTTAAAATAATTCAAATGCAGTAAGTATACACGTTTTTCATATAAATATAGTCTATAACTTAATTATTGTCTCTAGCCCACATAATTACACACTTTAGTTACATAAAACATGTGAGTTTTGATTTTATGTACTGTATAGCCTGTATGATAAATAAATATGGAGCCCAATAAGTATAAAATCCAGAAAGCTACACAACATGGGGCGGTTCATTTACAAACACAAGTCTAACTTAAGTTTCACTCTGTTTTTTGTTAGAAAACAGTCACATTGTTACAGCTTAAATTACACGAAATGTCAGAAATCTGCACTGTCATGAACAAACATTTAAACCCAATTTTCCATGATTTGTTGGATTAACCCACTGAGGTCCAAAATACAACCGGCCATTTTTGACTCCTTTTGAGTTTACGTTTGTATTTCACCCTCAAATTGTTTCATTTTATTTTTCCCCCTTGCCTTGTTTGGTATCATTCTTTACAGCTCAACTGAATTTAGTTGTTTTTTTCACTGACATACTGCATTAGTGTTACTGATCTGAAATCACACAAAGAACTTAAAAGCCTAGTAGTATTTTTTTACTGTAAAAAAAACCACAGACATGTTGAGTAAATTTTTATAACTTGAAATGCAAATATAAAATGTACATTTTGTAAACATATACAACTATTTATCTAAAAATGCAGCCAATACACCTGCCGTTTTCTTCATTTTGTACAACCATTTAAAAATATTACTAAAACTAAAATGAGAGAACAATCAGGTTTCGCAATAAGATGCCCCACAAATGGTGTGTGCCAGTAAAAAAAAGTTTTTCCACCAAAAGACAGAACAGCACAGGGATAAACCTGCAGGCCTGACAACAGGAGGTGTATCACTCCGCTGGTTTTCTACTTAGTGACAGTGTTTATGTTGCAAATGTGCCTCTGTGACATTCATTAGTGCCCTCACTGACACACAAAACAAAACGACTACACAACAGAACAACTACACAAGACAACACAACACACTAAGTATACACTCCACACTAAACGTCACAAATCTCCCACATCTAAAAACTCTCTCGCTCTCTCTCTCTCTCTCTCTCACTCGCTCGCTCTGTCTCGCTGCCGTTACCGTCACTCCCAAAACTTTTCCCTCTTCCTAAACAACCAAATCCCACTTGTTGACTTTTTTTTTTTAATTGGTCGACATCGTGCATTTTTCCACCGATAGGAAAGAGGTGGCTTTCTTTCCTTTCTTTACTGTTTTCGCGCTGTCATTAGAAAACGCTTAAAACACACACACACACACACAAAAACGTGACGACAGTATTTAGAAAAAAGCATGGCTTATATATATTATCATAACTGTGGATTTACTGGCCTGTAATTAAAATTTAAAAACTTTGAAGTCCGAACTTTCAATGTGGGCTGAAATAGAGACTCAGCGTAGCTGCAGCTTGTTGCTATGTCAGCTTACATCAGTCATGTGATTTGGAGGTGCAGCGTGTCTGTGGACCACAGAGGGTTAATAACACTCACCTTCCTTCCATTTCCAGAGTGTAACATCCAACCACCTGTGTAAAAAGCGAAATTCCCATGGTGTTGTTCAAAATGTGCTCTGGCACAATCATAAGCATCGCTTGCTACTGAAAACAAGAAAAAAGCCGGTCCTGCTATGGGCTGAACCATTTGTTAATGGTGGAGGGGGGGAACACTATGCAATATATTCAGTTTTAGCATTTATATTCACTGTTGACTGTAACTACGCTCAAACTGTTAATGCTATCTTATTTTAATAAACAACACTGTCATATGCAAAACTGGGGTGGCACTTGGGGTGGCAAGGGATCATTTTAGGGTGGCTCTTGCCACCCCATGCCACCCTTCTAGATCCGCCCCTGCTTCTATGGCAGCGGTCCCCAACCTTTTTTGCACCATGGACGGTTTAATGTCAGACAATATTTTCACGGACAGGCTTTTAAGGTGTCACGGATAAATACAACAAAATAAAATGATATGACCAAAGGAAAAAACTGGTATTTTGCAAATTTAATAAAAACGCTAATTTACTATGTAATTGTTAGGGATGGGCCGATTCGATATTACGTATCGGTCCGATACTGACCTAAATTACTGCATTGGTTATCGGAGAGGAATAAAAAGTGTAATCCAATCCATTAAGTATCACAAAAACACCTTACAAAAGTTGCGAAATGGCGTAACCCAGCTCATGACCTTATCACGTCGGAGCAGTATGCATCACGCGATAGAGCGTGTGTGGCGTGCGATACCGGTCGGTGGTCTGGTTGAGCATTTGGAGCCTTGCTACGTGCTTCCAAACTGGATTTTCATCCCAGAAAAAGCTATCCCAGAGAAGTAAGGGAAGTGTGTAAGTACATCTCTGAATGTTTGTAAAGCATTTCCACGTTAACCTTAACAACCGATATATGGAGCCACAGCTGGACTGGCTATCAGCTGTGATTTTTACAATTACAGCTGAAGAGTTCTGTATTGAGGTGAAAAGGAACGCGATTTGTCCCGTACCTAAGCTAGTATGAAAAAAAGACACACAGCTGGAGTTATTTTTGGATCCGCTGCAGTTTGCTTACCAGCCTGGCATCGAGGTGGAGGATGCCATCATCTACCTCCTGCACCGAGCTCTGACTCACCTGGAGAACCTGGAAGCACTGTGAGGATCAAGTTCTTTGATTTCTCCAGTGCTTTCAATACCATCCAGCCACAACTTCTGAGGGACAAGCTGGAGCTATCGGGAGTGGACCACCACATGTCCCAGTGGAGACTGGACGCCCACAATATGTGAGGACACAGAACTGTGTCTACGCTGGTCTTCATTACGGGGGCCCCACAGGGAACTGTGCTGACACAGTTCCTCTTCACCCTCTACACTGCAGACTTCTCCATCAACTCCCCACGCTGCCACCTACAGTTCTCTGACGACTTTGCCATAGTCGGCCTCATCACAGGTGAGGACGACTCAGAGTACAGACAGTGGACTCTGGACTTCGTGGACTGGTACCAGCAGAACCACCTGCTGATCAACGCTGGGAAAACCAAGGAGTTGGTGGTGAACTTCCGGAGATGCAGACCCCACTACACTGACACCGGTGAACATCCAGGGAGTGGACACTGAGATAGTGGACTCTTATAGACTATTACAGGAAGGGTCAGAGCAGACTCTACCTGCTGAGGCGGCTGAGGTCATTTGGAGTTCAGGGAGAGCTTCTAAAGACATTGTATGACTCTGTGGTGGCATCTGTCATTTTTTACAGTGTTGTATGTTGGAGCAGCAGTTTATCGGCAGCTGAGAGGAAGAGGTTGGATAAACACATTAGGAAGGCCAGCTCTGTTCTGGGATGCACCCTGGATCCAGTGCAGGTGGTGGGAGACAGAAGGACTCTGACCAGAATAACATCTGTGATGGACAGAGTCTCCCACCCCATGCATGTAAATGTTGCTTAACTGCAGAGCTCCTTCAGCGACAGACTGCTGCATCCTAGATGCATGAAGGAGTGTTTCCGCAGGTCCTTCCTCCCTGCAGCTGTCAGACTGTCAGATGTTTACATCAGCGCTGTAACTTGCACTAATCAACTGAACAACTATTATTGTTATAACTTGCACATTACTTTTCTCAGTTTATATATACTAACTTATTGGAATGTTACATGTCTACTTTTCAATGCACAGGTACAATACACAATCTGTACTTTTATAATTATTCTAAATATTCTTAACTATTTAAACATCTTTCAGTATCCTGCTCTGTTTGCCCACTACAACCTGGGTTTGCCACTTATCTGCAGTGTTGGGTAAGTTACTTTAAATTAGTAACTTAGTTACATTACTAGTTACTTCTCTAAAAAAGTAACTCAGTTACTTCAAGTTACTCGTTACTTTCAAAGTAACTAGTTACTAGGGAAAGTAACTTTGGTTTTACTCAGAATTCTCTTGTTAATGTGTTGCTTCTGTAACTGGATACCCAGCCAGATTGCCAGTCTTCTAGCTTGCTTACTTGCCACAAGTGCACTGTGCCACCTACCAATAGAAAGGAAAAAATAATGTGCACATTTCCACGAGAGAAATCCCACGCCTGGACCGTCGTTGACCGCCGCCATGATTCTAGCCTGCTTTTTACATCCAACACAAAAACTGCAGTCGTGGTGCTTTTGATTGTACTCAGAACTTGGAAATTCTGCCTTCTGAATAGGAAGATGTAGGTAACACCAGACTGCAGATGAGCTGCATCCAGGGCTGGACTGGGACAAAAAATCGTCCCGGCATTTTGACTAGAGACCGCCCACCATTATAGGAAAAATCATAAAGCCTTTGAATGAAAACAAACACTGTTGTGACAGTGATGTACACTGTTCTGATGGTATATATGTATCAATCTATCAATTGTTTGTTGTAAGACTCAGATAATTATTTAATAAAAGCTAGACATTTTAAATGAGAATAATAAAGAAAAGTATTTCCTTGTCCCCCCCTTTCCCTGTTAATGCCCTACCTGGCCCCCTGGCAACACTTTGCTAGATCCGCCCCTGCACAGTTACCAGCTGTCAGCTACTTAGAAAAGGATGCTGGTGTTATTTGTCTCTCAGAAACAGTTCATAACTTCCCTTCAACTCATTCATGTCACCTAAAAGGTAAACCTGTTTCTCCATCACCTGTTCAGCTCTGATGATTCAGTAAGGACATCTCCTGGTTTCATCTGCATGTTTCACTCTCACCAGATAACCAAACCGATATCATGACCAGCAGCTTTACAGCTGTGGCTCCAGCAAACATCAGCTGATAGTAGAAATTAATATTAAATAAATTCTAACAACAGCTGATCAAGCTTAAACGTGCTGCTGTTGTTTAACGCGACATCCGCTGGTTTCTTTTTTCTGGCGCAAAGTGGGCGATGAATAAACAAGAGAGAAAAGCCGATCAGCTGATCATTGATCAGTTTCGTGATTGAAGTAGAAACAGGAGAGAATGAGAGAAGAAGAGGCAGCTGTGCAGCTCCAGCTTTGTGTCTTTTTCATTGTAGCTGAAGTCCGGGACAAACTGTGTTCCTTTTCACCTCAGTACGAAACGCGTAATATTTTCTCTGAATACCAGACGATTCTGTTTTTTAGGGGATGGTTGGCAACTCTAATAATTAACCGTATGAACAAAATAAAGTTCAACATCAGTAACATAGCACCCACCCAGCTGTATAGAAACTCCGTCATGCTAGCTAGCACGCAGTACGAAAAAGTCAGCACAACGAAAATAAACTCCACCTAAACTTGGTTTATATCTGACCCAGATAGACTGCAGGTCATAACTTCTTACCTGAAGTTCAGTTCACCTGACACTCGGACCGGCGGCCGCTTCGGGTCTCTCCTCTTGCCTCCCTTTTCCTTCATCCACCCGCTGGCCTCCACCACTTGCTAATGTTATTGAATCTGTGGAAGCTCCGCGATGCCACCACACGAAGTAACGAGTAACGAGCCTATCTAAATCCCAGTAACGAGTAACGCGTTCCTGGTTTTGGCATAATAACTAGTTACCGTGCTCGTTACCACAATAATAACGTAGTTACTGTAACGCGTTACTTAATAACGCGTTAGTCCCAACACTGCTTATCTGTACTTTAATTTCAATAACTGAACAGGACTCTGCTTTGGTAACTATTGTCCATGATGTAAATATGTAAAAATTGTGCGTGTTTCTGTTCTATGTCCTGTGTCCTGTTCTGTTTGTACATGTGTTAAAGCGCTATATAAATACAGGCCATGTGTTCATTTTGGTGCTGTTACAACCAAATTTCCCCTTGTGGGACCATTAAAGGATTATTCTATTCTATTCTCTCCCCCTCCCTCTCCTGTTGCTACTTCAATCAAGAAACTGATCAATGATCAGCTGATTGGCTTTCCTCTCTTGTTTATTTAACACCCACTTTGCGCCAGAAAGAGGAAACCAGCGGATAGACAACAGCAGCACGTTTAAGTTTGATAAGCTGTAGAATTTATTTAATATTACTTTGCAGTATCAGCTGATGTTTGCTGGAGCCACAGCCGTAAAAGCTGCTGGTCATGATACCGGTTTGTATATCTGGTGAGAGGGAAACATGCAGATGAAACCAGGAGATGTCCTTACTGAATCATCAGAGCTGAACAGCTGATGGAGAAACAGGTTTACCTTTTAGGTGACATGAATGAGTTGAAGTTATGAACTGTTTCTGAGAGACAAATAACACCAGGATCCTTTTCTATGTAGCTGACAGCTGCTAACTGTGCAGGGGCGGATCTAGCAAAGTTTTGCCAGGGGGCCAGGTAGGGCATTAACAGGGAAAAGGGGGCACAAAGAAATACTTTTCATTCTTATTCTCATTTAAAATTTATTAAATAATTATCTGAATCTTACAACCAAAGTTTTCATCTGATGTAAAATGTATACGACTCCATTATTGTATATAGTAAATATTAAGTCTAATATACACCCTAGTAAGCTACGGTACTTTTTCCTTTGGGAATGTACCATCTGTGCAGTCTGCAATTCTGTTGAAAAAAGATGTTGAATCTTTTGAATTATTGTCTAAAATAAATTGGGTTCTGTCCATTTGTTTTACACGTGCATTAAATTAAAGTTGATTATGTCGATTAAGCATAATGAGCGGGAGGGTGGGGGGTGGTTCGCTATTTTGGTTTTTGGTGTTTTTTTGCTGGGAGTTGTCAACCCTATTAGTTAGGTTGTTTAATATTTTTGCTAAGTACTGTTTAGAGTAATACCAGAATAGGGAGGATGGAGTAGGTTTAAGTTTATTAGATTGATCAGTGTTGCTGAACTATGAAATATTTTGCGTGCAGTGTATTTTTTGCATACAGGTATAACAGAATAGCTTTAGTGTTTTGTTTTTTAAAACTTGAGTATGAAGTTATACAAAATGCAGCAAGCTACACTATTTTGGATTCATATCGGTATTGGCACATATCCAAATTCATGATATCGGTATCGGACATAAAAAAGTGGTATTGTGCCATCTCTAGTAATTGTATTATTTTATTAGGAGCATCCTCCTGAAATGCTCCAACAACACTGAGAGCAACATCCTCCTCTCTGCCCCTTAATGCTCTCCGGTTGCTATGGTAATGCATAGATATTTCTTTCAAAATAAGACACACAACTACAACACCGGAAAAGACCCAGGGAAACAGAGTTAACGATAAAAACCCTGAAAAACATAAATTTCACCCCCGAGCCTCAACTCTCGTGGCCTGATACCAAACAACCTGTCTGTGGCCCGGGCGTTGGGGACCAC
Source organism: Oreochromis aureus (assembly GCF_013358895.1). Taxonomy (NCBI): domain Eukaryota; kingdom Metazoa; phylum Chordata; class Actinopteri; order Cichliformes; family Cichlidae; genus Oreochromis; species Oreochromis aureus. The sequence continues at coordinate 13,548,567 of NC_052963.1, read as the reverse complement.
TACTCTATTCTTAACCTTTTGTTTCCATGTGTTGCTCCTCCACTGTGTTATGTGGTTCACGTCTGCGTGTTCCGTGTTCTATTGTCAAGCTTGTGTTGTCATGTTTACGTGCCATTATGTTTCCCATTTTATTTTGAAGAGTCTGGTGTTGTTCAGTGTGTTTAGTTTTGCTTCCCCTGTGGCGTCATGTTCATTTGTGTCAGCTGTGTTTCCCCAGGTGTTTCCACTTCCCGTATTACCTTGCTGTGTATTTGTGTCTCCCTCTGTTGAGTTTCCAGTCGTCTGCTATGGTCATGCAATATGGTTTCTAGGTTTTTATGAATCCGGTTTTCACGTTTAGGATGGTTCATTTTTTTCTTTCTAGTTTTCCCAGTTTAGGTTTTTGTTTAGTGTTGAATCGATTTTGCCTTTTGTTTTGTACTTTTTAATCAGCCACAATAAACAGATCATTTTCTATTAAGAATCAAGTCTTCATTTCACGTGTTTGCATTTGGGTCCTTCTCCTCACTCGACACAGTCTGCTTCCGCCAACTGTGAGAGTTATGTGTCCTTCTGCTGTCAAACAGCCCCAACAGTCTTGATTATTTGTTCATCTACCTAGTGATATCAAACACTCACTATTTCATAGATTTCTAAAACTCAGTTATCAATCTGATGTAATAGTTATTGGTCCAAAAAATTCCACTGGCAGTAGGGGTGGAGCCGAACCCAAATGTGGTATTCGGAAAGGCACAAAATACGTGTTTTTTTACAAATAGTTATTTCAAATAAGTACTTTAAAAAATATTTGTATTTGGGAACAAGGAAAAACTGTATATAGAAAAGCTGAGTTTCCTCATGAGACCGCAGCGCATGACTGGATGAGTGAGTGAGTAAAGTGTGAAAGAGGTGACTGATACAGGCTGCTCCACACAGCAACAGAGAAGGCTTGGCTGACCGAAAAAAAGACTGAACTGCATCAATATTTTTGTTGAATGGATTTTTTTGTACCTTAACAGGGTTCTGGATGCAGCTTATAACTTTTACGAAGATCGGGAGACCATTCCATTGCATTATTGACGTCTGCAGTCGGGTGCTCTCATGTTCGTTCTGTTTACATAGCTCGGCAATTTAAACAATAGGCTGTTGACAGAGTAACGTTAACGTTTGGTTTAAAAGGTTAAAACAATGTGTAGTTGTGTAGTTGTATCGAAATGTATGCACTTGTGGGAGTTATATGGTACGTTTAAGTTACTCTATCTTTTGCAGACAGCAAGATGTAGGTAGGCTATAGGCCAGTTAACCTTAGCATAGCTTCCCGTCATTCATTAACTTAGCTGAAACTCCCCACATGGATATGGGCAACCAAATACAAAAGTGTTGCTGCTCCTGAGCCACCTCTTGATTTCCACCAGCCAAAAAACTTGCTGAAGTTCTGTGTGGAAGCAATTTAAAGTCAGTGCTGCAGATGAAACCAAAGTGATATGTAATGTGTGCAAAAGTCAAATCAGCAGAGATATCAAACATATGTCAACTTCTGGTATGCATAATCACATGCACTTAAAGCATCCTCTCCTGGTACTGTATGCCAACCCCCCACAAGCACCAAATCATCATCACAGCCATGTTCTGCCTCCTGCAAGTAAGTTTCACTGTCTGTTCAGCATCCTCCAACAAGGACAGGTGGTGGTGGGGTTCATGATGTTCATAACGGTATTTTATTAGTTGTTGGTTTTAACCATGGATGAGGCAATGACTGTTATGTTATTTTCTTTTCAATGACGTTCCTTCTTACATGTTTATTTATGGAAAAGCATCAATAATGTTGCAACTAATATTGCATATCGATAATTATTATAATGGATATAACTAAAGAATATTTACACTATATTGTCAGTAGGGATGGGTACCGGTATCTGTCGGTTCTGACATAAACGGTAGTAACCAGACCGAAAAGCAGCGCACATTTCGGTGCTTTTTTTCCTGAGATGTCATACACTTTGGATTCTAGCCAATCATTTTACGTTTCCGAGGATAGTAGGCGGGGCCAGGTACGTACGTTCTTTTAGAGCAGAGCTACAAATTAAAAATGCCCAAGGCGAAGCGGTCAAAGTCTGGCTGTACTTCACAGCAAAAGATGCAAACTCAGCAGCCTGCAACAAGTGCTTTAAGGTGATACTGTGCAAAGGCGGTAACTCCTCGAATCTGATGAAACACCTGGCGACGCATAGCGTTTTTTTTTTAAAGCTGAGAAATGCGCCGTGTTTGATAGCTTGCTGCGAGACCTCACACCGTGCACATCTACTGCGGGTGTGGTGCCTGTTATCGGACCCGGAGTTAGCAACATCCCCCAAAAACCCGAAGAGGAGAGTCCTGGCCCTGCCAGTGTAGCAGAAATGATGACGGATGATGATGGCAGCAGCAGCCGTTCTCCTCTGTGTGAGTAGCTTCATGTTGTTCGTGTGTAATTAACATTGAGTACGCTAACCACATTATTAAATTAATGCATGTAAGGTGAACTAGCAAACACCGTTATAGTTACATGCGGCTGTCTTCTTGTTTGATGGCAGATACTCCCTTCACCCTGGCCAAAAAGGCCAAAATGACCAAAGAAAAAGTGGAAAACAGTTAAACATGAGAGGTTTTTGGACAAAGTTTGTGTTTTTTCCATTGTTTAAGCACTGCTTCCAGCCAAGAGTGATACCATATATGCCCTATAGCTGCAGAAAAGGCTAACATTGTTATCTTTTACAAAAACAGCTGAACATGAGAGGTTTTGGACCAATTTTGTGTTCTCCATTCTTTAAGCACCGGTTCGAGCACCGTTTAAGCACCAGCACCGTTTCAAAAGTACTGGTTTGGTACTGGTATCGGATAAAACCTAAACGATACCCATCCCTAATTGTCAGTTAGAAGTGTAACGCAAAAAAACCTGGATTGTTACACCGATTTTGAAATTTACTCGAATACAAATACAAATACTTTTCCCCTCTCAACAAATACAAATACCAGCTGCTTTGGACATCTCTAACTGGCAGTTAACGTGGCTTTTTAAACAAAAATGTCTAATAGTCTTTGTAACCTGTGAATGATTTCTGACTCTGACCATGAATTGAGCATTTGAATATGCCAGTGGGAGCTGGTTATTCCAAGGTCACAGCTAGTAAACACTGGTGACCAGGCTTTTCCTGTTTGAGAATCATGTCTGTATTTAATTAAGTGCGACCTGAGGGCCCAAAGGTCACGGGCATCCAATGATGATTTTTTGTTTGCCCCTTAGCAAAGTCTGCCTCTCTTATTATATACTCTCTTTTTATGCCCAATCATGTTACTGATCTGTTGCAATGAACTTACTGTATTTTTTGGACTCTACGGGCGACTTAAAATCCTTTAATTTTCTCAAAAATCGACAGTGTGCTTTATGTATGAATTCTGGTTGTGCTTACTGACCTCGAACTGATTTTATGTGGTACACGGCGCTCAAAAATCTGTCAAAAAATGTTTTAGTATGACTTTGGTAAGTTATGAAGCCACACTGCTGGATGGATTGTTGGAGCATTACGGCTGCTGTAGTCAGGAGCCTTTGCGGAGTAATCTGTGTCCAAAACTCCGTCTGCTTCAGGTCCCAAAGTCAAAAGAACACTGCGAGTTAAAAACTGTCTAAATTCTTCCATCTTTAATAAAATTATCAACGTTGCTGCTTTACCAGGTGTAACAATTAGGTTTATCATCCAGAGATCTATGAAAACAGAATTTATTAAATTTAACGGCGTTATAAATTAGCATGAAGTTAGCTCGCTAACTCTGTAAAAATTAAAACGTACAGCTCTGCCATCACTTCTAACATAAATGAAGACAGAAAACTGAACAGTAGTGACTCTTGTAGGGTTACTGAAGTTGGACTAGCTGGTATATAATGATGTACTACATCAGTGATCCCCAACCTTTTTTTGTGCCATGGACCGGTTTAATGTCAGACAATATTTTCACGGACAGGCCTTTAAGGTGTCGCGGATAAATACAACAAAATAAAATGATACGACTAAGACAAAAACAGGTATTTTGTAAATATAATAATGAAGACGAATTCACTGTGTAATTGTGTAACTTTATTAGCAGTGTCCTGAAATGCACCGACAACATTGAGAGTAACATCCTCCTCACGCCCCTTAATGCCCTGTGGTCGCTATGGTAACACTTAGATATTTCTTTAAAATAAGACACACACCTACAATACTGGAAAAGACCCAACTGGGTTAACGATAAAAACCCTGAAAACCATAAACCGAGCCTCAATCACAACCGAGCCTCAACTCTCACGGCCCAGTACCAAACAACTCTCGGACCGGCCCGAGAGTGGGCGACCGCTGTGTTACGTGATTGCTAGCGACACAGCTATGTTAGCATAACATAAACACAGTGAAGCTGGAGGATGAACGCTAACTTTTTTCCACTCGATAAAAGTTAACTTGAGGGTTCCCGATGGTTAGGGACAAATGCAGTCGCATGGCAGGATGCTGTAAATGGACCAAACTTCAGTCAGGAGAACAACTGAGATAATCCACCCAATATACGAGGTTAGTCATTAATATACTGCAACAACATGGGAATAGAGCAGCTGTGAGAGAATTCAACATTAATGAATCAATGGTACGGAAGTGGAGGAAGCAAGAAGAATGAGTTGAATAAAGTTTGACTTATCTGTTTTGTTTTGCTTAATGCGCCTTAGGTGCGCCTTATGGTCCGAAAAATACGGTAATTAGCGGCAAAATTTTATTCCAGTTGCTTAATGTTAGTACCATTTACTTCTCCAGCCTTTTGTTGCCTATTTCTATAAATTATGAATTCAGTTTAAAGATTAAAAGTTTAAAGATATCATTTGAAAGATTTGATATGTTTCCTGTTTGCTACTGTTATTCAAACATAGATCTATGAGATTTGAGATCATCCTAACATTTTAGAATTGGGGTTGTATTATATGTAGTCTGCTTGAAAGCAACTGGTCCTCACTCTTAAATTGTATGGGGACTGTGATAGACGGTCTGTCTTAAAACTAAAGAACATTTAAACTGTAATACGTAGGCTTTTAGGTAGTCCCTTTTAGTAAAATTGAGTCATAACATTTTACAATTCACATCACACCTGGAGTGTGAGGTTTAACAGTGCATGGAGTCGCAGGGGAGATTTGGAGACTCAGCCCACACTTTTTACTACTATAAAAATGACTTTTGATCTGCCTATACACTTCTTTGACACTTAGAACTCATATATATGAGCATATACAGTTGGTCTGACTGATTACACAGGGACTTGTGATGCATCAACACACTTTATTTTTGTAAATATATTAAGAACATTATAAAAATTGATTAAAAAACATGTTCATATACATATCAGTATAATATATTTAAAACATTCAGCTGATAAGTTAATATGTTGAAAGGTGTCTAAGTGAATACACTTTTATTACTTTTATTTTTGGTGATGCATAAAGAGGGACACTAAGAGAAATATTCACATTCACATGACCAGAATAAATCTATTCTGCTCTATTCTGCAAAACACACACTTCTGTTCTTATTTTTTAATTCTTAATTCTTTTCTACAGGTCTGTCTTCATTGAAAACCACAGTGATGTAGTTTAACCAAGTATTTTTCCCCAGATCTGTTAACTTTAGGGATCCTTTTAGACGCACCATGCCCATCATTTTCTTTGAGAAAAATATATTTTTATCATTTAAGTTTAATTTAAAGGTTAATTCCTTGTCACAGTATGTGGTTCAGATGCACACCAGTTATCACCGTTCACATCAGAACAAAGAAAAATGCACAACAGATACTAATAAAATCCTGAATTGTCGCTTCATTAACAATATACAACATAAACCTGTCTAGCAAAAACGACTAAAGCGTACTTCCTGGAAAATTAAAGACCTAAACAAAAGCATAACACATATAGCATAAAAATATTTCTTTGTGAAGGTCTGCTTACAAAACTACAAAATCAATCAAGAGATGTTGTAATACAATATATTAGTTTTACATATCACTGACAATCATAATAGGGTTTGCATTTCTTAATAATCTTTAAATTACTCACAGATTTGGGTTTAAATTCCTGTAATCTATAATTTTCTTTGTACATTCACAATGAACCTGACAAACATCAAAATGAAACTCTGTGGGCGTCCTGCAAACATCACGTCACCTCAGCACTCAGACTGAATGGTGTTTATATCATATCCTGTTTCCTGTTGTCTGTCTTCAGACCACAGGCTGCATAGAAGTATGGCTCTGGGACTCTGCTGAACATGCTGTTGTTTATAGTGGTTTTGTCAAGTGGTTCTGCTGAAGGTGATGCTGTTGCTGTTCTTGATTCGTCCACTGCAAACAAAGTTCTCTGACCTGCCATCTGTTGAAATAAGCATAGGTGGCAGGTCAGACCTGCAGAATCATCTTTCAATGTTTTCCACAAGAAAAGCACAAACTGTGCCATATGTAAGAATATAGATTTGATGGGGTTGTGTCATCTTAACAAAAGAATAAATAGAAAGAATCTGATTTCCTTTGCAGCCATACTACTAATAATGACCAAAGTTGTGGTGAGCTGGAGTTTACATGGTTCATGTAGAATTTAACTCATCAATCAGAGCTGGCAATGGCCCCTGGATCCCAGAACTGAAGAATCTCACAGCTCTAAGTGCATTTAATGTTAACTAATAAATGCTAATGTTAATAAAAATTAGTTTGGTGCTTCCTCATGTTTGAACAAAGTAACTAATACAGTGTAAACAAATCGCATAAAATATTAGAAACCACAACTTTGTTTATTTGTTTAATAATGTTACATTATTAAACATTATCTCCATTATCTAATCAAGTTGGCTTACTTACAAGAAAGTATACCAACCCATTGTGTCAGAACAATCCAGCAACTTCTTAAAAAATGATGCTATGATTGCCTTACATTTTATGATCATCCGCAATTGTTTAGAGTGGCTATACACAGTATTTACTTTGTGTGTTAAGAAACACGCCTCTCAGCTAGTGTTGCATCTCTGTGCCCCATACACTGCACAGATCCTGGTACTTTCATGTTCTTTTAAACAATGTGCCGGAACATGAATAGTGGACATGAAGTTTATGCATAAGTTCAATAAGGAACATCTATAATCAGTTTCCTGGGTGCTCGGTCTTTTCTGTTCTCTTCATCACTACCTCTTTCCCACACTGTCAATTTCAATACTGTCATCTTTACTCTAGTGCAATCTTCTTCTTGCCCGCCTTCTTTGGGCCAATCAGCCCCCAGTCTGTGTGGTTTAAATCTGTGCTCTCTGTCATTCTCCATTTCAGACTGCAATCCGTGCAACCCACCTCCTCCCCATCTCCATCTCACAGTCAGAGCTCCATCAAAGGCTCAGTCTTTACCACCCCCAGCATCTAGACACTGGGGGGTCCTGTCCTAAATCCAATCACTGCTGGGGCTCCGTTCTGTCTTTCGAGTCTAATCCCCAAATTCATTTATTTCATAATCTCAATAAATCATGTTCAGTTCTTCCAAGTGATCGCTCCTTATTGAAATCTGTGCAACTTGAAGTTTCCTGGACTAGTCTGGATGAGTAAAACTGTCCTTTGAAGTGAATCATTATCTGCTGTATGGAAATATTTTGAACTGAATCCATAATGTTAATCAAGAACCCCTTAAAAATAAAAGTATAAATACTATAAATCTATTGGACCTAAGACTGAGCCTTTGGGGAGCTCCTTAAATAAACTACATGCACAATGAATGGTGAATGAATGGGCTGTATATGGGCTAAGTAAGCCATTTATGTAAGAAAAATCGTTTTTAAAAGGTTCTGTCTTAGTGCAGTGGCTCATATTTTTAACAAGAACTAAAATAATAAAAGTATATGAGTAAATAAATTTACCGTTTATCATATGCGTCTTTTTCTTCTGGCCCGGACACAACAAACAGTGGCAGTGACAATCACCAAAATAAGAAGACCTGATGGAGAATAACAGCAAATTGTATTATACATGGAAAAAAATAGAGAATTCATGGTTTTGGTGTGCTTTTCAGAATAACTGCATATAATCTGACGACTGCACAGAACATGAAACATACCTGCTCCGCCTCCTATGAAAACCCAGATGCTAATTCCAAGTAATTCAGTAGGAAAAGCTTCAGGAATAAAACAAGAGAAGAAGAAATATATTTTATCATGACATAAGTGTAAAATTGCCATTTCAGTGTCATAACTATTTTAATGGACAGTCGATAGAAATAATACTTACAGGGTTTAAAGCAGTTTTGTACAGCAGGGTCACTGATGTGATAGCTGATGGGGTTCGAAACATTGCAAAAGAAGCGGGTGTTTACCACATCTTTAGTTTTCTTTGTAAGTGTCTCCCCTGATTCCTGCTGCTTGTTTTCCTTGTTAAACCATTTAAATTCCACATAATTGTCTTTCTGTTGAAGAAAATATGATTAATGGATTCGTTAAAGATTTAAACCTCCAAGTATAAGAGCAAGCATACTATAAATATTTCTGAAGTTTGATTTTGTTGTCCAGTTTGTCTGTGCGTGGATGAGAAAACAGCTTCCAACAATCTTTTCCTTGATATTGTAAAATTACAGCTTTACATTAAAACTGTATTTTGTGATGTCATTTTGTTGACTGTTTGTAATTAAACTTAGAGAAAAACAAAACAAAAGAAAAAGATGACTGAGAACAGTCATTACTATAGAGCTGGTAGTTTGACAGAGAAATTCTTAACCACATCGAAGTATCTTTTTTCTGTAATTTCTGTAAAACAAAATCTGTGGGAAAAGTGGTTTAAAGGACTTTGAGTTCCTTATGATTAGCTAATACAGTGACCTCACTGTCAACTAAAAACATGACTGAAAGACAATTGTTGCCCACAGGTTAGAACATAGAGATCAGTTTTGCTTTCCTTACACTCTGCCGTTATTATCATATATATTGACTTGCAAATATGAGCCTAATTCATACAGTCATTAAAAAAAAGTCCATGGTCAGACGGTCCTCGTAGGTGTAAAGGAAAATAATAAAATCTAAATCTAAATGAAACATATTATGAAATCAAATGAAATGTATTCAACATTGTTCTCACCTGACTAACAGCGCAAGTAAATGTAACTTCGGAGTCGCCCGTACAGTTCACCGTCACGTGAGGTTTCTGCACTGAGCATAGAAGATTTGGTTGCATCATTATTGTATGAAATAGTGCTGATAATGCATTAAATGAACATTGATTACGCAACAAAGTTATCATCTATTGCACCAAACAAGGCACAAACATCCTTTGAATCTTTAACCTAAAACGTTTCATTTTTCTTTTCTTTTCTATTTCACACTGTCTACAGCAGACAGACAACACTGGGCACCACAGCATAAATAATGCTTCTTTGCAAAAGTGTTTGAGTGACAATAGAGCACGTAAACTGTCTGACTTGAGTGTCTGACTTCCTGCATGTCCCAGTTACTTTCAGTGACCTTTGTGAGAATCTACTGCAAAACTATAAAATCTGTGAGGAAATGTGCTTCTCTTCAGATACAGTTTCTGATACTGTGAATTCAATTGGCAACTCAATGACAATCAGCTGATATTTCATAATAAAGTTTGCCCTTCTTTGTCTCTAGTCACATAATGCAGATCAGGTGGTGGTTTTTAATTGTTCAGATTAATTTTAAATTGATTTTCTTTACTTTTTTACATTTTTGTCAACTCAACCCAGTTTGGACGTTCAGTCTGAAGCTGATAAATGTCTATAAAATGAAACTCTGTAGGTGTCCTGCACAGAGTGCTTCACCTCCTCACTGATGCTGCATGATTATATTATATCCTGTTTTCTATCTTCAGACCACAGTGTGCAGAGAAGGCATGCACATCTGCACATGCATAAAAAGTGATGCAAGTTTTTCATCAATTATGAGCAAAACATTCTTTTCTTTTGTTGTAATATAATACTTACAGGTTGCATAGCAGTTTTGTTGAACAGGCAGACTGATCTCAGAGCTGACCGAGTTGGAAACATTGCAAGAGAAACGAGCTTTTAGCACATCTTTGATTTCTCTTGTCAGCGTCTTCTCTTTTTCTTCCAACGCTTCATCATCCATAAACCATGTGATCTTCTCATTCTGTGGAAGACAATGTTATTTTCACGGAGTGTGTAATTATTGAACTCAGGAGAAAAAAAAGAAAATATTACTGATCACGGAGCTGATAGTTTAACAGAGTCTCAGTAAGTGAGCTTAAATTTACAGAAGATCAGGAAATCTCTAGAAAAGCTGTTTAGTGGATTTTGTGCCTCTCATCTAAAGTTATGACCTGAGAAAAAGAGCACAGTTATCCACAGCAGCCTGTCACCATGATTTAACTTAACCTGCACTGTGGTAATGTGTGTAGATGTTTGTTGTCAAATGTCTGCAGTTCATACATGCTGAGTTTCAGAGGAGAGCAAGTGAGGTTACTGAATCTCTTTGTCTACAGGTTCTTTTAAAATTCAATTATGAGTTAGAAGAATAAGTTAAAGTTAAGTTTAAAAATTTAATAAATATTGTACTTACCTGACCAACACTGCAAGTAAAATTGACATGTCCCTTATCTGTACACGTCATCGTCACATTGGGCTTCTGCACACGGTCTGAGTAAAGAAAATTAGATTATATCAACATTGTATTAGGCAAGGCTGATAATACATTTATTAAAAACCAACAACAAATATCGCTGCATGACGAAGCTGAGGAGTGGCTTCAGTATATTAACATTAATATATTAATGTGTTTGTACATGCATTTGTTCTGGTTAAACAATGTGTTCTTACTTACCTAATACACACAAACGCACACTTGGTAAATCTCCTGCACTGGTTCCATCTGCTCTGTGAATCTGTGGGGCGTATCGTCCTGTGTTGTTTTTGGTCAGTTGTGTCAGCTTTAGTGATCCAGTTGAATCAACATCATCATTTTTCCCTATGATCACCTTTTTACTTCTGCGATGAAAGATTAGGTTTTCATTCTTGAACCATCTCAGGCTATCCGAGTCTTTTAACACATGTTTAAGTCGCACAGTAAAGCTTGAGCCTGTTGCAGCGTACACATCACAATCAGCCTGAGAGCCTTTGAAATAGAAAGATGAAGAAAGAAGAATCAGAGGAAAAGATTAGAATAGTTGTGGTATAGCTATTGTTTATCAAAAATCAATATATATATATATGTATATATTTCACAGGTGTTACAGACAGTATATGTGAAGTCTGGAAGAATGATTAATAGCAGATGACAAGTTCAAATTAATTTAAAAAAACTTGTTAACCAATCAGTTTGGAAATGAAAGCTTAAAATATAAGCATGAGTAGAATAAAGAGATGATTTGTACCGTACCTGTGGAGGCGATGGAGAAGCAGGAGAGCAAAAACACAGCGATGGTGGCAGCAGAAGGCATCTTCTTCATCACATTCAGCTACAAAGAACAGCCGCTTTCCAGTATTTAGGTTACTTCCTGTCAGAGCACAGTAACATCACATAGTTTATGTGTGAGTGCCACCGTACATGTTTGTGTGTGCGCATGTACAGCTTTGAAAGGAAGTGATCCAAGAGGTCTCACAGTCTCACAGATAAAGAGCAAAGTAAGCAAAGCAAATGTCACAGTTAGAAAACAGAAAATGTGTCAAGTTTAAGTTTGGTTGCTTCTGCAAATATACACAAATATAACGCATGATCTCCGGTTAGAGATATTCATAAAGTAACCAACAATTCAAACGCTGAAATATTAGAAATTATGTGGTAACAAATATTTTAGAACGTAAAATCTTGTTTTGTGATTACTTCTTCTTTTATTAGATATAACCTGGCTTGTTGCTGCTACAGCATCACACCATCTATTTCACTGGTTTCCACTGAAACAGGGCACAATTTAAACTGTTTTTAGCATGTTTCAAACAAAAGTACATGAATGATACTAAAGAAGAAAATAAAGACTCCATCATGAACTCATAAGCTTAAACATATATTTTTGTATTCTTTAGACTTTAGACATTAAGAATGAACTACTGTGAATCTAACAGGAGAAATAACACCATGTGATTTGAATTTAAGAAGAACATATTTCATCAATATTTCTTTCCAATTAAACACCTGCAGCTAAAAAGGTCAAAACTCTAATTATGTCAAGGTTTGAGCATCGTACCTCTGAAGGTTTGACATGATGAAAGGTCAGACAGCCACCATCACCGCACGCGTTTTAGCTCTCAGTCTAACATACACATGAACGTACACATGAATGAGAGCTCTGCTTTTGCTTGAGTGCATGCTGTTTTTGTGCTGCTGTACAGGGGAAAGTGACCCTCCATTTGTGGCTTGAAGAAGTTCAGCTCATGCTTCCTTGACATAAGCCTGAGCTAACTGTAACTCTGTAGAGCTAAGACTTGATCTGCATTTTCTCAAAAATGATTTGTCAGGTTTTCTGAAAGTGAGTAAGCATCATCGATGTCTAAATATTAATTAGTTAAAATTAGGGCAATCGCTGTGCTGGATTTTATATCCTGACTATTCTGTTTTTAGACAGGAATTACTTTTTATTGTTCGATAGTCACTATTTAGATTGTAGTTTGAGTTTTGATCGTAACAGTTTTGGGTTTTAAGTTTTCAAGTTTTCTCTTTATTTTTGATCTTAGTAATACTTCTGTGTTTAGTCTTATGGTCATTTGTGTATTTCTATTTCTGTCAGCTGTTAGAGTTATATTTACAATCTCTCCAGTTCCCTCCTGTTGTCAAGTTTTCTTCTTTGTCATGTGATTTTTCTCATTAGTTACTTCCAGTTTTATCATGGTAGTTCTTTGTCTCTCATGTAGTGTGTTTAATTTTGCTCCTCTTGTCTCGTTACCCTGATTTACTTTAGATGTGTTTAGTTCCCCAGCTGTGTCTCAGTTTGTGTGTATTTAAAGCCTCTGTTTGCTTTTTACTGTTGATTGTTTTCCAGGTTTGTCTTCTCTGGTGTCTCCTGGTTTGAATTTATGACTTTATCAGCCTTGGACTTCTCTGCAAAGCCTGAATAGAGTTTTGTTTTTTTGTTTATGAACTCTGTCCAAAGGGTCATTGTTCACACATCACATGACACAAGAGAAAAGATTAATAATGCTTAATAACAGATTAATAACAGAATATTAGTTGTCTTTCTTTTTTTCTCCTTTCAGATAAAAGGTGCAAGTTGCCGTCGCCACAGATGAAGTACACTTTATAACACTGCTGAATGCTATACAGTACAGTGTATCCAGTATTGCGAACTCATTATTCAATCAATCACTCTGCGCTCACATGAATTCAAAAGGTTACTCGAAATTTTTAAAATCAGTATAAAGGAGTCTTTTCACTTCCTGTTTCTCAGATGTTTTACAATAAAAGCCTTGAAGCTCAGTACATCTCCAGTCCCCATCAACAGTCTCTGCTTTTTTGTTGGGTCCCACCGCTAGATCCCTCACCCAGCTCGCTTTCCTCTTTGATGTGTGCAAAGCAAAACTTCAGTTTCAGTCTGACTTTAAATTCAAAACTGATAAGCATTAAAAAAAAGTATTGATCTTGCACAAAAAAATGTTTTTTCCTGTTGTGTGTGCAGTGATGCTAGTCGAGTCAAATGAAGGTTTCTGAGGCAAAAATGCAATAAGACACAACTGTGATTAAAACAGACGGTAAAAATTTGTAAGCTAATTTTGTCGGAAACAAACTGCAGATCTGTGAGTTCAAATATATTTTGTACGTTCCTTTAAGAAAAACAAACTCTCTAAGGCTATAGGAGTTTATCTACCTGTAGATGTTTAACAATAAGATACAAATACACAAATGGGCAATGAGATACCACTTGTGTCGTGTGGTTTAACACCTCTCTGCAGATACTGATCACACAGGAAGAAGCAGGAAACACACTGAAGTTGTGTGTCCTTAAAAAAGGGGGGTTTCATATCATATAGCAGCTCCGGTCTTCTTATCGCCTTGGTTTTAGTACCTTACACTTGTTCCTCCTTCTGTCTGTGTTTGCATGCCCATTAGGCAGGATGTGACAACCTCACTATGGTGCTCTGAAACATTTCCAGTGACTTGCACCACACAACTCGGGTCTTTCCAAGTTGCAGCACTATGATGATTGTCTGTGAAAGCAGGTCTCCATCCACTGAGGGATGGCAAAATGGAGACACCCTTAAAATTCATATCTGAATTCATGCAGATATACAACCAAAGACTAAATCCGCGTTGCAGCCTCAGGAGGAAAGGCCTTTTCTCTCAATAGCTTCAAGTCAAGTTGCTCAAGCTGACGTCCTTCACAAAGTTTTAAAAAGTCTGTAGTTCATCAAACGATCTGCTGTACTCAGTGTGGAGCAACGTCCTATCAGCCTGGCTTTTAAAGAACATAACTTTGCAGTTCTTTACTGTACAATATTGTTTTCCTTTTTTTTTAATACTGTAAACTGTATTATCATGTACATCAGTACACTATTGCCATACTGTTCATTCAAATTCATCTTCAAAGTGGTCACCTGACAACATTTAGTGTAGCTATTATTGTAAATGAGTCACAGTTAATAACAGGTTTAGTGCTTAATATGTCATGGACACTCTGTTACTGAACTATTTTGGGCTATCAGATTGTGTTTCTGACGTAAGTTTTTTAATTTTTATCGATTCAGTTATTCTCCAACGTGATGAGTCACTTTTCACAAGCACCTACGCTGATGACGGCAAAAAACGCAGAAGGCAGCAGCACATTATCTGATATCAGAAAAGCGAAAGGTGCACGCCCCTCAGTTTTGAAAGTAATGAGGTTTTTTTTTTTTTTACTTACTTGTCTATTAGAAATGGTGCCAACTGAACATCCTTGTGTCCTCTCTGCTGAGTGATTCTGACCCACAGTTTCAGTCTTTTTCAAACTACCAGCCTCCCCTCTTCCCCTTTTTTGCTTGCCCTGACAGCAAGACTCTCTCTCTTTTGTGTGGTAGAGTTTCTACATGTAGTGTATTGTGACCAGTATGAAGACAAGTATGAAGCTTTCAGAATTAAAAAGAAACGTGTTCTCAGAACCAGTAGTTGGAGCAAATGGTTTGGTTAATGCTGATGTTTTGCAAAACAACGACTTAATTTGCTTCTTCAAAAGCTCAAAATTACATTCAGTAAAACTACAAAATGATATAAAAATGATACCTTACACTACTTACACTTGTTCACAGGGTGGCGCCATTGTATTACATACAAACAGAATGAACCCTTAATTTATAGAAACATACTGTATGTAAGCAGCTGGATGAACTATAGTAAAATGACTTAACCTCCTGTAATGAGAAACAAGTATAATGAGATTATATGTAAGACATATTTTTGATAAATTTTGTTTATTCAATGACATTCTTTTGTGATCAGTCATGACTGTAAAGTTGTTGATTTTAATCTACAAGGCTAGAAAACAGAATTTATTTATGTTAAAAAAGAACAGCGGTTTAGATGAAAACAGCTGGTGGGTATAATGAATTCAATCTGAGTATGGGGTTATTTGATTGATTAGTGTTGAACAAACAACACTGGCTTCTTCTTTGAGTCCTGATGTGATCTTGTGATGGAGTGAGTTTGTGGCAGCAGCAGAACAGACACAGATGACATAGTAATGTTAAATGATTTCTCTCGGTGGGTGTCTCTGCCAAGGCTGCCCTTTGTCATATCTGTGTATCAGCTACAAACAAATGTAACTGAACAAAAGCCATTCAGAGTATTTCAGGTCACCATCATCATATCAAATCGCTTTAAATAGCTGCAGTCATGTATTTCATCTGGTCTGTCTCAAGCCTTGCTCAATTAACCTATCCCTACAAACTGCATGTCTTTGGACTGTGGGAGGAAGTCGGAGCACCCGGAGAGAACCTATGCAAACACGGGGAGACCCCGGCCTGATGGTGGAATTGAACTCAGGACCTCCTTGCTGTGTAGCGACAGTGGTAACCACCGTGCCACCATGCCGCCCTGAGACATCCATATATGTCTGTAAAAAAATATGTGTACATGCAAACATGCACATAGATATACAAAAATGTACACATTCACACACACAAGCACACATACGTGGACATAAAATACATGTGTACGTATACACATGCAAACATCTTCCAATGAGATAAAATTTGGGACATTTCACAGTTTTCGTCACTAGAGTTTGAGGTTTTACGATGCAAGGAGTCATTTGGGAGGTTTTTGGGGAATCAACCCGCACCATGGGATGCATGACACATTGTTAATGGTTATTCAGTGCCCATACCCAGTAAGAAGACCTTCCCACTCGTGTCCCCCACTATTCAGTGTTGGAAGTGCTATTTTGGGTGCAAGTATTGTGTGTGGTGCAGATTTGCATTTATGAGGTGAAAACGTTGTTTGGGTGAAAAGTAGAGTACAATTAAAAATGAGGGGACAGGTGTGACATGAGCAACCAACTGCTGATCAGCAGTTCTCACTCACTTACGTCTCTGCTTCAATTATTTCCCCACAGTCCAGACTGCTATCTTGCAGCCTCAGGTGGAGGCCATCTATCTCAGTGTGGGTTGAAATCATGGCCTCAGGGCTCCAGGCACCACCCAACATCCATCAGAAGGGTCAGGACTCTGTGCAGGCCAGTCAAGTTCTTCCACACCAAAATCCCTCTGTCATGGTTCTGGGTCCTTTTGGCCCAGCATTTTGTGTTTTCTTGTGTTCTTGTGGTATTTTGTATTATGGGTTAAGTTCTGGTTCATCAGTAGTCTTTAGTTATTCTATTGTGAGTATCTTATATTCCCTGTTTAGTTCCTTGATTATTTAATATTTTTGTGTCTTTGCCCTCAGAGTCTCTCTCTGTGTCTGTGTTTATAGGTTATGTGAGTTCTGGTGTCTTGTTTCCTCCTCGTGTGTTATTCTGTTTTCCACTACCTGCCATGTTTATCCATATTTCCCCAGTCATGTTCTCTGTGTATCTGTCTGCATCTCTATGGGTGTGTTGCCATTACTTCCTGTTTTACATTGGTAGTCTCCTGTCTGTGTGTGCCATGTGTTGTTTTGCTCCTCTTACTCTGAAGGTACCTCGTCTCATGTGTTATATTTAGTTTTGCTTCCCCTGTCTCTTTTTGGTTATTGGTGTCAGCTGTGTTCCTCGTTATCCTTCTGTGTATTTATGTCAGCATCTTCTCACGACACAGGACTGTGTCATGATTTCCCTCATGGCTGTGTGTCACTCCCTGTGTTTCTCTGTGCATTTAGATTCTTAGGTTTTCGAGTTAAATTTTGTATCTCCTTTTTTCCAGCAAATAAAGCTGTGTGTTTTGAGTTCACATTCCCCCTTTCAGTCTGCATTTGGGTCCTATTCCTGCCTGCCCACAGCCAGTTTGTGACATACTCATCCATATCTTTATCAACCTTGCTTTGTGCCACAACTGCCAAAGCTTGGTAAATCTTCTCATCCAACATTATCTGTTGGAAGAGGCAATAACTGATTGTAACTTTGTGTACATACTATTATTGGTATTTCCACTGTATTTATTGTATTTTTTTATTCTTTGCCTTGTGGACAATGCTACTGCAGTTTATAGTGATGCTGAATATGTCTGTACCCTCACCCTCTTTCCCCAACCCTGTAAATCAATAAAATGTTGATCACAAAAAAAAAGAAAACCTGAGAAAGTAATATCTCTCCCTATCTGATGAAAGACATGTCAAAACACATCACTTTGTATGTATCATTTGGTGGAGTTAGATATCTAGGAGGATCAGGAAGTCTCTGAAAACATAACATCATTGATACAGCAGCATCTGTGAGTGAATGATTGTAGTCAGCAAATGTTGTCCTCACCTGATCAACATTGCAAGTGAAACTGACATTTGTCTTAGAGCCTGTGCATTTAATCGTTATGTTGGGCTTCTGCACACGGTCTGAGTAAAAAAAAAAAAAAAAAAAAAAAATATATATATATATATATATATATATATGTAGCAGCATTATAAGATAATTCTTTATAAGATAAGATAGAGATAAGATAATTCTTTATTGTCATTGCACAGTCATACATAGTAGAGTAGTACAATGAAATTGGAAAAACTGTCCTACGTCGGTACTACATATAACACAACACGACACGATATGACACATCACAACGCAACACAAACAACACAACACAGTATATTAACTTAGAAATAAAAAGAAGAATAAGTGTTATGTGTATTGCACACTGTTATTATTGCACATTAATTATTATTGCACCTTGTTATAAATATAAATATTATTATTGTTATTGTTTTAAACATTGTTACCTCCCCCTAAAAAAAGTCCAGGCAGGTAGCCAATCAGGTCAGCTATTTGCATTGATTAGGGCTATTGCCCTGTTGTAAAAGCTGTCCTTGAGTCTGTTTGTTCGGGACCTCAGCAGCCTGAACCTCCTGCCAGACGGCAGCAGCTTAAACACCCGGTGTCCTGGGTGTGTACAGTCTCGTGGATGCTGCGTGCCCTCTTGAGACAGCGAGTGCTGTACAGGTCCTTCAGGGAGGGAAGAGGATGTCCAATGATTTTTGGGCCATATTGATGACCCTCTGGAGTGCCTTTCTGTGTGCTGTGGTGCAGCTGGAGAACCATACACCGATGCAATATGTCAGCACACTTTCAATGGAGCAGCGGTAGAAGATGGTCAGCAGCTCCTTCTTCAGGTCCATTTTTCTGAGGATTCTCAGAAAGTGGAGACGCTGTTGGGCCTTCTTTAAGACCGCAGAGGTGTTAGAGCTCCATTGGAGGTCTGTGTCTATGTGCACACCCAGA
The DNA here is from genome assembly GCF_013358895.1 of Oreochromis aureus. Lineage (NCBI taxonomy): Eukaryota > Metazoa > Chordata > Actinopteri > Cichliformes > Cichlidae > Oreochromis > Oreochromis aureus. The sequence goes on along the minus strand of NC_052963.1, from coordinate 13,529,754 downwards.
AACTTGAAACTGGAGACCCTTTCCACGCACTCCCGTTGATGCTGACAGGCTGCAGCTCGGACTTCCTCCTTCTGAAGTCAACTACCAGTTCTTTTGTCTTGGTGGTATTGAGGTCCAGGTTGTTATCTACACACCAATCTGACAGCCTCTGAACTTCAGCTCTGTACGCTGTCTCATCTCCCCCTGAGATGAGCCCCACCACGGTGGTATCATCTGCAAACTTGATGACTGCGTTGTCTGGGTGGGTACTAACACAGTCATGTGTGTACAGAGTGTACAGTAGGGACTCAGTACACAGCCTTGTGGAGAGCCGGTGTTGAGGCTGAGGGCTGAGGAAAGATGAGGCCCCACTCTAACTCTCTGTACACGGTCTGACAGGAAGTCTCTGATCCAGCGGCAGGTGGTAGAAGGAAGTCCGATTTCCAGCAGTTTAACTATTAGTCTGTCCGGGAGTATCGTATTGAAAGCAGAGCTAAAGTCAACAAAGAGCAGCCTGGCGTAACGGCCCTGCACTTCCAGGTGAGATATGGTGGTGTGGAGCGTTGTAGCAATGGCATCTTCAGTTGATCTGTTAGCTCTGTATGCGAACTGGAGTGGGTCGAGTGTGGGTGGCAGGCAGGACATGATGTGACGTCGGACCAGTTTCTCAAAGCACTTCATTATAACAGGTGTTAGAGCAACTGGTCGGTAGTCGTTGAGGCTGCTAATGTTAGTACACTTTGGCAGTGGGACAATTGTGGCTGACTTAAGGCACGGTGGGATGCAGGACTGGGACAGTGAAGTGTTGAAGATCTTAGTGAAGACCCCAGCCAGCTGGTCTGCACACTCTTTTAGGACCTTTGCGGTTACCCCATCTGGTCCGGCGGCCTTCCTGGGGTTCACTGCCCTCAGTGTGCGCCTCACCTCATATTCCTGCACTATGAGGCTTGGGCTGCTGCTGCTGTCCGATGTTTTTGCTGCTGCTGCCTCTGGTCCCTTCACCTCAAAGCGTGCGAAGAAGTGGTTCAGCTCCTCCGCAAGCTCCGCATTGCCCTCAGTCAACGTGGTACTGCAAGGTTTGTAGTTGGTTAAGTGCTGAACTCCTTGCCATACCTGTCGTGAGTTGTTGGTGCTGAAGTGGTCTTCGATCCTTCTCTTGTACGCTGCCTTGGCTTCTCTGATGCCTCTTTTCAACTCAGATCTGGCTGCACTGTACTGCACACCATCACCGGATCTAAAAGCGGCGCCACGTTGCTTCAGCAGGACCTGGACCTCTTTAGTCATCCAGGGTTTCTGGTTGGAATACACCCGGAGACGTTTGTCCACAGTGACACTGTTGACACAGAAGTTAATATATGAGAGCACTGATGTTGTGTGCTCTTCGAGGTCCTGATGTTCAAACACGCTCCAGTCCGTGTTTTCAAAACAGTCCTGCAGCTGATGTGATGCACCTTCTGGCCAGGTTTTCACAGTTTTTGTGACTGGGGGGGCTCTTCTCCTAATGGGAGTGTATGCAGGGATCAGCAGCACGGACATGTGGTCTGACAAACCTAGATGTGGTAGAGGGGTTGCTCTGTAGCCTTTTTGGATGTTGCTGTAGGCTTTATCCAATGTGTTTTTCCCCCTGGTTGCACATTTAATATGCTGTTCAAATCTGGGGAATACTGACCTTAAATCAGCATGGTTGAAGTCCCCAGCTATAATGTGCACTGCGTTTGGATGGGAGTTCTGCTGGTTGCTTATTGTCTTGTGCAGCTCCTCCATGGCCGAGTTAGCATTAGCATCGGGTGGTACATACACGGCCGTTACCATGACAACAGTAAAGTCGCGAGGTATGTAGACGGGTCTGCACTTCACTTTATATGAAGTAGCCTTGATAATGTATTTATTAAAAACAAACAAACACTGTTACAAATGATTTTGATAACAAGTAAAAACATAAATGCCTTTTTCTAAGTATATTTGTTTTACCAGAAGAAGCATATTTACAATGTGTTGTTACCTACCTAATGCACACAAACTCAAGCTCAGTAAATGTGCTACATTTCTTCCTTCTTCATCATAAACTATAGGCGTGTATTGTCCCGACTTGTCTTTCATCAGTTTTGTAAGCTTTAGTGATCCAGTTGAATCAACTAAGAAGTCTTTCCTTTTGCCCCTCTTGTCTAATTTGCTGTTAAAGGTTATTGTTGTGTTTTCTCTGCATCTCAGAGGCCAGCTGAAACAAGCCCCACCTATATAAAAATGCACTAATCAGCCACACTAACCCTTTACATCGGTCCTTGAGAGCATAACACTTTGTTCACAGCACGGACAACAAACCTAAGAGCCTTCTTTTCAACATGGACAGCCTATATGGTAGGTAAAACAAGACTATAACGGATTCTTAAATTTATACGACTGTATATCAAAAAATATTCAAACTGCTTTCTCTTCTAAACAAAAGCCTGATTTTTAGGAACATGGCACACAGGGACACCCCAGGGGTCACTTACACAAGCTTTGTGCTTCTTCTTCTCACACAAAACAGCTTGTGCCTCATTGTTTAGAAGCAATCTTACCTGGTTCACACATAGTAACATTAAAATGGGTATTTCTCATTCTTTCTACAGGATCACAAAGCTATATTGGGCAAACAACACCTCTAAAAAACACAAGGTAAATATAGTGTTACACATGTTTTAAGTGTGTGTGTGCGTGCGCGTGTGTGTGTGTGTGTGTGTGTGTATGTGTACTGTTTAAACCTTGTATTAACAGTGCTTATCCCCCGGGTACAGGTTCAATAAGTTGTCCAGAAAAACCTACAGAAGCGGGGGCAATAAGACCAAGCCTTACGTTAGGTATGTATACATGTCTCTATACATGACACTCAATTTAAAGGAAAAAAGGTTTTAAATATTTACAAATGTTCTAATACACCAGGCCTGAGACAGAGTACACAGCGTGTCAAGAAGCGGGGCCATCCGGAATAACACAGAACAAAGTGTGAGTATAGGCATAAATAAATCAAAAGAGTCAAACACATTCTGCTTTTGAAATGATACATCATATATATTTCTAACACCCGTCTATCTCCACAGCGATCACACAACCCCTTACCACTACGGATCCCTTGAAGACCCCTTGACGTTTTTGGAATATTTACGTGATATTGAACTCCCAGAACAACAAGAAAAACCACAACCTTTGGGCAACATCGGAGAATCGGAAGAATTCTTCATCACCGGACCACACATACCAGCGAGTGAGTGTCTGCCTAGTGATTTCAGCGATGTTTTCGAGTACAGCCTATCAGATTTCAACATAAATGACATACCCGCCACTCCAGAATGTCTCAGTAACAACAGTGATTCAGACATAGGTTTTGAAGAAGGTTGCATAACAGACTCACAAATATCGCAGGCATATGATGCATACTTAATTGCAGCAAAACCCTCTACTTTTGAACAGAGCCATTATGCTTCAAAAAATGATATATTACCTTTGATCGATGCTAAACTTAGTCAACATCAACGAGAAATAGAGACTAAACTTAACCAGCAACAACAAGCAATACAGCTGAACTTGCAAGAAATAGTAGCTAAAGTTAACCAAGATCGAGAAGCAGCACAGGGCAACTTGCAAGAAATAGCACGGGTTGTAACAAGTAGCCAGCAGGCAATAAACGAGACCTCAGGTTTATTACGTCTCATTAATACCACCATTCTAAATAGGTGACTTTTAAAATCCACATCATGGACCCACCCTGTAAATTATTCAAGCACAATGATGGTACCTCCGCTAAGGCTAAATGGTTCAACTTTGAGGCTTTTAACCACGCGGCTGCGCAATTAGTAAGCAATTGTCAAGTTTTGCATGCAACACTTAGTAGTCTTGCTGCAGCACGCAGCGGTGTGTCTAATGAGCGTCCTTGTCCAACTCATTCTGAACCTATTGCTGATGATGCATCCGAAACACAGCCGGATTTTCCTGCAGCCACGAATGTTACTGTTGTAGGGACTATTGTTACTCAGGATACCGATGAATGTCTTATTACTGAGTCTTCTTTCACCCCTGAACGGGTGGGTGCACCCAGAGCACATGCTTATCAGGGGGCTGATGCTACTGTATCTGTTGCTGCTGCTGTTGCTGACTCATCACCACACAGCCCCTCAAACAATGGAAATTCCTCAAGTGTTAACCATACACAAACACATGCTGCAGTAGTTGAACCCATTGTTCAGTCTGGGTCTGGCAGTCACAGTCAGCTTAGCATCAGAGAGATACCTAATTTCAACGCACGAGAATTGCGCGAGCGCCTTGATTTTAGGGACATAAGTCTTGATGATCCAGAACAAGTGCCAGAAAGAGTTAGAAGCTGCCTAGCTAATGTGATAGATAGAGCAGTGGCTGGATCTCAGCAGGGTTGTGTTCTAAATGTGGTCCTGCGTGGGCCCTCGCTGGCTTCTGATGTTCAAGCTGTTTTAAATCCTGATGATCAGTATGACCCTGACCTGTTTCTCGACCAAATAGCACAAGTTATGCAAAGTAACGACGAATCTATCAGTGATGATGAATTAGAGTTTATTGTCACAGTTGCACAAAACAGTAGCGGTGGCGGAGGTGCTCGCTTAAAACTGGCAAACATCCCTTATGATGAGATTCTCTCAAAGAAGGGTAAACATTTGTATACACCAAACAATACGCACAACAATCTGTGCTTCTCCCTTTGCATAGCACATTCATTAAACCCAACAGTCCCAGAGCATGAAAAATATGCTACTGCTAAACAGTTACATGCTCAAGTTGGTCTATGCGACACACAGACAGTATCATTCTCTGATGTCTGCAAATTTGAGAAACACCTAAATATTAAGATAGTAATCTATTATCACGCAGCAGGGCGTAAACGTCTGCATACTTTTTTCACACATGATGAGCCAAATCCAAACACTGTAATGCTGTACCTACACAATGAACACTATCACCTGATTGAAAAACCCACAGCTTTTCTAGGGGCAGGCTATGTGTGTAATTTTTGTTACAATACATATGATTCACCGCTCTATCACAGCTGTAAACATAGATGCAACGTATGTTTCACACTCTGTCACCACCACAGAGGTCCCACCGTGAAATGCAGTGACTGTAACCGCATCTGCAAATCACAACACTGCTACCAACAACACAAATTACCAGAAATAAAACACAACATGGTCCCGTGTGACAATATGAAGCATTGCATGAGTTGTGGTGTCACATATAAAGAATCAAAGAAATCACCACACAGATGTGTCCAACCTAAATGCGAGCACTGCCGCGAGCCTAAATTAGCCGGGGACTCTGAGCATCAGTGTTTCATACAGCCTGTTGAACAACAGAAGCCTTGTGATAAATATATTTTATATGATTTTGAGACACGGTATCACAACGGTAAACATGAGGCCAACTTTGTGTGTGCGTCTGATCTGAAGGGCAACAAGTTCTCATTTAATACATTAAAATGTGTGGCTGCGTTTGTGCAGCATTACAGATGCCCGAGGTTTCGTGGGTACACATTCATAGCCCATAATGCCTCCGGCTTTGACAACTATATACTTTTGGAGTACATGGTCAAGCAATGTATAACACCTACCGTCACAATGAGAGGGAGCCGTGTGATTTTGATGCATGACAAGGAGTATGACCAGCGGTGGATTGATTCGTTCAGCTTTTTGCCCATGGGTCTTGCCAAAATACCCTCTGCTTTAGGTTTTCAAGACCTGCAGAAGGGCCATTTCCCACACAGATTCAACACTAGGGATAATGAGTATTATGTCGGTCCATACCCGGATCCCTCCTTCTATGGTTATGAGCGCATGTCTGAAAGTGGTAAGGCGAGCTTCATGGAATGGTACCAGACTGCCTCACAGAACACCTTTGATTTTCAGGCTGAACTCAGGCGCTACTGTGTTAACGATGTTGATGTCCTGCGTAAAGCATGTACCATATATCGTGACACTCTGTTGGGTTGTACACAAGTTGATCCATTCATGCACACAACCCTGGCTGCATTCAGTATGGGTGTGTATAAAACACTGTTTCTGCCTAGAGACACGCTCGCTCTCACGTATGATGGTGCATACATTGAGCAGAATAAGACGTTTTCAAACGTCTCTATTGAATGGCTTCAATATGTGTCCCACACCACCAGCACAGTGATAAAACACGCTCTCAGAGGAGGTGAACAGAGGGTTGCGCCGTATTCTCTGGATGGCTTTGACCCCGCAGCTCACACGGCTTACGAATTTGCAGGACGTTTTCACCACGGCTGTGTTAAATGCTATCCCGAGAGTGAAGTAAATCCTGTCAGCAAAGCGTCCTACGGACTGCTGCATCGTATGTTTTGTGACAAAGTGGATGCACTGAAATCACAATACAGTTTGAGCGTTGTTGTGATGTGGGAGTGCGAATGGGCTGCCTTGAAGCAGACAGACCCTGCAGTTGTGGCTTTCATGCATACATACAGAAAGCCAGAACGCCTGAACCCCCGAGACGCCCTCTTTGGCGGTCGCACAAACGCTATAAAACTGTACCACAAGGCAGCGTGTGATGAAAAAATATTTTACTACGACTTCACCAGTCTCTATCCCACGGTGCAATCTAAAAAAGATTATCCTGTAGGACATCCTCAAATCATTTACAGCAACTTTGACAAGCTAGAAAATTATTTCGGCTTTGTTAAATGCACAGTACTGCCACCAAGAGGGCTTTTTCACCCCGTCCTTCCCTACAGGTGCCACGGCAAACTGATGTTTCCACTCTGCAGCATGTGCGCTGAAGACCAGAACCAGCACACTGCATGCGGGCACAGTGACAGTGAACGGTTGTTGAAAGGTACATGGGTCTCATTTGAGCTTGAAAAAGCTCAAATGAGACTGTAGAGCTAGGATACAAGCTTGTTTCTATCGATGAGGTGTGGCATTTCCCCAACAAGACCGACACATTGTTTAAAGACTATGTGAAAGCCTTCCTAAAGCTTAAACAGGAGGCCTCGGGGTATCCAGAACATGTGAAAACCCCTGACGAACAGCAAAAGTACATAGCAGAGTATTATGAAAAGGAGGGAATAATGCTGGATCCGTCCAAAATATGTGTAAATAAAGCTGTTCGAAACTGCAACAAGCTGTTGCTAAACTCGTTATGGGGTCGTTTCAGTATGAGGTCAAACATGGCGTCGTCTGAGCTCATCACAGACCCGTCCAGGTTTAGTCAGCTAATGTTCAGCGATCAGTACGACGTGCGGCAGTTTTGTTTCATTTCTGACGACGTCGCCATGGTGCAGTGGCGCCACGCCGATGGTAGAGCATCCCGCGTCATTAATGTCTTTGTGGGTGCCATGACCACTGCACACGCCAGACTCATGTTGTATGACTTGTTAAACAACTTGCAACAGCGCGTGCTGTATTGTGATACAGACAGCGTCATTTTCACAGCACGCCCTGGCGACTGGATGCCTCCTCTAGGCCCTTTTCTGGGTGATCTCACCAGTGAATTAGCTTCTGGACAGGGAGGTGTGGAGGATCACATAGTAGAATTTGTTTCCGGAGGGCCAAAATGCTACGCGTATCACACATCGCTGGGCAAAACCCAGGTCAAATGTAAAGGTGTAACACTGAACGCACAAAACACCAAAGTTGTCACCCACGAATCCTTGAAAGGTTTAGTCCGCAAGTTTGTATCCAATCAGGTTTCAGACACACACCTAGTGGCTGTGTCTGATAATATCAAACGCGATAAAAAGAAGCTTCATTTGAAGAATGTATCCGTTGTGAAGAAGCTTAAAGTTGTCTACAACAAGCGCCGCGTGCTCCCAGACTACACAACCCTGCCTTATGGATTTTAAATTAGATCAGGGGTTTGACGCTAGGTTGCAGCACCCATTCAGCATGGTGGTCAGTGGTCCCAGTAACTGCGGCAAGACTTTTTTTGTCAAAAATGTCATTGAAAATGCATCCGGGATTATTTCGCACAACATTGATAACATTGTGTATATATACTCATGCTGGCAGCCTTTATATGACCAACTTCTTAAGATAAGAGACATAAACTTTGTTAACGGTATACCCGAATCTCTGGCTGATGACACCCTTCTGCCTATAGACAAGAACAATTTGTTAATTATAGACGATGTAATGAACGATGCCGCTAACAATTTAGAAGTACAAAACGTGTTCACAAAGTATGTGCATCATAGGAATTTGAATTGTATATATCTGGTTCAGAATTTGTTTATTCAAGGAAAATCCAGTAGAACTATTTCCTTGAACACTAACTACCTAATATTGTTTAAAAATCCTAGAGATAAATATCAAATCATGCTTTTAGGTAGACAAATGTTTCCCGGCAATACTAAATATTTTTTAGAAGCGTTTAATGATGCTACATCCGCAACATACGGGTATCTTTTAATAGACTATAAAGCCAAGACCCCGGACTATTTAAGACTCAGAACAAATTTACTGTCAGACCGTCCGGTTGTTTATATCCCAAAACAAAAAACTGTGAAGAGGTGAAAGGACGTCATCACGCATGCGGAGGAATCTGTCTCTGTTGGAGTTGATATACAAGTCTCCACCGGCTCTACGCAGAGTTATTATTAGCAATGCAAACTTGGATTTCATCAATGCTTTGTGTGAGATAGCCTTTAACGTATTGCAAGGTAACATTCCACTGACCAATCAACAGTAAACAGCTAAAAAGAAAAAATCTCTAATCAGACTGATTGCCGACAAAAAAATAAAAACTTTGAAAAGAGAAAGACAATCAACCAATCTGGAGGGTTTTACTGCCGTTATTAGGGGCTGCAATCCCTTTCATCACCAGTCTGATAGCAAACAGGTGAAAATGGAACATGTGCAAAAGATGTTTTTGGTGCCCCAACATCAGTTGGACTTATTGAAGCAACAGCCACAGCACACAGGCAACATCAGACAACAGGCTCAGAATGACTTGGACAAGGAAATGCTTCAGGTGTTGCAAGAATCAGACATAGATGTGTATGAGAAAGCTAAAAAATACAGCGATATTCTCCAAAGATACCTAGCACTTGTGAGACAAGGGGCCCGTGAAAAGAGCGTATTGTCTTTATCCCTACCGGAGCAGCATAACACAGAGGTGCAAACCCCTCCTGCGGACACCCCTCTTGCTTATGGCGCCGAAGGTGTGAAGGATTTTATTGCAGAGAATGTTTTGACACACATAGCTAAAAGGAGTAGGAGGAATGCAGAACTCATTCTATCAGCTCTGAACCGTTCGCCAAACACTATTTCTTACAATGACAAAGGCGAAATTGTTGTCGATAAACACACTATACCGGGCTCACACATTTATGATCTGATTAAAGCCGTCACATCCACACACACACCTTCTGAAGGTTTCAGACCTATAGGCTGGACAGAGTTTTTAAAGGCTGTTTCAGATTTAAACATACCGTTATCAGCCATATCCAATGCCGGCGTACGTAAGACCCTTGCGTTGTATAAAACAGATCACACACTGCCTGAAGACACTGTTTTTTTAAAACATACGCCTAGAAAGAACACCCCGGGCGTCTCACTGCGTGATAGTACATTAAAGAAAAAAATAAAGAATAAAAAAAATAAATTAAAGGGTGGTCCTGTCGAGTGGTTGGATTTTTGAATTCAGACTATTTCTTATCACAGCTGTAATGTTGTTGTTGTTTTTTCTGCCTAAAATATTGACTGTTTGTTTTTTTCTACCGTAATTTTTCACTAACTGTTAGATTGTTTTCTTTTATTACAGTTTTTCTATTATTGTTTTTATTATTGTATAATGTTTGATTTCTTTATTACTACATTGTTTTCTTTTATTACAGTTTTTTCTATCATTGTTTTTATTACTCTTGAAGTCTGTATGCTGTGGCTGTATAATATATGCAACATTTTTGATAATAAATACAATTGACTCGATTAAATCATGCTCTCATATCGTCTTTTATTATAACCACTAGTACACATCAGTATCCTTGTTGCACACATACATAATCACTACATCCTGCCACAGGCTCTATGTTGTTGACAAAGCGACACACCATAGCATCGTTACAAGTTAAATTAGTAGAATACATGTTAAGCAGACGTGAATAAGATACACCATTTTGTATATGAAATTAAAAAAATACACAATGTTGACCGCATGTGATGGAGAAGTCATTCTGCACTTGTTTTCCTGAATATAAAATAGTGGAACAGTTTTTTAGAACAAACACCTTTATCTCTGGTGGAAAACGGTCTAGTGAGTTTCCAAAACTATCAAAAAAATAACAGCGTTTGTCTCTCGAAATATAAACAGCAAGCCAGTGTTCCCCGGGCATTGTAGAAGGGTGAGTGTTTACAATAGCCATAGCAGGCAGTCTTTGAAGCTGTGCATTGGGTAGCTGATCGCTGGCTAACACCCCTAGAAAATGTGTGTTTTTATTGATAATCCTGCCGATCACAGATGTTAGCTCTATAGTGTTCATGACCGTGTTTGCTGTCTCAATAGTAATCCAAGAGCACCTGTCTCATATTAGATATTTCAATGACTGAATCAAATACCGAATAACACAAGATGTTCATTGTGCGGGGTAGCGGGTTTCTGAAACGGGCTTCAAGCCTCACGTTCCTAGTTTTAATTAACGATACATTGCCTGAATGTCCTTCGTCAGCTTCCAGATTGAAACAGAATAATGTATACCCGTTACCAAAGTCGTTACGCGATATGGCAAGTGCCCTGTCCTTTAAATGTCTTCCAGTGGTTTGTATCAGCTGATAGAATTCTCTGGTATACTGTTTTCTCTGAAAATTTGGCTGGAACGGTTTAGCAGGATAAGCCTGACCATCAGCGTATAAAGAAATGAATTCTACATCACAGTTTTCGAAATTAAATGGGTTACCGGTGGGACTTCCTGTAAAAGCTTCATTATCAATGAATGCAATGATGACAAATTTAGGTATCCTGCCCATAAATAAATTGTCATTAGTTGATATTCGAGACCCTGCTGGTATGGAGAAAGTCTTTAAAGATACTCTGTCTATAGCATATTTTGCGTTTGCATGGTGCAATGCCTTGCTGTGTGCAAGTCTGACGCTCGGTGATATACTAACTTTCTTGACAAAGAGACTGGCTGAGACAATTTTAACTCTGTACGCATTGGCATCCGCTGTCATGAGAGCAAATTCGTCTTTAGAACGCACAAATTTCAGTGACAGGTCGATTCCATTAAGTAACAGTTTTTCTTGAAAAAACAGATCTGCGTGTACGGGAGCTATCAATTCAACAATGCTGCTATTCGCTGTATATTCGCCTCTGGTCGCAAGGCCCTGGTTGTCCCCTTCTATGGATGTGTCATTCATGTGTGACGCTGTATCCTTACAGAATAACCCTGTGCTGAACTGTGTGTCTAAAGTGTCCTTATTATAATTGATAAGACATTCTATCACACCTCTGTATGGATATGTGTTGGATGATTGACTAATGAGCGTGTGTCCCAAATTAACATCGACTTGACTAAATAAGCTGCATCCGGGATAATTAATAAATCCCACGTTAGCATCTCTAGCCAGGTTTGAGCCATCAGCGTTTGTGATTCTCACACGTGTGTAGATATATGTGTCATTTAGATCCAGGTAATCTTCGCCGGACGATGAGATGTAAAACTCGATCGGGCCTCCATCAGTGATTGCCGAAACAGGAGGTATTTCAATAAACGTACTTTTCTCAATGCTGGTCTGTGTGTAGGGAACAGTAAACAGGTCCAGCTCTGTTTTTACACATTCTCCAGATTGACTGTGTAACAGCGCCATTTAGAATATGTCAAATGCTGTAGTTTTTGAACGCTTGGTTCTGGGTCTTTTCACTCCACGTGACGGTGTCCGTTTGTTGGATCTTCTGGCTGATTTTGTGGTTTTACGCTTTCTAGATGGTGTGCGTGCTGTGGGTGGGGTTTTTGAAGTATTGGGCGTATATACATACACTCTGTTACCGTCCTGCTTAGTGGTTGTGGGCTTAGTTATGTTGGATATGACATCAGACACTATTCCCGACGCTGCGGTTTTAAGGTGGGGTTTGAGTATACCGACTCCTTTTTTAAACAGCAGTACTGCAAATCTAAATAAGCTGCGGAACAATCCGCCCAGACCTGCGCCATATTGCGTGCTGGTCCCTATATACCCTCCCAAATCACCCCCAGCTTGCCCGATGTAATATTTTAGATATCTTGTCTCGTCTGTGTTGTAGACAACCATCCTTTCTTTTTTTAAAATTGTTGTCTTATCGGACGGAAGTGTAGCTTGACAAACACCTTACCGTATAAAAAGGGTATATGTTGATTCTGATCGTCTTTCAAATCAATTTCTATGTCGTCGATTAACGTCTTTGACACAGGTGTGTAGTGTGGAGTGTCAAATTGCAAAATGGCTACGCTACCGGACATCGTCTGTGATATTTATAGCCCTTAATAGCCGCTGCGTATGCCACCCACAAGTTGATAATCGGCGATGTCTGCATAAATAAACATGTTGTATTTTCCCCCGTATATGTCAGCAGGATGCGGTGCGTATGTGGTTTTATAATGAAGTACAAATGGTTCTTCTGTTTTGAATCCTAGGATTTCTGCCAGTCTCCCTCTAAATGTGAGAACGCTGCCTCTAGGCCCCATAACACCTACATAGTTACTAACGGTGTTGTATTGTGTTTTAATGTCCGCCGTGCCTGGCTGCTGTTGGCATTTCAAATTAAATTCTTTTATTATCTGCTCCACAGAGGTATAATGACCCACAGACAGCTCAATCGTTGTTACGGATAGGGTGTCATCTTTGACAGGGTTATAAATTTCTACTCGCGAATCTGCTTGTGGAAAAGACAGCCAAGTGCGCTTGGTACTGTATCTCTATAACAGCTACCTCATACTGATGATTCAAAACAATAGGTTTTGCTAACTTTGTTCTAAAATTAGATATCTTATTGCCTGGGTAAACATGAGCTGACGATTTGAGAAGAGGGTCACATAAAAACCTGCCTTGTTGTTCTTTTTATCCATCCTTCTTTACTCTGTCTCTGCACGGTGGTGAATGAATGACTGCAGAGCTGTGTCATCAGGGTTAATCACACCTCGATGATGTCTTTTTCTGGAATCCATGAATTAAAACTTGTTGGCCATCCTAACCATTTTACTAGAGCCATCTTTTTTCGCCCACCTTTTTTCTAGCCAATATGCTTTCAATTTTAAATGTTTTGTTTTTATCAACAATCACACGTTGTATTTCAGGCTCATAAAATGTGCCTTTCAACACCTCTCCTGCTAGATCGGCTAGTCTGTACACTGGGGGCTGTCTCACTATACGTTCTTTGACTGTGAAAATCTCATCGGTGTAGGTTTGTTCGTATCCTTTTCGAAACACTCCTCTCAGTTTTGATATTCGTACTGTGTCGCCAACATTAAATTTAAAACACACTTTCCTCTGAGGCTTGGTTTTGTACAGAGTGTTAAAGACCAGCTTCTCATTATCCTTATTTACCTCTGCTGGAGCCATTTGGATAGATCTGTGATAAGCATTGTTATATGCCTGTGTGAGCTCGGGGATGACGTGTACATATCTCCTTGAGTTGACGGATGTTAAGTACTTCCACATTCTACCCTTGAAGCTGCGGTTGAATCTTTCAACAATACTAGATTTAACCTCACTAGCTGTTGAGAAATGTTTGATGTTATATCGCTTCATTAACTGTTTAAAGGTTGTATTATAAAACTCTTTGCCTTCATCTGTTTGTAGTTTCATAGGGATCCTTCCCTCAGAAAGTATATCCTCGAAAGCGGCTGCTACGGCTGGGCCCGTCTTGGTTGTGAGACATCTAACCCACGCATATTTTGAGAGTACATCTATACATGTTAGTAGGTATCTAACATTATCATTATCTGTCATGTATTCAGACATATCAACCAGATCGGCTTGAAACTGTTTGTCGATTCCATTAACCAATACTCTATTTCTGGGAAAGCGGATCCTAGCTGGTTTATGGAGTGTGTAAGTGTCGTCTCGTTCTAAATAATGTTTAACCTGTGATAATGAGGGTTTTACACCTATTGCCTCAGCGGTAGCTATACGGAGCTTATTTAAACTGGACAAGCCAGCCGGATGGGCCGGATCATGATAAATTTTATACAAGGTGTTTTCCATGATGCATGCAAGACACAAATGATAAAGATGTCGGTGTTGACATGTCTTTTTATTTCATTCACACAGACAATGAATACTGAACAGCATACATTAAACCAGATGTCTCCCAGCCCAGTAGTTACCAATCATGCGAAGCATGGCTGGTTTAACACGTCGGTCATAACGACTTGCTTCTAGCAACTGCACAATGTTGTCGTTAATTGCGCATACTATATGTTCTGATGATCTCAGTTCGGTCATGGTGTGTTCTGCAATTCTGCTGAATTGTGTTCCAGTCCCATCGACTGTGTACGAGCGCACAAACAGGCGTATGGCGGGGATGAATCGGTCTGTCTTGAGCCTTATCATCACATCGTCATAGTAGATGTCAAAGAAATACTCAGGCAATTCGAGCAAGCAGCTGTGTTGCACCTGACTGGGATGAGCTGTTTGACATCCGTAGCATGTATCCTGTAGAAACTCGTTTAGCGCCAACATCAGCAGATGGTGGGTTGCAAGCTTGATGTCGATAATGGTTTCCTCAAACAGCCCTGATCCTGTAGGATCAGGGCTGTTTCCTCAAACAGCCCTGATCCTGTAGGATCCTGCAGCAGCTGAGGAGAGGGGGGAGGAGGTGGTGGGGTCTGGATTAACAGCGATAAAACGCTATTAAACACATGTAAACATATGATCTCTGAACTCACAAGTCCGTTCACGCGCAAGGTCCGTTCACGCGCACACCTGAACGCGGAGGGGGATAGGGGAGGGGGTGGGTGGGGGTGGGGGTGTGGGGGGGGAGGGGGGGGGCAAAAAAGCTGTAGGTATATTACTACTCTTGTTGATAGCTATGGTTGTATAAATTGGCAACCAGTTGAACTTACTGAGGGGGAAACGCCAGCTTCTTTAGAGGAAAAGAAGCACATCTTGTTAACAATTTTTAATTCAGAAGGACCTGGAGCTGTGGAGAGACCTGATGTGGATGACTTCATGTGCCTCACATATATTTCTCAGCGGCAGCTTATCAACAGTTGTCCCTCACTTTCAGTAGCTGAAATTCAGGAGCAGTGGCCATTCTTGTTTACTCGGAAAGGTCTTTCGAACCACTTTTACAAACTCACAGGCATCGATATCAGTGAGCGCTTAGTTCAGGCCCTCATAACCAAAGGCAGAAGGATTATTAACTATTTCTCCAGCCAGAAGCTCAATAAGGACACTCGGTATAAGGACACTCATCCAACAGATAGAAAGTGAGGGAGTTTTGACCAACAACAAGGTTGGCACAGCAACCATACTTCTCATGATGAAGTATTACAAGGAAGATGAAGACTCCCTCTTTGTCTTAGCAGATGTAAGCCTCTTACATACAGCTCTATGTTTAATGCTGTTGCTTGCTGTCCTTTTTTTGTTTTGTTTTTTGTTACATAAAATGTCTTGGTCTTTTTTCTGGCAGGAAACATCTACCAGGATGTCCCTTGAAGCAGAGAGCAACCTGCCAAGCACCCCAAGGCTGATTATGCTTGGTAAGAAGTCATTTATGAAATAGAGCTGATTAGACCATATTAAAATTTGGCACAGGAGCTTTTCGTGGACACAGGTATCCAGTCTCTGTTTTGTTAGCTCAAATTTCTGTAATTTCCTTTATAAACCAAGGTTGTTGGACATGTGTCTCAGTGAACCCAGCAAGGTAACAATATCAAATTTCACATGACATATTACTGATCAACATAGTAGTCTAGCTACACCAACAGCAGAAATACTGAAGTCAATACTGTAAAGTTTAACAGCAGCACAAACTATAAACTCCAAAATAACCATACAGTTGATTCATCTCCGGTAATTTAATTGGGCTGACTCTTTGTTAGGTGTGTTTAATGTGCAGAATAATTCCCAATTATGTACAATTCTAATATGTTAAAACGGACTTATGTACATAAGGCCATTAATAATTAACTGTACGTAGCTATTTGCTTTATGACTATCTAGACCAGAGGTTCCCAAAGTGTGGGGCCCGCCCCCTAGGGGGGGTGCAGAGCCATTGCACGGGGGGCGCGGTATGAAAAGAAAAAAAAAAAAAGAATGCTTGGACACTGCTAGCATAATGGACAGGTTTTTGACGGGGCTCCCACACAAACACAAAGCAGGAGATGAAGCATCGCCAAATATGTTTCCAAACCAACTTCCTTCCAAGCCAAAGACTAGAAAATATGGTGAAGCATATCTTCCCTTTGGCTTCACCTGCACAAGTGCCAAGGTAGGTCTCCCCTGCAAAATTAGTTTTCCCTGCGTCGGGAGCAGCGCTGGGCTCTCCAAATCACGGCCAAACAGTATCCAACAATGTTGATTTTTAGTTGACAAACACTTCTTGTAATAACTAACTACTCCTGAAATTTTGGACATGTTAACTCATTATGCAGTAAAGTTACAGCGGGATACAAATAATATCAGGCTGATCCTGCCACGATTTGTTCTAGAGCTGGGCGATATGACCCAAAATTCATATCTCGATATTTTTTAGCTGGATGGCGATATAAGATATATATCTCGATATTTTTTTAAAGCCATAAACTAAGAACAAAAAGAGAGTTCGACTATTTACTTGTAATCTCACACATTTTAGCGCCTATCTCCCAAACCCGAAAACTGGTCAGCAGCGCCCTCTGTAGTCTGTGTGTAAAAGTGAAAAAGCTTACAGCACCTGGTATTCCCAGGCAGTCTCCCAGCCAAGTACTGACCAGGCCCAACCCTGCTTAGCTTCTGAGATCAGACAAGATCGGGCGTGTTCAGGGTGGTATGGCCATAAGTGAAGGTTTAGCTAAAAAATAGGCCTTTTATACACGCCAACGAGACATTATTATAGTTTTTGGGTTTTTTCTAGTAATAGTAATCATCAATTGCACTTTTTATCACCTTAATATACATAGTTCACATCGATGCAATATATGTGAAAACAGTAAGCTGATAAGGTTACACGTTGAAAAGTGTTTAGGTGACTGCACACTTTAATCTGTGGTCCAGAGTGGCATGAAGAGCGATTCAAATAGAAATGTAATGTAGTCATAAAACTACAATAAATCTACTCTGTTGTTAGCTACCCACAACAAATAAACATATGGTCATCTTTTTTTTTCTTCTAATTTTCCATATTCATTGAAGCAAAGTTTCCCAAGTTGTTTGTCTTTAGGTTTGTCCTTTACTTTTCTTTGTGAAAAAACTTTCCCATCATTGTATTTCCATTTTAAGGTCAATTATTTGCCCAGTTTGGTTTCAGAGAAACAATAAAGATGCTGCCTGTTGTACCATACAGGTCAAAAATATCCTGGGAATCTTTGAATCAGAAAGAAAGAAAAAAATCAGGGAAAAATTACATCAGTCACTCTACATGAGTCTTGAACAGTTGCTCTAACAGCCACAATGAATCTGTCTAGAAGAAAAAAGTTGAGATATTTTCTTTCAAAATGAAAGATGGAAAATAACAAAACAGTCTGAATGCTGAATAATGATTATATTATATCCTGTTGTCTCCTTCCAGATCACAGTCTGCACAGATGTCAGGCTCCAGGACGCTACCAACCAGCTGCTTCTGATGATGATGGTGATGCTTCCTTAATGGAAGCTCAACTTTATCTGTTAACACAAAATTACACATCAGACTTGCAGAATTAAAACCATCTCTCACTATTTTAGGTAAAAAGCAAAGCCTGCTATGAATAGCATCATAGGTTTGATAGTATTGGGTCAGCTAAACAAGGACACATGCAAAAACATGTCATCTGAATTAGATAATAGAAAGACGCTTACACTCATTCATTCAATAGTTCACATGAGTGTCACTGTTTAAAAACAAAGATAGACAAAAACAAAGATAGACAGAGCTGAGGGTTTAAAATAAAACAATTGTTTAATAGATGTTAGATTAAATGGTCATTAATAGTTTTTGTCTTCATTGTTGTGTTTATATATTTCCACATAGTAAATTATCCATTCATCTGTCTTTCTTAGCTTATCCTGGGGGGCAGCAGCCTAAGCAAAGCAGCCCAGACCTCCCTCTCCCCAGCCACCTCCTCCTGCTTATCCAAGGGAACAACAAGGCATTCCCAGATCAGGGGAGAGATATGATCTCTCCAGCGTGTTCTGGATCTGCCCCTGTCCTCCTCCCGGTTTGATAGTATTGGGACATATTGGGACAGATTCGCGAACCATCTCAGTTGGCTCCTTTTGATGTGGAGGAGTAGCGGCTCTACTCAGAGCACCTCCTGGCTGGCTAAACTCCTCACCAGATCTCATTCTTTCGGTCACTACCCAAAGCTTGTGACCATAGGTGAGGGTAGGGACTAAGGGACATCAACTGGTAAATTGAGAGCTTAGCTTTTATGCTCAGCTCTCTCTTCACCACGATGGCCCGGTACAGCGTCCGCTGGTAAAATCTAACACCAAATGTTCAACCTGCTTTGTGATTATGAGTATAATCTTAAAGTCAGCATTGTTGTTTGCAAATAAATGTTAATAACAATTTTTGTGCAGTGGCATGAAGAATAACAATAAATAAGTTTTTATTAGTGATTTGTTTGTTGTTTATAAACAGCCTTTTTTTTGCCATCTCACTATGTGCAGTGTAATCATGGAGTATACAATAACACGATCAACTGACATATATGTCTGTGTTTTCACAGACATATAAGTGCCACAAGCTGGAGTTTTCTTGTGATAATAATAATAATAATAATAATAATAATAATAATAATAATAATACCCTTTATTAAGTTTGCTTTTCTCTGGATACAGCAAACAATGACAATGAGGATCACCAACAGAAGAATACCTGATAGTAAAAGATAAGAACAAAATTTTATTATGCATGTGAAAAATAGTGAATGTTAGTTTTATTTCAGCGGAACTGTAACATAACATACCTGCTCCAGTGCGCACTGGAATACAGACATCAATTCCACATATATCAGGGAAAGCTTCAAAATAATACAAGAAGAAAAATGTATTTTATTAGATATGTATAATAAAATGGTCATTTCAGCCATCAACAGGCAGTTGATAGCACATAATATTCATAAGGCTTGAAGCATTTGTGATTAACTGCCTGATTGCAGAGCTGATGGAGTTAGAAACACTGGAAGCAATGGGCGTGTTTACCACAGCTTCAGCTTTTATGTTGTCTTGTCCTTCAGATTTTCTTTCAACTCTTCATCCTTGTTAAGCAGAGTTCACAAGTTTAGGTTTTTTTGTAGCTTGAATTGAATTAAATTTTATTTATATAGCACCAAATCACAACAACAGTCGCCTCAAGGTGCTTTATATTGTAAGGTAGACCCTACAATAATACATACAGAAAAAAAAACAACAGTCATATGACCCCCTATGAGCAAGCACTTTGGCGACAGTGGGAAGGAAAAACTCCCTTTTAACAGGAAGAAACCTCTGCTGCGACTGGTTGGGGTGAGAGAAGGAAGACAGGATAAAAGACATGCTGTGGAAGAGAGACAGAGATTAATAACAAGTGTGATTCAGTGCAGAGAGGTTTCTTAATACATAGTGAGTGAGAAAGGTGACTGTGGGCGATGGTGGCTCAAGAGTTTGCAGTTTGTCTTATAATCAGAAGGTTGCCGGTTCGAGCCCCGGCTCCGACAGGCTCGGTCATTGAGTCCTTGGGCAAGGCACTTCACCCGTTGCCTAGAGGGCGTGGTCAGAGGGCCCGGTGGCACCAGTGTCCGGCAGCCTCGCCTCTGTCAGTGCGCCCCAGGGCAGCTGTGGCTACAATGTAGCTTGCCGTCACCAATGGGTGAATGTAGTGTAAAGTGCTTTGGGTCCCTTAGGGACTAAGGAAAACACTATACAAATACAGGCCATTTACTGAAAAGGAAATACTCAATGCATCATGGGAATCCCCCAGCAGCCTACACCTACAGCATAACTAAGGGAGGACTCAGGGTGACGTGATCCAGCCCTAACTACACTCAAAAAAGTGAATGAGGTGGATTGCTCAGTGTATATTAATTATTTATTTTCATTTTACTTAAAATGTATGTTTTTGGTAAGTTAAAATATGTTTTTCTAATAAAGTCTACATAATTGTGTCTATTATTGTCTGTACAGAATACTAATGTGTTACTTGATGGCATAACATTTAAGTTAAGTTAATTAGGATCGATATACTTCGTATATCCACAAGGTGGCCATAACAGTTGTAATAAAACCGCAAAGAACAACAAGGTTTCACGGCTTGGGCCTGCTCATGTGCAAGACTTCAAATTTAACTTAGAAACGTTGTTTTTGGCGCCAAGCTGCTGTTTCTTTTTTGAGAGGTAAGACCACTTTTTTCTTTGACTATGTTGTTTAGTATCTACATGTCGAGCATGATGATATTTTGCGTTTGTCTTACAAGACATGTTATATAGTTTGTATACGCCTGTGCTACATTAGTTTTACTGGGTCCTGGACAAGTTAGATATGTCTGTTTTTATCCTGCCAAACCCTGCCATCGTAACACGGGAACCGTGAGACCATTGGACATTTGTTGGGTATAGGTATACATGGTGTGCAAGGTTTTTGGTAACAGATGAAGTATGCCCCTCACAGAGCAAACCTGGGCTTAAGATGAAATATAATATTACAAGGGATGACATTTAGTGTGCCTGTTTATCTCAGGCTATTGCAAACAACTATATTAACTGCTTACCTGTTAACATGCTTATTTTGTGGAATGTGACATTTTTATTGTTTTTGGTTTTATTAAGGGATTTGCTGTAGGGGTTCAAGGGGTTATTTTTTCATTTACTTTCTTGGAATTCCTTTACTGTAATCCGAGAGTCACAAATATCGAATAGGATAGAAAGGATAGCATGAAGTTGTGACATTTAAAATCCAAAAAGTCGAGGGCAAAAGCCACTCTGACACCATTGTTATGCTCTGTCAGTAATCTGTATTATGTAAAAATGGTCTGTAAATACAGCATGTTTCCTAGCGGAGTTATACAAATCAACATAGTTATAAATTACATTTTGTTAAATCACACACTATAGAAAGTTAGCACATGGCAGTGTCGATCTCTTGCTTTTCTTCTGAGTAGTATTTTATCTAGTTGTTATTCAATCAATAATTTGCTTCTTGATATTAAATAATGAATTTCTTGTTTTACTTTATAAATTTCAGATCCTGCCTTTACCTGCTCCCTCCTATACTGATGTGGTGTATGTGGTACTGCTGAGCTTGTATGTGGTATGTGAACGGTTATAGTTTTCCAAAGAAAACTGTTTTATAAGTTAATTTTTCTTTAGTGACCCATCCCATGCCCCTTTTATTTCTTCTCCAGATCTGAACCATTGTAAAGGTTGCAGTTCAAGGGCCTGAGGTATGAAATTCTTTTCAGATCAGCTGTGATCAATATTTTTTGGATCTTGATAAATAACAATAAAAGCTGTGATGGCTCCATTAGCATTTTGTGTAAATGTTTGTGTGAAATTATAGCTTTAATGAGGTCTTTCTACATTAGTTTTAGTTGTAAAGTATGTATATGTGTACATATAGTATGTATATTTACAGTACAGTATGTTGTGTTTGTTGACATGTTTTCAGGTGGAAGCAGAATTTGTGAGGATTACTACTGCTCCACTTGTTCCAAGGCTTTTTGCACAACTTGACCAATACACCAATGACCAGCTCATAAAAGCCTTCAAGAAAAAAGGAGGCGCTGCAGGGAGGAAGATTAGACAAACTTTGGCCCCAGCCACACAGGTGCGTTATTCTGGTATTGGTAGCAAAATATTATGGCTAATAAGATCACTTTCAAATTTAAACAGCTAGTGTATGGTAGCTGCACAGTGTTCATTGTAGTTACATTTATATTAAGCAAGACAAAGTTTGGTACTCAAAACTTTGGAAAATTAAAATTACCTAATCATAAGTAAAATTTTATCCCTCAATTACGGGTTAAACCATAAGTGAATGGTTTTAAGTTAAAGATCAATTTTTGAATGCAAAAAAAGATGATATAATTTTTTTTCTTTACCTCTATTATGGACATATATAATGTGGTGGAAACCCTGCCCAACAGGTTAACTATTCATGTCCATGTAATGATTAGTTGGTCTTGTGTACATGTCTATCTCTGCAGTAAATATGTCATTCATTTTGCATATAATGTGAGTTTGTGTCATCCTAAAGTATTTCTGTTTTGTCTTCCTGTATCTCTGCCACTCTCTACAGAAGCAAACTATTGAAAAGGGGAGGGAGTGTGTCCTCAGTGCACTACCTCTTTACCTAAATGAAGACCCAAGCATCCTCTTCAAAGAATACCTGGTTGGTAATTTGAGTGTAGTTTTTATCTGTATCAAACCAAATCTTTAATAACTAATGTGGCGCACTGGGGTGCATGTTCCCAATATTGTGTTTACTTCATTAAAAGGTAGCTTTGGCTCTTCTTTTTTTTTTTTTTTTTTAACTGGACGCCATTTTTCTGTTTTTCTGTCTAATTGACCAATGGGTTTGGTTTTTGTACTCTCCGTTGTTAAGGATTCTGATGCTACAGCTGTTCAGAGGGAGCTGGACCAAATTACCCTTGGTATCTTTACCATTGAAAGAGCTGATGCCAGCACTCCTCCAGCTGATGTGGGTATAACCATCGAGGGTGTTCTGCATGACCTGGAAGACATGGACTCTGCATGTGCACTCTTAATGGGTGGGATATATGCACTGAATCTCAGTTAACCTCGAGACTGAAAGCTTTCTTTGAAGTACTTCAGAAGCTCTTCCTTCATCTGTATGTCAGCAGACTCTTGACCAAGATACAGATGCTCAAGAATAAACTGATTGAATAAGCCAACCCTTAATTTGGATGATGAATGTTCTGTCAGATGGACAGAAGTTTTTCGGAGGCTGTATGTGAATAAAATGGCAATTTGTTGAAAATAGCAGATGAAGGGAAAAACTACATTTGAGAGAAATTTAGAAAATTTATTAGAAAATTTATTGTAAATTTAAATGTTATCAGGAAATGATCAGACAGGAGAGGGTATATCTATCTATCTATATATCTATAGATAAATAGATATATAGATATATATCTATACATATACACACACATATACACACATATATATATATATATATATGTATATATATATGTGTGTGTGTATATATATATTGAACTGTTGCAGCTTTGCCTCACTGTAAATAAATCCACTGTCTTCTTCAGAGGAGTCCTGCATACCAGTCCTGTTTTCCACACCTACCCTGACAGTATAAACCTGCTTAGGAGTTCAGATTAATGCTTATCCACCTGAGACTCAGAAAAAATGTTTTGATATTTTTAGTTAGTTAGTTTAGTAGATTTTAGTTAAATTTAAATGTTATAGTTAAAATGGGAAAAAAAGTTTTAAAATTATCATTATTATTATTTTTTTTTAATCTTATCTATCTTTCCTTGGTAGTGTACCTTGGGTATTCACATAACGATTTGATGTAATATAATGATATTGTTTTGTGTTGATTTCTGATTTAAAAATAAAGAATAATAAAACTGCACAATTTATTTTTATCTATGCAGGATAAAAACGAATTACTTAGACCTTAGGAAGTTATTGCTATGGTGGCCCTGAGGGGTCAAACACACTGCAACTTCTGAAAACACCAGTAAACCACAACATTACTGGGCTTGTGAATCAGTTTATTGAGTCATTTTGCATTTGCAACCCTCAACCTGCTGCCCCATCAAGCAATCCTCTATGCTGTTGCCGGCTGGGGCAGCAGGTTGAGGGTTGCAAATGCAAAATGACTCAATAAACTGATCTGGAAGCCCAGTATTGTTGTGGCATTGGCTGGACTCCCTTAAGGTGGTGTCGGAGAGGCAGATGTTGTCCAAGATAAGGACAACGCTGGATGCACTGCATTACCTGCTGGCCAGTCACAAGGCCACGTTCAAAAAGAGACTGAGATTAGCTGAATGCACCGCTTAACGACACAGGAAATCATTCCTGATATCTCCCTGTACAACTCCTCCATCTAATACACAGTACACAGTGCAATAGTTATACTCTTTTACATGTGTTGTACAGTGAAAATAAAGTTTTACAGGTAAAAGTAAAATGTCAGTCATATATATTTAATCTCTGCTATATTCTGGATATTTATAAATGAGCCATTTGTATGTATTAGAGCTATTTTTTATATTTTTTAATTTTGTAATACATTGTATTATTTAATTTAGTTCAGTAATTTACTGTTCTCATTGTTTTGCAGCAATTGTAACCACATAGTTACCTTAGGATTAATAAAGTATTCTGATTCTGATTAAATAGAAAATGCTACAAAAACTTAAGAAAAAAAGGAGTTCAATCACAGTTCAATAAAGCACACTGGAAATAGAAAAGGTATAGTACAAGTAGAAAATTGTGTTTTATTCAACCTTTGTTCTGTTTTTGTCCTTTTCAAGCATTTTTTCCTATTTGCTGGCATTTTCTTAAGTTGCTGTGGATTTGACCTTTCAGGGCCACCATACATCTCCCTGAAACTTGTAAGTTGTTTTGGGTATTTTTTGTTTGGTTTTTTACTTTTGTGTCCCAGTTTATCTGAGAGACCATTTTGTGAAAATGTACTTGAAACTCTCTATCCAAAGAAAAATATAATGTACAATATGATACAATTTCTAAACTGAAAAAAACATTGACAATCAGCAGATATTTTTATAACTCCAAATAGTGTTTCAGGAAAAGCTTTAAAATAAAAGGAGAAGAAAAGTATCTCATTAGCATATGAACTCAATAAAATGACGACTTCAGTTCATGAACATTTGGAAAAAGGGACATTTGAACATTTGTACACTTGATAGCACATAATACGTACAGGACTTAATGCAGTCTTGTTGAACAGGCTGACTGATTTCAGAGCTGACGGGGTTAGAAACATTGCAAGAGAAACGAGCATTTAGCACGTCTTTGACTGGCCTTTTCAGCTCCTTGCCAGTCTCGTTTTCTGGCCCATTTTTATTGTCCATAAACCATTTGATAGGAAAATTCTTTTCACTCTGTAGACAAAAAGACAATTAGTGGATTAGTGGAAGGTTCATATTTGAAGTCTAACATAAAAAGTCCAACCTCACCAAAATTAGAAATATAATAATCTTTTCATACATTTTCGGTAATTTCTCAGCCTATATAATTAAATAATACATACACAGAGACCCAAGCCTCACTGAAACAACATCTGTGAGTAAATGCTTATACACAGCACACTTCAAATCATGCTTAGTTTCAGTGGAGGAGAAATGAAGCCTTTGTCTACAGATTCTTCAACAGCTTAATTATGAGTCAGTTATTTGTACTTTAACTTATTTGTAACTGAAAATAAATATTGTTCTCACCTGACCAGCATCGCAAGTAAAAGTGACTTTTGTCTTATCACACGTCACTGTTACTTTGGGCTTCTGCACAGGGTCTGAGGAAAGAAAATGTAATTATATCAATGTTATATAAACTACTGCTGATAATGATTTTCTGCATTTACCAAGATTGTTGATTGATAAAACTCAGCAGTGACTTTAATAAAACCAAACACTTTAATCTTAATTACAAAGTATGACTAAAACAGCTTCTGATGGATTAGCACACTTGCTTGTTGTGATATATTTAGTACAAACACAATAAATATATGTATAATGTGTTGTTACTTACCTAATACACACAAACGCACACTTGGTAAATCTACTGCACTGGTTCCATCTTCTCTGTGAACCTCTGGTCTGTATCGTCCTGACTTGTCTTTGGTCAGTTGTGTCAGCTTTAGTTTTCC
Organism: Oreochromis aureus; assembly: GCF_013358895.1. Lineage (NCBI taxonomy): Eukaryota > Metazoa > Chordata > Actinopteri > Cichliformes > Cichlidae > Oreochromis > Oreochromis aureus. Next base: position 13,503,805 of record NC_052963.1, on the reverse strand, counting down.
ATTTGAATCAACATCATCATTTTTCCCTCTGATCACCAGTTTACTTTTGCGAAGAAAGATTACTTTTTTATTCTTGAACCATCTCAGGCTATCCGAGTCTTTTAACACATGTTTAAGTTGCACAGTAAAGTTTGAGCCTGTTGCAGCGTACACATTACAATCAGCCTGAGAGCCTTTGAAACAGAAAAGAAGGTAAAAAATCAGATGAAAAAATTAGAACAAGAGGGAAGAGGATACATATACATATACATGTATAAATATATATACATATCACATACTGAAACATGGAAATACAGAATATAAATCTAGAAATATGGCAACAGATCTTGTCTCTGTCAAGTCTTGAAGAATTATTAAGTCGGCAGATGACATGTAAAATTAATTTTCCCTTAAAAAAAATCATAATCAGTTAGTTTGGAATTTAAAGCTAAAATATAAACCAAAAAGAATAAGATTGTAAATTGTACCGTACCTGAGGACACAATGAAGTAGCAGCAGAGCAAAAACACAGCGATGGTGGCAGCAGAAGCCATCTTCTTCACTATTCGCATCACTTTGAGCCAAAAAGATCAACAACAATGTTAAATGTTTTATGTGTCTGTGGCATCGTACAAGTGGATGCATGTGCATGAATGGTTTTAAAAGGAAGTGACCCAAGAGGCCTCATCTGCTTTCATAAACCAGGCTAGCAGATGTCACACCCAGAACACAGACTGTGCACCTTGTTTTAGCTTTTTGCTTCAGAAAACATACATAAATATAACCGAAAGCTATTCAACAAGGAACAAACTATTCTAAACTACTATGAAATATAAACTAATGTTGTTTTGAATTAAATTATTTTTTACATACTGGAATGTTTTCTTGTTGCTGCCACAGAATAATATTTGTTGTTTCCTCATTGTTTTCAATTGAAACAGGACACCGCTGTGATGTCTTGTTTACAGTTTGGTTTGTAGGTGTCACTAAAAACCATCTTAAATGGTTATTTTATTCAATTTTAATGTAATAAGTTTTTTAAATAAATATTTTAGTTGATTTCATATAAATAGCACTGTTAGAAATGTATTTACTTAGAAAACTGGTAACTTGTTTAAGACTTATTCCACCCACTGTATGCACAGCAACTGTAGAGGTCAGTCTCTCTATGGATATGGCTCCCCAGACCATCTTTGACCCACCACCAAACCGGTCATGGTGAACGATGTTACAGGCAGCATAACGTTCTTCACGGCTTCTCCAGACCCCTTTCACGTCCATCACATGTGCTCTGAAGCTGCTCTGGTATTCAATGCCAAATTCCATTTGAGGTCAATGGTGTTGAGCAGTGACCACAGGACCCACAAGAGGACAGCAGACCCTCAGACCACCCCTCATGAAGTCTGTTTCTGATCATTTGGTCACAGACATTCACACCAGCGTCCTGCTGGAGGTCATATTAGCTCTGGCACTGCTCATCCTGTTACTCTTTACACAAAGGAGCAGATAACAGACCAGCACTACTGGATTTTGTACCTTAGAGGCTTTAGATATTAAAAAGAAATGAGCAAGAATGAAAACTTCTATGAGTATTACATGAAAAAGCTATGTAATTTTTATTACATCAGCATTTCTGTACAATAAAACACCTGCAGTTAAAAAGGCCAAAACTCTAATGATGAGAAGATTTAAATATATCTTCCCTCTCAAGGTTTGGCACGATGAAAGGCAGGAAAAAACACTTTTGGTTTGTACATTTTACCGCACTCTCTAACAGTAATGGAACTTTCTGCCTAATAGGCGGCATCTCGGTTTCACTCTGATGTTGGAGTTCAAACCTGATAAAAATACCAAAACTAACACAACACAAACACAAGCGCAAAGAACGGTTTTGTCCTGCTGTAAGCAGTGATGGTAGAGGACCAAGATGAAAAATTGCTGTTGAACATGAAGAGATTAAGACCGGTAAATGAATTTCACTGGAGTAAAATATACATATGTGTGAGTGCAACCAAATGTTCTATGTGCATTTGAGACAAAAAAAGGCTCTCTGGGACTGTGTGTGTACCTGCAGGTGTTAGATTTAAAAAAGTTCACATGATCTATAATATGCCACTTCTCGTATGTGGTTTGACACTCACTGCAGATACTGAACGCCTGATAAGAAGGGGGAAATAAACAGAAGTTGTTTGTGCTAAAGAAAACTCCTCTGTATGGTTTTACAGCAGTATTCCTTTTTTGTTGTTTCAGTGCCTAAAATTGGTTTCATCTATACCTGTTTGCATGGTGGTGTGGGAACACAAACATCAACAATCTGGTTTGTATTGACATCTCAAAATGCAGGATTCAAACCTTTTTTAGCCAAAATGTTTATAATCATATTAATGAGACAGTAAGTGACAATTTGACATCCTGGTTTGTGCAGCTGCAGCACTATGACAACCATCTCTGGAAAAAAAGCATACTTTGACTTTATTACATCCTCCTCATGATAACACAACTCTATGAATTAAAAATATGAGAAAAAGAGACTTGTTGCCCACAGCAGCTCAATGTGGCTAACATTAGAATTCACCAGCTGACACCACATCCTCATTTAGGTTTGACAGCGTTTCTAGTTGGTAATGGCAGATGCCTGAGCAGGAACTGAGACTGCAGTTTGGAGAAGGCCTCAGAGGAGACTGATGGCTCATCCCCAAGAAGCACTGATGACTGTCCGTTAAAAAGGTCAAAGACTCTATTTGGTAGGCGGGCTTACAATGACGAGCGGCTCATGACCTCAATCAGGTTGTCAGGGATTTTATTAAATGAAGTACCAGCATTATTGAATGTGCCAGAAAACATGAAAAAGGAATGGCAGGAGAAGAGATCAGGAGAAATTGCAACTGATGAGAAAAGTTGATGAAAGAGTGAGGGAACCTGAATCAGGTAGCGACATGGTCGGAGTCTGAACAGAGGCTCTGGCGGTAAAGCATGCTGGGAATTTTTAGGCTGGAGATAATTGCTGACAGCTAAAGGCTTGAGTTTAACTTAAACTGGAAGATGGAGAGGGATTACCAGGCTGGCTAGTTTGCTTCATTTAAATAAGGTACAGTGACTACTGGGTAGATTCCATAATGAATAAAGGCGACATTATCAGGTTTGGAGGTAGTGGTTGAATTAAGAAGGGCACTTAAAGGAGCATCACCTTCCACAATGAAAACCTCCAAAACTAGCAGCTGTGGATCTGAATATCATCAAGCAGGACAGCTGATCATAGAAGATGTTGCCATTTGATATTGATTATGTCAAGAAGGGAAGCTGTTCATGATGCTCAAAAGAACATGGACAGCTTGTTTTGGGGGGATCATATGTAGACAGAACAGGAAGGGGAGGTGTCAAGCTGTAGTCCTGCTCCTGAAATTCATCTTTTCCTACAAAAGATACTTTGAGCTGCTCCATTGTCACAATGGGGCACCACACAGGTCTGATTTACATGAATTGCACCAGAGAAAAAAATGGAGATTTGTGAATGCAGACACTTTTTTATGCATGTCTAAAACAAGAAAAGCTTCATAAGACTGTGTGAGTACTGTAGATGTTTGATTTATAGAAAAAAGGTTTATCTCGGCAATAATATGCCGCTTTTCATGTGTAGTTTGCAGACCATAGCCGTGAACTGACATTTTCTGGGGTGGTGCTATAGCCAGAAAACAATTCAGTTACACACAGTAGCACACCTTTTACTTACCTACATACTTTTGTTATTGATTTCAAATCCCCCCAAAAAAACAATCAGCACACTGCTACATACAGTGGCTTGCAAAAGTATTCGGCCCCCTTGAACTTTTCCACATTATGTCACATTACAGCCACAAACATGAATCAATTTTATTGGAATTCCACGTGAAAGACCAATACAAAGTGGTGTACACGTGAGAAATGGAACGAAAATCATACATCATTCCAAACATTTTTTACAAATAAATAACTGCAAAGTGGGGTGTGCGTAATTATTCAGCCCCCTGAGTCAATACTTTGTAGAACCACCTTTTGCTGCAATTACAGCTGCCAGTCTTTTAAGGTATGTCTCTACCAGCTTTGCACATCTAGAGACTGAAATCCTTGCCCATTCTTCTTTGCAAAACAGCTCCAGCTCAGTCAGGTTAGATGGACAGCGTTTGTGAAAAGCAGTTTTCAGATCTTGCCACAGATTCTCGATTGGATTTAGATCTGGACTTTGACTGGGCCATTCTAACACATGGATATGTTTTGTTTTAAACCATTGCATTGTTGCCCTGGCTTTATGTTTAGGGTCGTTGTCCTGCTGGAAGGTGAACCTCCGCCCCAGTCTCAAGTCTTTTGCAGACTCCAAGAGGTTTTCTTCCAAGATTGCCCTGTATTTGGCTCCATCCATCTTCCCATCAACTCTGACCAGCTTCCCTGTCCCTGCTGAAGAGAAGCACCCCCAGAGGATGATGCTGCCACCACCATATTTGACAGTGGGGATGGTGTGTTCAGAGTGATGTGCAGTGTTAGTTTTCCACCACACATAGCGTTTTTGCATTTTGGCCAAAAGTTCCATTTTGGTCTCATCTGACCAGAGCACCTTCTTCCACATGTTTGCTGTGTCCCCACATGGCTTGTGGCAAACTGCAAACGGGACTTCTTATGGTTTTCTGTTAACAGTGGCTTTCTTCTTGCCACTCTTCCATAAAGGCCAACTTTGTGCAGTGCACGACTAATAGTTGTCCTATGGACAGATTCCCCCACCTGAGCTGTAGATCTCTGCAGCTCGTCCACAGTCACCATGGGCCTCTTGGCTGCATTTCTGATCAGCGCTCTCCTTGTTTGGCCTGTGAGTTTAGGTGGACGGCCTTGTCTTGGTAGGTTTACAGTTGTGCCATACTCCTTCCATTTCTGAATGATGGCTTGAACAGTGCTCCGTGGGATGTTCAAGGCTTGGGAAATCTTTTTGTAGCCTAAGCCTGCTTTAAATTTCTCAATAACTTTATCCCTGACCTGTCTGGTGTGTTCTTTGGACTTCATGGTGTTGTTGCTCCCAATATTCTCTTAGACAACCTCTGAGGCCATCACAGAGCAGCTGTATTTGTACTGACATTAGATTACACACAGGTGCACTCTATTTAGTCATTAGCACTCATCAGGCAATGTCTATGGGCAACTGACTGCACTCAGACCAAAGGGGTCTGAATAATTACGCACACCCCACTTTGCAGTTATTTATTTGTAAAAAATGTTTGGAATCATGTATGATTTTCGTTCCACTTCTCACGTGTACACCACTTTGTATTGGTCTTTCATGTGGAATTCCAGTAAAATTGGTTCATGTTTGTGGCTGTGATGTTACAAAATGTGGAAAAGTTCAAGGGGGCCGAATACTTTTGCAAGCCACTGTAAATACTATATAGGTACTGCTGATAATTGAATAAAAACTGATTACGGAAGAACTTTTGTGATGCATCAACAATTTACCTTTGGGGACAGATTTGAACAGAGGCATTATTGAAAAAAAATATGTTCGTGTATTACAGTGCTGTGGCGCTGCATCTCTATATAATCTTCCCTGTGGTCTTGGTAGTGGTCTTTCAGCATCATTGATGTAGTCAAAATAATCCCTGCATCATGTGGCAAACAGCCTATAAGCTGCAGGGAAACCTGCCAACACGTTCGCTCAATGAGAACAACGAAGAAAAGAGAACCAGTTTTAATGGTTGATGCCATTTGTACCGTGGTCTCCACAAACATGAGCAGCAGCGCCCTCTGCAGTTTGTGTGTCGAAGTGCAAAAGCTTACAGCACCTGGTATTCCCAGGCGGTCTCCCATCCAAGTACTGACCAGGCTCGACTCTGCTTAGCTTCCGAGATCAGACGAGATCGGGCGTGTTCAGGGTGGTATGGCCGTAAGCGAAAGGACAGATATGTAAAAGACGTTTTATAGTTGGCAAATATCACACACTTTGATATATATTATTGTGTTAAACTTTATGTGTTACAGTATGAACATGCAGCTATTCGTTATTAACTGCAGCTTCAACATTGAGCTGCAAAAATGCTTTTCCCGCAGTAACATGACGATAAGAACACATGTTAGTTTATTAAAGCACAGTGTTAAAGTGACAGAGAGCACACAGTGTGTTTTGTAATTCAAACATTTTTGTCGTTTGGAGACTTTAACTCATATACAGAAGATAAAAATGTAAGCATGTATGTGTCGTTACAGCATGTATAAAAAGGCTGTTCCTACAGTTCTCTGTCGCTTGCGGCCAATACATACCACCCTGAACACGCCCGATCTCGTCTGATCTCGGAAGCTAATGCTGGGCTTACACTGTGCGATTTTTGGCCCATTTTGAGCCGATTTTTCAGTCGTTTTGTTGATCGGCCCGAGTTTGGCCTTCATCGTGCGTCGTGCATCGTGTAGTATACATGGGGTAACGAGAAGCGATTAACACCTCACGACCAGCTCCTGATCATCAATCGCTTGGTTTGAAATCCTCCCGACCGTCGTGAGGGTGTCACCGCAGCCGCTCACACTGCGCACACGCAAACACATAAACGTCGGTGAAAAAGACGGAGTAGGACAGCAGTGCAGCGTGTGATCTGGACACAAGCGATGGAGGCACTTGTAGAACTTTGGAAAGCTCATCTGAGTCTTTTCGATGTGGCCTCACAAAATTATCACGACCACAACAACCGTGAAAATAGTTGGATTTACACTGCTGCTCAATCACAGCTGCCTGATCAATGTTTTTCATTAGCAATTTAGCAAAGTTGTTGGTGGTGGTGTGCGTGTCTGTGTGAGTGAGAGACAGAGAGGGAGAGCGAGCGACAGATTTTCTGTTATAACCTTCATTTTTATGAACGCACAGTGTGAGCACTCAGGTCGCATCAGAGCATCGTGACCTACGAACTTCTAACCCCTGCGAGTCAATCGTGCAGTTTGAGCTGAAGCTGAATAACGCGACTGAAAAAATCGCACAGTGTATGCCCAGCTTAAGCAGGGTCGGGCCTGGTCAGTACTTGCCTGGGAGACCGCCTGGAAATAGCAGGTGCTGTAAGCTTTTGCACTTTCTACACGCAAACTGCGGAGGGCGCTGCTTTTCACTCAGTGGAGATAAAGCTTCAGGAAAAACCTCATAACCACGCTTGTAATTCTTTGCTTGTGCAGAGTTAATAAATGAAAACTACAATCATCCCTGCAGCCCCCTGTAAACACTCTCATGTTTCTGTTGTAGAGCAGAGGTTCAGCTCAGCGTGACGTCATGTGTCTGAATGCTTCATGATGACGAAAATACACCACCAATAATCCTGACTTTACTTTCTGGACAAAGTGGAGGTTACACAAGAAAATCTGCTGATATGTGGAGATTTACACTCAAAATATGTAGTCTTGTATTTGTATCTTGTATGTGTTAGTTGAAGATTATAAATGGAATGGATTTTTTACTGAAAATCATCTTAACAGACTGTTTGCTCTCTCTTAATTCAACACTGAGCTGTTAAAAACAAACAAACAAAAATGTATCATTTTATTTGAATTACTATGAAAAAAGTCATTTTGAAGTTGTAATTATTATCTAATGTTTGACAGGCGTGTTCAGGTCAGTGTGGCTGTAAGGAACAGGCCTCTTGTTGATGCTGTAATGCAGGGGTGTCCAACTCCAGTCCTGACTGTTTACTCGCTGTTGTAATTTACTGTTTACATGTCTAAGTAAAAAAAAAACCTGGAACATCTCCAGGTTGTTCAAAACGCTGATAATCCGCTTTTCATGTGTAGTTTGCAGACCATGATGATGATTTGGCTTCTAACCAAATGATCTAAGTACTCAAATGTGACACCGTTGCTAATACAGCACTGGCTCCCCATTGAACTCAGAGTCCATTTTAAGATTCTGGTTCTGACCTTTAGAGCTCTTCATGGACAAGCACCAGCTTACATCATTGAACTTCTACAGCCCTATGTCCCTAGCAACTCCCTAAGGTCCCTATGATCAGGGCCTACTTGTTATTCAGCATATAAGGCTGAGAACTAAGGGAGACAGAGCATTCGCCCCCAGACTGTGGAACTCTCTCCCTCTGAGCTTAGGATCTGTGGACTCAGTAGTCTCTTTAAAAAAGACAAACAAACAAACAAAAACTAAAAACTAATCTTTTTAAAGTTGCATTTGGTTAACTTTTTGTTTGTTTTTGTTTCATACCTTGTTATTTTGTGTCAAGCACTTTGTGATATTTTGTCTAGAAAGGTGCTATATAAATAAAAAGCCAAAAATATCAGCTTTGAAAACAAGAAGAGGTATACAAAACATTTCAAACTGATGTTTATAGGAAAATTCATGGGTCTGAAAATACAAGTCAGTCCCTTTCAAGCAGTTTAAAACAGAAACAGTAAATGAATGCATGGCTTTGAGATACTTTTTGCTTGTAATATAAATCCCAGAGTCCACAACCGAGAGGACTACAGAGATGGCCATGCTACAAAGAAAATTCCAACTGTTTAAAGATAAAATTGGAGTATGTTTATACAAGGGAAACCCAAAACCTACAAAAAATATTTAACCCGGTTTATACAGTCAGTGTAAACAAATGAGGGGTCCTAAACACAGTCTTTCACCTCATCACTGAGGCTGGATAATGATTGTATTTCTTCCTGTTGTCTCCCTCAGAGGTTCTGGGAGGCTGCTGGCCAAAATGGTGTTTAGCTCAGTTATTTGAGTGTTGCAGGCTCTCACTACAGCTGCTGCTGTTCTTGAGTGATCTGCAAACGAAGCTCCTTCTCCTCTGTTAAAATAAGCATAGATGACGTGTCAGACCTGGAGAATCAGCTCAATTCAGTTTTATCAATACAGCACCAAATCACAACAAGAGTTACCTATTCTAAAGACCCTACAGCAATCCAAAGAAACAGAGAAAAACCCAACAATCATGTGATCCCCTTTGAGTAAGAGCTTTGGCGATAGTGGGAAGGAAAAGCCCCTTTTTAACAAGAAGAAACCTCCAGCTCAGGGAGAAGCAGCCATCTGCTGCGACCGGTTGGGGTGAGGTGAGAAAAAAAGGACAAAAGACATCCTGTGTCTTCACATCACAATCATCTCTCATCATTTCTGGCTAAACCTGCTAATACTAAGAACCTGGCTTTGGCGTAATTACGCACACGTAATTACGCACACCCCACTTTGCAGTTATTTATTTGTAAAAAATGTTTGGAATCATGTATGATTTTCGTTCCACTTCTCACGTGTACACCACTTTGTGTTGGTCTTTCACGTGGAATTCCAATAAAATTGATTCATGTTTGTGGCTGTAATGTGACAAAATGTGGAAAAGTTCAAGGGGGCTGAGTACTTTTGCAAGCCACTGTATTTCTTTAGGAGTTCAAAATGTGTTAATTACATAAATAAAATGTAATTTTCTCTGTAGCACTTGGTGGATTTCATAAGCAACACACCTTAGTTGTTCACACAAAGCATAAAGGTAAAAAACAATATATACAATGTTATCTTCATTTTAGATGTCAAAAAGTATTAGCGGCTCCCAGTGTTTTCTTTTGCGTGGAAACCGGGTCCAAATGGCTCTTTGGGTGTTGAAGGTTGCTGGCCCCTGCTCTAAGGCTGTTTAATTTTGTTTACTTAAATACATTTTAATATTGTAAGTAATATATTTTAAACAAACTGCTCAAAATATTAGAAACCTCATTTCCTTCTTTGATAGAGTGATTTTATGTGTCGTCTGTAGCCTAATCTAGCATCACGTGTTCAGCCTGGTTTGTTTAACCCTAATGTCAATACTGCACTGTGAAAGTCAATACAGTGGCTAAACTTAAAAAAAAAAAAAGATTGAACTTATTGTCTCAATAATCAAGGAGGAAAAGTTATAAAGCTTTTAGTGAAGTATACGCCCTGCCACCAAACACCACCCAAAAAACAACAAAAACAAAAAGAAGACCTTTTTAAAAAGAAAACGTACACTTTTTCCATCTGGACTGGACACAGCAAATGATGACAAGGATTACCACCAAACAAATACAAATACCTGATGGTGAAGAATAACAGCAAATTGTGTTTGACATGTTAAAGTGAGACTAGAAATAGACAAATGATGAGTTCATCGTGTGAAGTTTAATTCCTCCGTATTTCATATCAGATGTGAAACATACCCACAGCAATCCAGATCCCACTGTGATCAGCTTCAGAATAAAACAACAGGAGTAGAAATGTATTTATTTGGAGATGAATGGAATAAAAATGGACAATGGACAAATGATAACACACACACACACACACACACACAACTTCATATACCCACTTACTTTTTGCACAATGATCAGTCTTTTCCACAACCCACTGGCATTGACTTGAATACTTACAGGGCTTAATGCAGTCTTGTTGAACAGGCTGACTGATCTCAGAGCTGACGGGGTTAGAAACATTGCAAGAGAAACGAGCATTTAGCACGTCTTCGGCTGGTCTTGTCAGCGTCTTCTCTTTTTCTGCCACCGTTTCACCATCCATAAACCATTCGATCTTCTCATCCTGTAGGAGAAAACACAATTTATAAATTAGTTGAAGGTTTAGATTTTAAGTCTAAAATAAAAAGCTCAACCTGGCTAAAATTGGAAATATATTCATCTTTTCATACACTTTCAGTAATTTCTCAGCCTATATAATTAAATAATACATACATAGAGACCCAAGCCTCACTGAAACAACATCTGTGAGTAAATGCTTATAGACAGCACACTTCAAATCATTCTTAGTTTCAGTGGAGGAGAAATGAAGCCTTTGTCTACAGATTCTTCAACAGCTTAATTATGAGTCAGTTATTTGTACTTTAACTTATTTGTAACTGAAAATAAATATTGTTCTCACCTGACCAGCATCGCAAGTAAAAGTGACTTTTGTCTTATCACACGTCACTGTTACTTTGGGCTTCTGCACAGGGTCTGAGGAAAGAAAATGTAATTATATCAATGTTATATAAACTACTGCTGATAATGATTTTCTGCATTTACCAAGATTGTTGATTGATAAAACTCAGCAGTGACTTTAATAAAACCAAACACTTTAATCTTAATTACAAAGTATGACTAAAACAGCTTCTGATGGATTAGCACACTTGCTTGTTGTGATATATTTAGTACAAGCACAATAAATATATGTATAATGTGTTGTTACTTACCTAATACACACAAACGCACACTTGGTAAATCTCCTGCACTGGTTCCATCTGCTCTGTGAACCTGTGGGGTGTATCGTCCTGACTTGTCTTTGGTCAGTTGTGTCAGCTTTAGTGATCCAGTTGAATCAACATCATAATTTTTCCCTCTGATCACCTGTTTACTTCTGCGATAAAAGATTTGGTTTTCATCCTGGAACCATCTCAGGCTATCCGAGTCTTTTAACACATGTTGAAGTCGCACAGTAAAGTTTGAGCCTGTTGCAGCGTACACATCACAATCAGCCTGAGGGCCTGAAAGATAAAGAAATAAAGAGGAATTGCATGAAAAAATAATAATAGTCATGCTAGAAAAGCTTTCAACGATCATATGTCAATTCATCAAATGTGAAGGAAATTATTATTTTTGATTTTTTAAAATTATTTTTAAAAGGGTGAACAACAACCTGGTGTCAAGAAGAAACAAATTTGCAAAACTATTTTTCAGTTGCTGAACAACTTTAACAGTTTCATTTTCTGGGAAGGGAAATCAAAGGACGTCAGCACCTATATCACTCATCCTACACTGAGACACCATGTTATTATTTTCATGGATAAAAAACAGATTATAGAAACAACCAAGTCTCAGTAACAAACAACAAAACACTTGAATGAATCTCTTATCCCCATTCAGCACATATGAGCATGTCACAAGTATAACTATTAACAATAAATTATTTAACATATCAATATATCATAACAGAATACAATACAACAGAAAAAATGACTGATATTTTTATATCTCCATATTTCATGCATCATTCCCACTCCTTGAGTTCATTTGCTGCTTGCATTTTAGTGCCACTGCCAAAATCTGCCTTTAAATTCACTGTAAATTACAACATTTTTGTGGCGTTTTTCCCTCAGTGAAGGAGCAGTAATACTTTTTGGGATGTTTTAGTTCAGTAATTATAGCTAAATGAAGGTATTCTAGATTTTTATGATGGTAAAACACATTTCCAACAAGAGCGTCATACAGACGCAGAGAAGCAGAAATAAAACTGCACAATCAGTATAACATCTGGCCAATCAGAAGTGGTATCTTAAAGAATGATTTAGTTGACAAGTTAAAATGAACTTTTCCTTTAATAAACCTTGCGGAATTTATAATGAGATCAACTGTGCTGTACCTATGGAGCCACTGGCTAAGAGGCAGAGCAGAAGCACAGCGATGATGATGGAAGAAAAAGCCATCTTCTTACTCTTCAGGTCACATTCATGTCCAAGCGGATACTCAGTCCAAACCAGGGATCCACGAATATCCAAAGCACACAAAAGACCTTCCAACGGTGTGGGAAAAAAAAGTGAGCAAAAATGAACAAAATATATGAAACACAAACAAAAACAGCTGCAAAAAAAGCAGAAAGCAGATATGTTGCTGGCAAATATCCAGCCAACTGATGCAATCCTGACTGCCTATGCTCTTAAAAATGCTGGGTTATTTTCATAACTCAACTTCTGGTTAAAAGCTGTAGGTTCGTAAGTTGGGTTATTGTGACCAAATATTGTTTCAAAAGTCATGACTCAGGAGTTGGGTTTGTAATGTGCCGGGTTCTTCAATTCCCTCCACAGCTTGACTAATTCTGTTGGGTCACAGGTTGGGCAGCTTTGATAAAATATTGGGTCAAAAGTTTACCCAATTGTTAGGGTTGAAGATAAGCTTCAGAAGAAGCCACATCATTGTTCACAAACTGCATTTTTCAACTAGACTGTGACCTGATCAGATATCACTGGACTTCTCCACTACTATGAAATAAACCATGGTAAGTAAACTATTTTATTTAATTCAATTATTTAATTTAGCCTAAATTACCTCTATGTTGATAACAACATCTTTTTATTTTAAAATTTAAAGGAAATTATATTTTTTAAAGATAGATTGCACCAATACTCTCACCCCCTTTTTTCCCTCGTTCACTATAGACCGCACAAAGGGCACGCGCATCCCTGCACTTAGCTCGCTTGCTACTAATGATAACGTGATGGCAACAGCAACATACGTGAGTATTTATACTGCCACCACCAATATTTAGCCACCATCTTCGATCCTCACTCGAAGACCTCGGTAGCTTTAAGGTCTCCAAAGTTTATGTATAATGAAAGTAAAATAAAAAACACTAATTTACTGCTTTCTAAATATCGTTTGTATTAAGCTTTTTGGTTCTTAGTCAACACACAAGGCTAAGTTGTTAAAGGGTTAACCTGGCGGGGCTGAGAATGTTGGCTGCATTCAGACCCTGCTCAGTATACAGCTACTCTGCTCTTCACTTAGACCGAGGCAGTGCTAGCTACTCTATAACACTGGGTGAATCCGCCTGTCATTACTTCACAGACGAAAGTCGCAGACTTAATTGACCGATTGATCAATCCTGGGTACACAAGCTGTGCAATCACACTTGCTTATATTTCTTTTTAACTTATATCTATGTACATTCACTTTAATGAAAATTAAAAATGAGAAATGTTATCCTTGCTAGAGTATTGTGATGGACCGAGCAGTGAAGGAACGTCAGGCACAGGTTAAAGTGCAAAAAAAGTTTTTTTATTTGACCCCAAAACAAACTTAAATAATACAGAGAATTCAAAATCTTGGGCCCATAACAGAGGTCAAAGTAACAGACCTCTTTGTTGCCAGAAAAGCTGGCAACAAACCCTACTACTAACTCAAACAAACTAACCTACCTAAACGAGACAAAGGGGAAACTTGGCTGATCAGCCAACAAAAACAAAAACAACACACAGAAAGGCGTAGAACACACAAGCCCAACTAAAACTAACATAACAAATTCCATTTCCCCCATGATCCAGAATTGTGGTATGACCCAATTTGCAGGTCTCCACATAGGCTTGCTCCGCCCTTTTTCCGCCTTTTAGCTCATCAACCAAGGGACTGGGAGCAGCGGCGACTGAGGTAACTCAGAAAACAAAGAAAGATTAAATCATACATAAATTACAGTAAACTACAATAAACTAAAATGTGCACACTTATTTTAGAATACAGTATTACGTGATTGTATAAGTACACTAATTCTAAACTGCACAAGTATATTCAATTATTCTGAAATTAACATTAAAAATGTTTTAACTTTAGAACATCCGTGAGGTTCACCTGAGGGGGAGATCTTTGGTTGCCAGTCTTGAAGAACACCAGCACATATCCATACAAAGGTATGAAAGGTAGAGGGTCTGGATACTTATTTTACACTTAATGGAGCGCTATGGAGAAAAGTGAGTATTTCTTGTACATTTTTTTTGTTGTTGGTGGTGGTGGTGGTAGTGTGTGGCATTTTCACTGTGGGTACATTGGGGCTTCTTGGCCAGAACATCAGGGACACTGCGCTGTGCTGGCCCAAGTAAAATGACTTTCTTTTTTTTCCAAAGCTTCTGCTCTTTGTATTTGTTTATTTTACAAGAAATCTACTGAAAAGTAAAATTTTTGTTTATCCGATTTTATTAAATGAAACTGTTGTTGCTTGCAGCCTAACTTCAGGAATAAAGTCAATTTTGGCATCATCAATAGTGGATCAGTTTCCATGTTTAAAGGAGTGCCGTGGCACAGGATATATAAGTATCTACACTTCAATGGATACACACAACAACAATTAAAAAACCTGAATACTGGTCAGTTTTTCAATCAGTATACTGAGTGTCATTGTGATTATAAAAATAAATATACAGTTTGTATGTACTCAATTTCCATATCTTTAAAACATGTATGCACATTATATATTTGTTTAAATCTATTACGAAGTTGGCAAAAAGGTTTGTACAACCTTGTGACAGTATAAAGTGTGTGAAACATGATACTTGATCTTGGCTTAGTCCATCTCCTAACCATTAATTGCAAGCATTCACGACCACAGACGGGTCTGCTTCATTGTTGTTTTGTCCTCTCTGAGCAAATGTCAGGCATAGTGTTGGAGCTCACCGCTCCAGGATTACAGACAACTTGACATTAACCAAACAACTGCAAATAATCTTCTAAATCTTACTTTACTGACCCTTTTCTTTTGTTTAAAAATTACAGGACACATGGTTAGCCCTTGCAGAACTCATAGGCCAGCAACTGGATTTCTGAAGGAATGTCTACGTAATATCAGGAAAAGGCTTCGTTCTGTGAGGACGAAGAATTCAGCACCAAAGGAACCCCAAGAAAATGTTCATCTTGCCTGGTACTAGAAGATAGATTTGTTTCTGCTTTTTGCAGCAATCTAAGGTCTGTTGATGGCTGCTTCAAAGCATTTTTTGTTTTTGATGCAAGTTACCCAAAGTCATGTGCCCGGGTTCGGGAATTCCTTCACACTGTCATCTATCCCAGGAATAGATGAATCCCAGGACTCGTTTAGCTATGATGGAAGCGTAAAATGTTGCTCACAAAGGTGCATGAAATGATCCGAGAGGGAGATTCCCTCTTGCCACTTTTCCAAAGTGGTGATGTATGTTAAATACTGAGATCATCATCAATTCATCATTTTTTTTTAAAGTTAAGAGTTTTTACATGTACTCTGTTCTAAAAACAGAGATGACTTTACATAGCATGTCTTCATGTGTGTTAACATGCACATGTGCTGTAACCAAAGACCGATTTGAAGTAATGGATATAACATAATGAATTATATACTTTTTTGTTACTTGCATTTTACTTTCATTGATATATTTTTTTATGAATTTTGCTGTCTATATTCTATGTATCATATGGCAATAAAAAGATTTTTTTGAGAAAATATGTTTTGAATCTAGTTTTTATATGCTGAATTTTATAATAAGTAGAAATCTTAACCCAAATGTTAATGGTAATATAACCCTTGTGATGGGTTCTGAGTTTCGACCCAAGTTTTGGTAACCTCAACTTTAACCATTGGTCGATTTAACCCAATTTTTGGATAGTTATCCTAACGCAGTGTGCTGGGTCAAACCAATAACCCAACCCTGTTAAGTTGAAACAACCCAGCCTTGGGCTGGTCCATATTTGACCCAGCGTTGGGTTACAAATTGGATCATTTTTAAACCAGCATTTTTTTGGTGTGTAGCTTATTCTTAGGTTTTGCTTTTGATTATCAATGTACTCACCAAATACAGCAAATAGAAAGTGAAAGTAAAAAAGTAAAAAAAAAACCCAAAAAACATAGAGAACAATAGACCAGACTGGAAATGTCTGTTTTATTTAATATTATTTATTTATTTATTATTTAAAGCAGAGGAATTTACTGCGCAGCTCTCTCGCTCTCTCTCTTTCTGCTGATATAAGCGACCCTGGCTCACCCAGCACACTCTCTTTTTCTCTTTATCGGCTCTATATGACAGCAATAATAGATACAGACTTTGTTCGTCTTCACGATCCACAGCACACATAATGGTGATTGATGGGTATCGTTTTCTTGCACGCGCGTGTGCTCGCACGTAATAAATAAAGTGTTGAAAACAACAACGCTGTGATTTTAGACCCACCCAAAGCGGTGTGGATGTGGGGGAGTTCTAAAGTAAGACTATCAGACAGCAGCTGAAGATTAACAAAGTCCATGTGATCCATAAAAAGCCATAAATTAAAAAGATGATTATGATAAACATATATACATTGTTATATATACATACCAATCTGATGGTGTCTTCTGACTCAGGGTAGAGGTGGTGTGATCCTGGGAAGAGTGATAATGAAAGCAGAAGCGACTGCGGACCCGATCCGCCCCCGGAACGTATCATTTCTTGGATCTGTTTGGGATCATCATGGTGGCGTGTTTTCAAAATAATCATAATCATGCTGAAGTATCCAAAAAAAACAGCTGTATAAAAGTTGGGATATTTCTTATGAAAGAAGCGGTGTGATCCTAGTAACCATTGATTACATATTCCACCGCGGATTCCTCGTTTTCCACTGACTGCAGTTCATTAACCTGGCAGCAGGTTATGTCATACATGTCGTCTTCAGACAAAAGCACAAAACATGCTGGTTAAAATGAACAAAAACGGAAGTAAGTGAATAACAGTCACATGATTGGACTTGTGAATAGATGATTTCAGCAAATTTTGCTTGCCATCAGGTTTGTTTCAGTCCAGGCAGCTGCAGTCACTTGTCGACACTAAGTAAGTAAGTAAAACTTTATTTATATAGCACCTTTCAAGATAAAAATCACAAAGTGACTATCGTAAAATACAGAAAAGTAGTGGTCACATGACGTGGGTGTCTCCTACCCAGTGGCGTTTTTTGTATTTTTTGTATTTTTTTAAATTGAGCAATTGAAAATACAAACTCTCAAAGAGGATAACAGTGATAACAATACAAAAAAAAAAAAAAATACAATTAAACCCAGAAAAAATACATATGGCAGGCATTTAAATTTTGCATAAAGGAGAGCAGTGAAACAATATAATAAAATAAGTCAAAATTTAGAATCGCAGGAGACGGGAATATTCTTTTTTTTTTCTTTTTTTTTTTGGCATATTTGCTCTTAGTCTTTTTAAGCAAAGAAAAAAATAACTTAAAATCATTAATAAAACCAAGGAAAGATTAGAGTTCCGCCATTTAGTACAATGGATATGATATTTACCCAATAGTATGATGACGACACCCAAAGCTAGATGGTCCATATAAAAAATAATATGCTATAGTAACTAAACTAGAACCATGCCGAATAACCATTCTGTCATAACTATGGAATATTTTGTCTTTGAAGAAACTACTAATACATTTATTATTGCATTTTTTATCAAACAGATGACAATGTCCTAACAATAAATTTGGAAGCACTGATGATAAATTATTGTACATGATAAAGTTTTTAACCAAACGAAGCAGAGGCGGTGGGATCAGTTTATGAAATCTGTCATATTCACTTTGAGAACAGTTTAGACAATATTTTTCGGAGAAGTTTGTGTAACTTAGAATGAATCCGTTTTCATCCAACAAATCTGTTATAAATATAATATTTTTGTGAAACCAGTCGCTCTTGAAAATTGATTTTTGATTAAGTGTTTTTAAGTGTTAAGTTAAGGTTGAGTTATGAGGAGAGAAGTTATGGGTAAATATCATCTTCTACAAATATAAAATCTGTTTGTGAAAGTTCGATATCTTGATTGGGATTTTATTTACCTCACAATCACATTTCAAAATAAAATCTAATCCTCCTATTTTATTAAACAATGATATTGGAATCTGGAGCCACGTAGAGTCTGGCTGTGACAGACGAGATTTTAACCATTTAATTCTAAGGGTGTCAACCATAAATTCGAATTCTGGAGCTTTGATACCACCTTTATTGTATTCCTTCACAAGCTGAGATCTTCTAATGCAGTGGGTTTTATTCCTCCACAAGAATTGCAAAATAACTATGTTAGCATTATTTTTTTAGAGGAGATATATAGAGTGACAAGGATAAATCAGTTTGGAGATGCCTTCAGCTTTAGAAAGGATGTTTCTGCCAAAAATAGTGAGGTCTCTGGTTAGCCAGTGGCTAAGTCATTTCTTCATATCCATGATACGATTAGATTAGATTAGATTAAATAAAACTTTATTAATCCCTCGGGTGGGTTCCTCTGGGAAATTAGGGTTTTTTTTGTTGTTGTTGTTTTTCTAGATTAACGGTTAGAAATATTAATGTCTTCTCTTCTAATTAAGTTTTCAGATGTCGTCAGCCTAAATATTTGACTTCCGGCTGAATAATTAATTGAAACAATTGAGGAGTCACAGCTTGTATGAATCGGGAGTAGTTCACATTTTTTGATATTAAGAGATAAACCAGATGCTTAGAGATAGGTAGAGATTATACTTAAAGTTTTTTCTACCATTGATTTCTCTTTCAAAAAGATAGATGTATCATCTGTGAATTGACTTATTTTGAACTCTTTATTAAAAATTGATATTCCTTGTATGTTGTTAGAATTTTTGATTAATAGTGTTAACAGTTGAGTTGCCAATTTAAAAAGCTTCGGTGAAATAGGGCATCCTTGTCGGATTCCTCGTTGCACCTTGAAACCAGGAGTCATTCCTGGATTCAAGGAGACCGTGCTACTGATGTCAGTGTAAAGCATGTTTCAGAATTTACTTTCAAAGCCCAAAAATTCAAACGCTCTTAACAAAAAGGGATGTTTGATCGTGCCAAAAGCCTTGAAAAAGTCCAGAAACAACACATAACTGCCTGTTGTGATAAATTCTCTGTAGTCTAACAGGTCAAGAATCAGTCTAGTGTGGTTATGTATGCTTCTACCCTTCACAAAGGCTGACTGGCACTCATCCACTATTTTGGATAACCCCAAATCCAATCTATTGGATTGTGAGCTAGCAACTTGTAGTCATTGCATAATAATGTAATTGATCTTCAATTATGCAGCAATAGTTTGTCCTTAGTGTGATAACACCCCTTTAGGGGAAAGATGACCACATGACATGCATTCCAAAAAGGCATTATAAAGCAGAACTCTGACATCATTCCAAAAATGAATATTCCACTGTTAATCCATTCAGTCTTGGTGACTTTCCTTTTGACATACACCCAATTGGTATATCTAGCTCTTCAATTCTAAGCTTATCTTCCATGTTTTGCCTAAAAGACTCGTCAATTATTGTACTACATGGCCTAATTATTTCAAAAATGTTTGACAATCATCGATTGAAAAGTTAGATTCATATAATTTGTTATAGAAATGTTCTATTTCCTCATTTATTTGTTCTTGGCTGTCAATGCTAAGATTATTAAGAAGTAGTTTATTAGTTTTCTTTTTTGTTTGCTTTTGTTTTTCTTCCCAATCATCTTTCTCTCCTTTTGCTCCTTTCCAGATATAAGCTATCCAATTGACTTTGAAGATTATTTAATTTTACTTGTTCTTCTAAAGATGGGTCTGCTTTTTGACATAATCTATTCATGTCATTAATAATATCATGTTGTTTCTTTCTTTAACTTTAGAGATGTCTTTACTTATTTTTATGGCAACTTCTTTGATTTTAAATTTAAACCACTCCCATTTACTCAAGGGTGACATTTCCAATAGATTAATTAATTTTTTGTTTCATTACAAAACTTCTCATTGTCTAGAAGGCTACTAATAAACTTCCATAAATAGTCAGGGATATGCTTAACTGCACCTGGTCAGTCAGAGGTTATGCTGATATTTCACATTTAAGGACCTCATTTATCAGGTGATTAACCAAAAGTCTGTCCTTGAACACTGACCATTATTGGCCAAATTGTACCGTGTGTATTGTTTGGCATTGGGATTTCTTATTCTCCAAAAGTCAATTACATTTACTTTAGTAATAGTAATTCAGCTATAATCTCCTCATAATAGTGGCTATGTCTTCTTGGAGGAAGGCGATCCATAAAGAGGTCAGGGACCAAATTAAGTGTCCATTATTGTCAGTACTATGGTTAATTACAATTTCCAAAAACCTGTTGAACAGGATCATTGGTCCAGCTGAATGTGAAGTCCTATGGCTGAAGAAAACATAATCTCCCCATTGATCTTTCCAAAAAATTTTATCCGCCTCTACTGAATGAGTCTCTTGCAAAAAAAATAATATTGCTCTTCTGCCCTTTGCAAAAAAGAAAAGTTGCCTTACGCTTTGCATTGCTAACCTTTTTCCACTCGATAAAAGTTAATGTGAGGGTTCCCGATGGTAAGGGACAAATGGAATCTAATGGCAGGATGCTGTAAACGAACCAAACTTCAGTCAGGAGAACAACTGAGATAATCCATCCACCATACGAGGCTGGTCATTATTATACTGCTGCATGGGCTGGGCTGTAGTTACATGGTAAGGTTTTAAAAACTGAGTTTTAAGATGAACAGTGATAATAAAAAATAGAGGGAGGCCAACAGTGATCACTCACTTTGTTTAGGGGCTTGTTCAGATTAAATAGAACAAGATACAACACATTAAAACATGTTAAAAACACAACAGCCTTAATAAACGCAGAGTAGACTTTTATACTAAATTCAGGGCTGTACCTAAACTTTGTTACAGTTAGAGACAAATTTCTAAAGTAGCTGCCAAGAAACCATTTTTTATCAGGCAGATAAAAAGTGTCAGGCACCAACATTTACATTCTGTGTGCAACTTGTAAAATATTTTTTACATTTAGTCTATTATAGAGTAAGTATAGAGTATGTTTACAGCCTGTTAAATACAGTAGTTTGAGTTAGTCCACAGCATGTAAACACATTTCCTGCATGTCCAAATATCTTAATTTTCAAAATCGCTATGGAGATGTTATATACAGTGTTTTAATTTTATAAATTATTGACAATCAGCTGATATTTCAAAATAAAGTTCGCCCTTCTCACTAAATGTCGACTACTGTAGAAGTTGACTGCTTTTTTTAGATTGACTGGAACTTTTTCAGATCACGATAATCATCATGACATTGCTAAGAAAACAAATACACCAAATGTGCAAAAACATTTCTCAGTAAAAGGAATTTTGTAATCACTAACCCGCTTTATTACAGTTTAACTTTCTGTCAAGGAAACAGGAAATCAATCATCTTATGATTATTTTCCTCAGTAATAACAAGAAATTAAGCTTCTAGCCAACGTTCATTTTGACACACTACTCAAAACTGGTCGGGTGTCTTTTTCAGAGCCACTTGCTCTAAACCTTTCATTTAACATGAAATTTTATTTTCTGAAAATCACTTTCATAACTTTACATCTGCAGAAAAGATTTAAAGTATTTATCCTCATAACTGTCATGCGGGAATGTGCTTTATTTATTGAAGCCAAAGTAATGCATGGTCTAACAAAGAAAACAGTCAAAAAAGCATCAGCGATGACAGACAACACTGCATCATGTAAAGATCGCATATAAACGTTCATCAATGTTTTCGCTTGACACGGAGACGAGGGACTGTAATCACAAGAACTATGATAAGGCAGTGTGATCTTTTGAATAAGTAGAATTACTCATTTAGTCCAACAACTCTGACTTTCATTCTTTGTATAGTACAGGATTACTGTTTATTTGTTGGATCCCTTTAGTGTGAATGATACTTTTTTAAATATAATTATTATTATTTTTAAAGAAGCGAAGTTTTTGATGTTTAATTTCATTTACTACATCTACATGAACTTTGAAATGTCAACCTGATCACTCATTTGAAACAGCAGAGTGATGGTGGCAGCAGAAGCCATCTTCTTCTTCACCGTTCTCATCACATTCAGCTAACAGCCGCTTTCCTTTTAGAGGTTATTTCCTGTCGGAGCACATTATCATCACATGTTTATGTCAGTGTGCAGGTACGGTTTTGAAGAGAAGAGGCCTCGTCTGCTTTCATAGATAAGGAACAGAGCAAATGTGACACTTAGAACAAAGACTTTGCTTTTTAAGTTTTCTTACTTCACAAATAAATATAAATATAATATGTGATCACCAGTTAGAGATGTTAAAGAGGTAACCAAAAACTCAAATACAAACTGTCCTAATTTGGGTGATTACTAATAATTTAGACAAAAAATATAAATGTGTGTTTTTTCTGAAAGGATTTCCTATTAAAACCTGACAATACAAACTGATTATTCTTGATACTACAGCGTCCTGTCCTCTGTTCCCTGACTGTTCAACATTAAATTAACAGTCAACATTAAACATTGCTGAGGTTTTCTTGTTGTCATTGTTTTTTTACTCATCGCTTTCTAGGGAAAGTAAATGAAATGAAGCTGAAGAAGAACTAGAATGTCCCTTCATGATTTTATAAAATTAAAAGTGTATTTTATTTCAGATATGTGAGAATAAACACTTCTGTGAGTGTAATGTGGCAAATAAAGTTATTTATTCTTAATTTAAGGAGATCGGGGTGTGCCATGAAGCAAGATTAATGGGTTATTGATATAAGCTGAACCTGAGTCAGAGCTCAGACTCTGCATCATGTTGTCACTGAAATTTGTAAATACTCCTGTTTGGATGTTGATGCAGAAAATGTTTTTTGTTTTTTCAATTACAGCCCTAATCTGCTGACAGGCCTTTCTTTAACATTGTTTGAGCTCAAACTAAACAATCAGCGTTTTTATTATCAGACCGTTTATCATTAAGAATACCAAGTGAGTAGTATTGTCGAGGGAGTGCGCAGCAGCGCCCTCTGCAGTTTGTGTGTCGAAGTGCAAAAGCTTACAGCACCTGGTATTCCCAGGCGGTCTCCCATCCAAGTACTGACCAGGCCCGACCCTGCTTAGCTTCCGAGATCAGACGAGATCGGGCGTGTTCAGGGTGGTATGGCCGTAAGCGAAAGAACAGCTATGTAAAAGACATTTTATAGCTGGCAAATGTCACACAGTTTGATATATATTATTGTTCTAAACTTTATATGTTACGGTATAAACATGCAAACCTTGGCTATGAACTGCAGCTTCATCATTAAGCTGCAAAAATGCTTTTCCCGTAGTAACATCTCCATGATAACACATGACAGCTTATGAGTGACAGAGAACACACAGTGTGTTAGGCCGATTTGTAGGTCAAACATTTTTGTCGTTTGGAGACTTTCACTTATATACAGAACATAAAAATGTAAGCATGTGTGTATCGTTACAGCATGTATAAAAAGGCTGTTCCCACAGCGTTCTGTCGCTTACGGCCATACCACCCTGAACACGCCCGATCTCGTCTGATCTCGGAAGCTAAGCAGGGTCGGGCCTGGTCAGTACTTGGATGGGAGACCGCCTGGGAATACCAGGTGCTGTAAGCTTTTGCACTTCGACACACAAACTGCAGAGGGCGCTGATGCTCACTCACTCACCAACAATACTCAATGCTATTATATTTGTATTCTTCATGATAAACGGTCTGACAATATAAATAATCAAATTTCTAACATTTGTCTAAGTGCTTTAGTGTAAGGCAAGAGAAACCAGTGAAATAGTTATTTTATCGGTAACAATATCCACGGAAAGAAGTCAGACCATAAATGATAAAGTTATCTGAAATAATCATTTAGTCTTTAATATTATTGATATAAGTTTGGTGTGAAAGTACAAAAAGAAAAGTTATTTAGTAGTTAGTAGTTTCAGCACTTAGATGTGATGAAGTAATTTTTTACACAGTAAATGTATAATGAATAACAGATTATAATTTATTACAGGACAGAGTCACAGAGGCCGAGGGCACAGAGTCTGTCTATAATGTACTCTAATATTTTGGTATTGAAAACCCAAAATATCAGCTTGTACAACTGTCTATTTAAATAAGTATGAATGCTATTAAACGTAGTGTTTAATCATGATGTATTCAGAATAAATACAGATGCATGATGTATTTTGACCTGGCAATCTAAGAGACATTTGCACTTATTTTCCTGTGTATTGTAGGACAGAAAGTCAGTCTCATTATGTGCCGATGCTTCCTAAACACTTCGACTTGCAGCTCTAACTGAAATCTAATAAGTGTGACTGTACTCTGTTCCCTGACTGACCACCTACTCCATCCACATCATTTCATCCTTTAAGCGTAGCACTCATCCTCTCTCTATGTGCAGCAAAATCTCAGCATGTCTTTACAAACAGGTTTTAGTAAAAGTAAAACTTAGTCTTTGCTAAAAGTCATAATTTGTTTTTCTGTCTCATATCTTAGTCAAACTGCATGGATATCAGACAGAAGTGGGACTCTGTGTGTACTGCTTGTTCAAAGTCCCGGCATTTTTAATTTATGGCAATTGGTTGGTTATGCTGATGTTTTGAAACCTAAAAAGTCTCTTGGATGAGTGACGTAACGTTTCTCCCACTGACAACGCTACGTCCAGATGAACAGAATCAACTTTTTGGGATTTCCTTACCGAGATGATTGAACATGCATCAAGACATAAACAGTGATACTGTGTCAGTATATGCAGATGTCCACAAGGTGGCATCATTACATTACACATGCACATGTACAGTGTGTGGTTGTTTCGGTGTCATATTTCAAACTAAATATGAGACTGAAACATAATAATTAATTTTATTTATATACAGGTCACAGTTTACATTTTAAAATAGAAACTGCAGAATTGATCCCTACGATAGGCACAATTATTGAACAAAATGCTGAGTAATTTAGATTTTCTGGATTTAAATACCGAGAGCATCAGGTTGAGGAAACCTTACTGGAGATTCATATATAGCCTCATGAAGGTCTTTGACTGGACACAATGTCAGACTGTGTTCCAAACAGCAGAGCTCTCTGTAATAATGAATGAATTATAAATCCAGAAATATACAATTGTGACATTTTACAATTCACATAACCCCTGGAGTTTGATGTTTTACAGTGAAGAGAATCACTGGAGAGGTTTTAGAAGTCGGCCCACATGTTCTACTACTATAAATGTGACTTGTGCACTTTTTTATCACTACAAGCGTCTGCAAAGAGCAAAGACAGCAGAAAGCTCTAAATGTATTGATATGACGATTAAGCAATGATTCTTTACAAAGGTGACCACACTGCACAGCTTGAGTTACTACAGAAGACGTAAACAGTCTGACCTCCTGTCTGTCCCACTTTCTCTGGGTAACTTTGTAGTTTTGTAAGTAGATTAAAAAAATTTATTGATAATCAGCTGGTATTTCAGAGTAAGGTTTGTACATGTGGTCTAGTCACTTAAAGCCAACCACATGCTGATTATTATTTATTCAGACTGAGTGTCTATTTGGGGTCATTTCCTTTAATGTCCCTCATTTTTGTGTGCAACTACTTTATCCATTTAGCACAAAGCTGAAAACCCTAATGTAAATGAAATGTGGGAATCCCGCACAGATCACATGACTTTATCACTGGTGCTTATATTATTTCAAGTCGTCTTTCTTCAGACCACAGTGTGTACAGATGCCAGGTTTCGGGATGTTGCTCGGCGAGTTGCTGTTTTCAGCCATATTTCTGGTGTTGCCAGGTAGCTCCTGCTGGTAGCGGTGCTCATAATAATCAGGCTGTTCCTGTTCTTGATTGCTCCACTGCAAGTAAAGCTCCCTCTCATCTGTTAAAATAAGCATAGATGACAAATCAGACCTGGAGAAACACCATCATCTGTTAAAGTGTTGGTAAGAAAAAAGGTAAAGCCTGCTATTACTGAGAAAATGGCTTTGATGAGGTTGTGTCAACTAAACACGGAAGGATGAAAAAAGATAAATAAAAATAATTTGATCTCCTTTGCAGTAAACATACACAACTAAAACAATGTTGTGGTGTGCTGGAGTTTACATGGTTCAGAAAGAAGTCAGCAAATCAGGTAAGTGTGACTCATATCTAACAGAAATGGGACCCTGGCAATCCCACCCACCCTATGTGACGCCACAGAGGTGTCACATAGGCTGCAGTTTTAGGCTGCTCAATCATTATGTCAGTAAAATTTAAAAAATGCTCCAGTTAAGTGCCATAATTTTAAATAAGTAAGAGCATTGCTTGCATTTGCAGCATGGATTTTTTGAAAGATAAGGTTAAGATGCCTCGTCCATAATTTTCAAGTATTATCAGTATTTTCAAAACATATTTGAATCATCTGCAATTTTAAAACAGTGTGAAATGTCATTAACCCGCTACCATTATAAGTAACTTAACTCTAAATATAAATATAGTGGTCCTAGCACTGCACCTTGGGGAGCTCCACAAGTAACCTTTAAGAACTGTAGACTTATAAGACATATAAGAATGAAGAAAATGCAATTAACCCAAGACAGCAGTCAAAGTGATGTTTATTGTCTCCTGCAAATTAACAAATCTAAATATAGTTTTAGATGAACATGAGAAAATATTTTTTGTGATGTTATGTTCTAAGTTGAAGGCATTGTATACGTTTTTGTTGTTCGAATTTAGATGATGAGGATGTAAACCTGAGGGGGTAGGGCTAAATAACTATATACTTCTGCCTACTCCTTTTCAAACAACTGCATGGAAAGATTTTATGAAATGTTGGTGAATGTATATGTTTGAAATAAAAATGAACTGAACTGAACTTAACTGAAGCTTTTTAAGTAACTAACAGATTATATGCAGTGGTTTTAAAATAACTAAAAATAAACAAATAAATGCTCACCGTTTAGTCGCACATGCTTTTTTCGTCTGAGCTTGATAATATAAATGATGACAATAAGGATCAGCATCAAAACAATACCTGATAAGGATGAAAATAATTGTATTAGACATATAAAAGTAAAGAGTTAAGTATTTGATTCATTGCGTTAAGCTTAATTATTATCCATTTCAGCAATTAAACTGTAAAGATTTTACACAGAAGACACAACATACCTGTTCCACCACTCACTAAAACCCAGATGCTAATTCCAAATATTGTTTCAGGGAAAACTTCAGGAATGAAACAAGAAAAGAAGAAAACAATCTTATTATGACATGAGCTCAATACTACTTTAGTTCATGAACATTTGGAAAAAGGCACATTTGAACATTTGTACAGCTGATAGCAAGTAAGTAATACTTACCGGGCTTATAGCAGTCTTGTTTAACAGGCAGACTGATCTCAGAGCTGACATGGTTAGAAATATTGCAAGAGAAATGGGCGTTTACCACGTCTTTGGCTACTCTCATCAGCGTCTTCCCTTTTTCTGCCACCTGTTTACCATCCACAAACCATTTGACCTTCTCATTCTGTAGAAGAAAACACAATTTATGTATTAGTTGAAGGCTTAGGGTTCAACATCAAAAATCTAAACAAAAGCCCTCTAAAGAACAAACACTTGTCCCAGGGTTTGATTGCTTAATTATCCAATGCTTTTGTGCGTGTGTGTGTGTGTGTGTGTGTGTGTGTGTGTGTGTGTGTGTGTGTGTGTGTGTGTGTGTGTGTGTGTGTGTGTGTGTGTGTGTGTGCAGTTTTTTTGTTGCATTTCTTTGCTTTGTTTTGGGTTTTTTTCAGTGCGAGGTTCAGAGAGGTGACCCTGTGCAATTAACTGCACAATTAATAATTTGACAGACAAATTCTGAAATGCATTTCAATATTTTAATCAGTGGGACGAGGCTATTTAGTTAGTCTTTGAGTCTTTTGTAAAGATCTCATTATCGACTTAATTAATCAAACTTTAAAACATGAGGCAAAGAGAATGATTCCCAACACAAACCGAATGCAGCTAAAATTACAACTCAATCTATATTTCCCATCTTACATAATAAAATAATGAATACACACAAACCCAAACCTTGCTGTTTTAGCAGCATCTTACAGTCAACAGAGTTCAACTCCTGCTTGCTTTCAGTGGATGTGAAATGAGGCCTTTGTTCACAGATTCTTCAGCAGCTTTATTATCAGTAGTTATTTGAAGAACTCTCTAAATGAAATATCGATAAAACATGAAATATTGTCCTCACCTGACCAACGTTGCAAGTAAAACTGACTTTTGCCTTATCGCCTGTACAGTTCATCATCACAGTGGGCTTCTGCACACGGTCTGAGTAAAGAAATTTATTATTTTATTGATTATATCAAAATTATATGACGTACTGCTGACAATACATTATAAAAAAGTAATGATAATGCTGTATGACAAAATTAGACAGCAACTTTAGTTTATTAATGAGCTAGCAGTTTTCTGTGGTTTAAAGGCGCCAGTGTCTGACATCCTCGCCTCTGTCAGTGCGCCCCAGCGTGGCTGTGGCTACAATGTAGCTTACCGTCACCAGTGTGTGAATGTGGGTGTGAATGGGTAGATGACTGAACGTGTAAAGCGCTTTGGGGTCCTTAGGGACTATGTAAAGTGCTATACAAATACAGGCCATTTACCATTTATCATAAAGTGTGTGACTAAAATAGAAACAGATGAAAACATTTGCTATAACGTACTGTATTACCAGAAATATATGTATAATGTGTTGTTACTTACCTAATACACACAAACGCACACTTGGTAAATCTCCTGCACTGGTTCCATCTGCTCTGTGAATCTGTGGGCTGTAACGTCCTGACTTGTTTTTGGTCAGTTGTGTCAACTTTAGTGATCCAGTTGAATCAACATCATAATTTTTCCCTGTGATCACCTGTTTCTGTCTGCGATAAAAGATTAGGTTTTCATCCTGGAACCATCTCAGGTTATCCGAGTCTTTTAACACATGTGTAAGTGGCACAGTAAAGCTTGAGCCTGTTGCAGCGTACACATCACAATCAGCCTGAGAGCCTTTGAAACAGAAAGATGAAGAAATAGATTAGCCTTGTTAGAAAGGCTCTGCACGACTGCATGTCAATTTATAAAATTTGAAGGACATTACAAATTTTCAAAGTAGCTGTAAAGAGATCACGATGCAGATAAAAAAATTTAATGTACTAACATTCACATTCTGTGTGCAACTGTTATACAGGGGGATGTTAGCAGGCTGTAAACATAAATATACCATGAGCAATACTAATGAGTTTGTAAATAGCATTAAACACATTTCCTGCATGTCCAAATGTCTCTGGGTGACTTTTTTTGTGAGAAATTACTAAAATCCATCAGGAGATGTTCGATACAGTGTTTTAATTTGATAAATCATTGACTATCAGCTGATATTTCAGAATAAGGTTTACCTTTTTGGTCTTCTCAATAAAAGTCGACTACTGTAGAAGATGATTACGTTTTTAGATTGAACTCTGTGTAGGCTGAGTTCCTTTAATCTGCTACATCTGTGCGTGCGCTACAACCAGTTTATACACTCACCGTGTAGCTGACAAATGTCTATGATGGGACAGATCACTGAGCTCAATGATTGTTATCTTATATCCTGTTGTTTCTCTCCAGACCACTGTGCACATTTAACCCTTGTATGGTGTTCGTATTTTTGTTACTCAGCCAGTGTTCATGGGTCTGGTGGACCCGCTAGAGTTTTGGCTTTCCAATTAACACTATCAAACAATTTTATGTTAAATTACTCAACAGATGTTTACTTTATCCCAATTACGAGCCATGTGAACAGCAAACATGGTTAATTTTTTCCTTTTACCTTTGTTCAATCACATTTATGAATTAATGTGCTTCTCATTTTTTGTCAATAAAATGTTATAAAAAAAATAAAATCAGTTCTAATCAAGTGTACATATCCTTATACCATATTTTGCAGGTTTTGATGGTATATACTGCCTAAAGGGGCAACGGCCTCTAAATGGCATGGGTCTCACAGACCCGAACACCATACAAGGGTTAAACGTGAACTAAACCTAACTTCAGTTTGTCATCAGTTGTGAGCACAACATAATGTTTTTTTTAAACCAAGTGGCCTTTTTTCGTGATTATGAGACACTGAGAAGACAATTAGACTAAATCTACAAACACGTACTCAGTAACATGAATTTTGCAATCACTGAACAACTTGACAGTTTCATTTTCTATTAAGGGAA
Source organism: Oreochromis aureus (assembly GCF_013358895.1). Lineage (NCBI taxonomy): Eukaryota > Metazoa > Chordata > Actinopteri > Cichliformes > Cichlidae > Oreochromis > Oreochromis aureus. The sequence goes on along the minus strand of NC_052963.1, from coordinate 13,473,345 downwards.
CCCACAGGAAATCAGAGGTTATATCAGTCATCTGCTCAAGAGTCAAAACATTAATATTTTCCAAAGTGATAACAAGAAAAAAAGCTTCTTGTCGACGCTACTTTTGAGACACTAGTCGAAGCTGGTTGAGTGCCTTTGTTCAGAGGCACTCACAAACTGACTCGTGGGTAATTGCCCCACACCTTTCATGTAGCAAAAACGGAAGAAAAAACCCCATTATCTTTTAAAATTTTAACCATATGTTTTCTGTTTCTCTCCATCTTAACCACAAGCGGTTCTCAAGACTCTAACAGAGAGCTCTGAACGTCTGCCCGTGACCGTTACCACTTCCCTGTGACTCCTGCATGTAAAAGTCTTACCTAAAAAATGCCTTTCACAACTTTACAGCTGCAGAAAAGACAGAAAGGCATTTATCTTTATAACTGTCATGTGAGAATGTTCTTTTAAAAAAAAATGTAAAAATTCAAACAACCAAGTCAACATGATGCATGATCTGCAAAGAAAACTGTCAAAAGGCATCACTGACATCGTGTGAAGATCACTTATTCCTGTTTATAAATAGTGCTGAAATAATCAAAACCTTCAAAGTAAAACTAAGAAGTGAAGTGATGCAGTTTGTGACTTATAGATTCCACAGATGGAGGTGAAGCGCCGCAACGCTACACCCCACTCTGTGTGTGGTTGACTCTAACCTACGTGGATTTTGTTACTCATCAGTTAAATGTATTTTTTATGAATTTGAAAGTCTTTATGTAAAGACAGTGATATGATAAGTCCAGTCCAGTGAAGAAAAACTTCTCTTTATATGTATATAGTTTTTTTTCAGCCAACGGTGTTCAGTTTCAGAGTTTTCTATTGAGAATTAAAGCCAGATTTGCAGTTTATAAGCACGGAACAAACCGTTAGTGAAGTTAAATGACAGGACAGAAAGACAAACGATTAGAGAGATTAAATGGAATCTAGGTTTTTAAATAAAATGATCATATTTATGCTTTAGTTCATCAACTACAACTAAAGGAAGGTGTTTTTGCGTGGGAGCTTTTTAGTGGGAGCTTCATACAGAAAAAGAGGACTGCATGCCACATAACAGCAGATCAAGTGTCTGTGATATGTTAACAATTATTCAGTCTGCAGCTACACACTTATAAATGATTTTGTGTTTCAAAAAAACATTTGAACTTTGACATTTAACACTTGAAATCAAAGCCATTAAATTTGGATTTTAAAGCTAATTGCTCATACAGTGCACCAAAAACTACCAAACTACACCTGACAGCATAAAGAGATGAAGTGTAGCGTACCTGTGGAGGCAGTGATGAAGCAGCAGAGCAGAAACACAGCGATGGTGGCAGCAGAAGCCATCTTCTTCACCGTTCTCATCACATTCAGCTAACAGCCACTTTTCATTTTAGAGGTTATTTCCTGTCAGTGCACGGTATCATCACATGTTTATGTGCGTGCGCATGTATGGTTTTGAAGGGAAGTGATCCAAGAGGCCTCGTCTGCTTTCATAGATAAAAAACAAAGCAAGCAAATGTGACACTTAGAACAAAGTGCTTTTTTAGTTTTCTTGCTTCAGCAAATATATATGAAATATATATAAAAATAATCTGTGATCTCCAGTTAAAGAGATGTTGAAGAGGTAACCAAAAACTCAAATACAAACTGTCCTAATTTGGGTGATAATTCGTAATTTAGACATAAAATATACATGGATGCTTATCTGAAATGACTTCCTCTTAAAATCTGATAATACAAACAGATTTTTCTTGTTACTGCTACAGTCTCCTTTTTGTTGGTGTTTTTCCTTTCACTGTCAAAGGAAAGAAAATTAAGTTAAATTGCATGAGAAAATGAATATCCCATTATTATTTTGTAAAATTAAAAGTGCTTTTTATTTTACATAGGTGAGAATAAACACTTCTGTGAGTGTAATGTGGCAAATAAAGTTGTGTATTCTTAATTTAAGGAGATCGGGGTGTGCCATGAAGCAAGATTAATGGGTTATTGATATAAGCTGAACCTGAGTCAAACTCTGCATCATGTTGTCACTGAAAATTGTAAGTCTCCTGTTTGGATGTTCATGCAGACAATGTTATTGTAAAGAATACTGACTGAGTAGTATTGATTATTATTGAGAGAGTGAGTGAGCAGCAGCGCCCTTTGCAGTCTGTGTGTAGAAGTGAAAAAGCTTACAGCACCTGGTATTCCCAGGCGGTCTCCCATCCAAGTACTGCAGGCCCGACCCTGCTTAGCTTCTGAGATCAGATACGATGAGGCGTGTTCAGGGTGGTATGACCGTAAGAAAGTGGTTTGCTAAGAAACAGCCTTTTTGAGGCTGTCAAGACTGTCCTATGTGTCCTGTGCTAACAGTTCTAATAAATGTGAGTACAAGAGAGAAGGACACCATACTATGAGTTGAAACATGAACTTGTTATTTATTGTTATGGATTTCAAAATCTTATTTGGGCTTTGTGTGTACCCATTTTCAGTCGTATTAACTTCAATAGCAGGAAATGAAATAGGCTGCTACAAATAATCATTTAACTGTAATACTGAATAAAATTTCAGTTTATGTAAATGAGGTGCATGTGAACTGAAGTAAATGAGAAACTTCAGTCTCATGTTGTCACTTTGGGCCAGTGTGTGGTTGTTTCTGTGTCATATTTCAAACTAAATATGAGACTAAAATATAATCATTTTTATATACAGGTCACAGTTTACATTTTAAAATAGACAAAAACAGCAAAATTAGGCACACTTGTAATTACAATTATCCAAATCCAAATTTTTGCATGAAAAAGAAAAATCTAAATATGTGTTTTATTATTCTTTTGCTTGTGTTTAAAGCAGTAACAATGATTTAACTTCATTAAAATTACAATTAAAATTAAAACCAATGTCTTAAAATCACTCACTGTCAGTAACTACAAGTCACTTTTTCATTTATAAACATACATCACACATTTCACACATTTAAAGACCTTTATGTACCATCATATTCAAAAATTTGTATCATAACAATAAACTGACTGTTAAAATTAGAAATTATTATTAAAATTAATCTCCGATGAACCGATCACTGACAGGAGCTGTGTAGGTGTTTGGTGTGATGTGGACTGTGCAGTTTGGGGTGGAGGCTCTGATCCAATCTCTGGCTGGTAACACTGGCTTTACATACCCAGATCATCACCTCTCTGATGAGGAAGGAGCCTGAGGTACTGGTGAGGTTGAGGAAAACTTACTGGAGATTCATATATAGCCTCATGAGGGTCCGGAGCCTTTGATTGGACACATTGTCAGACTGTGCTGACAGCAGAGCTCTCTGTAATAATGAATGAATTATAAATCCAGAAATATACAGTTGTGACATTTTACAACTTATATCACACCTGGAGTTTGACATTTTTAAAGGGAATCACTGGAGAGGTTCTGGGAGACGGCCCACATGTTCTACTACTATAAATGTGCCTTATTACTTCCCCGTGCACTTTTTAATCACAGCAGGCATCTGCACATTGCCTGAACCTTCGTTATATGAATTTTATATTATATTTATTTTTATTATGTCCAGTGGTGCAAAATCAGCAACAAATATATCATCTAGTGCATGGTTGTGGGAATCTTTAAATCAGAAAGAAGAAAACATACATATGGATTATTATCAATCTTACTACAAAAGTCCTGAACTTTCACTGTCACAGCAAATACACACACACACACACACACACACACACACACACACATATATATATATATGCTACCACGCAAGTAACCCTGGGGTTACATGAATAGGATGAGGGACCTATGGATTCTTCGATACCCAACATCAACAATGTTGGCGAAACAACTAGTAGCTCAGTGTTCCAACATTCGAAAGAATGACTGCTCTCACAGCTAGAGATTGACGAGGTACAACATAAATGCTACGGCAAGGAGGAGTCAGGACGCCAGGTCAGGGGGGAGATATCATCACCCCCACCCGAGATTGGGTACCAAGCAACAAGTGCGATAGGAGAAGGATCGTTGGGTGCGGCCAAGCTTGAAACCTGGATCCCCCATAGCCAGTTACCAAGACCACGTGAAGTACCCTCAGAAGATCTACTAGATGATGCTAATGCAGCACTATGGATGATAACTACAGCCACCATTACCGAGACTAACAAGCTGATCTACAATACGGTAGCAGTGGCTACAAGTTCAACAGCCACAAGGGGCAGTACCCTCCATGGAGAAGGAGGCTAGAGGCTAAGATCAAGGTAGCACAGAGGGAGGTTAGCTAACTATCGGAGTTGCAGAAAGGTGCAATGAAGAAGGTGCCTACGAAGTACGGCAAGCTGTCCATACCTGAGGGCTTGGAAACTGCCAAGCAACGACTCACAGCCTTGGCCAGCCGCTTGAAGAGGTACACCAGAGAGATAGAAGGCAGGAGAATAAACCAGCTGTTCTCCACAGAACCAGCAAAGGTGTACTCTCAGTGGCAGGGGAACAATATGAGAACAGCACTACCAAGGCTGGAGACGGAACAATACTGGAAGAGCATATGGGAGAAGGACGCAACCCATAACGGCAATGCTCAGTGGCTAGTGGATCTGAGGGCAGACCACAGCAACCTCCCTGAACAGGGTCTAGTAACCATCACAGTGACAGACATCCAAGAAAGAGACTCTAATATGAAGAGTTGGACAGCACCAGGCTCCGACATGGTTCACGCCTACTGGCTCAAGAAGCTGACAGCACTCTACGAGTGTCTGGCAGCACAAATGAACCAGCTGCTAGTTGACGAGAGACAGTCCTGATCCCCAAGGACTCCCAGAAGGGACTGGCCCCCTCCAACTACCGACCAATAACCTGCCTCAGCACCATGTGGAAGCTCCTGTCAGACATCATAGCGACTAAGATGAACAGGCACATGGGTCAATACATGAGTGGGGCACAGAAAGGGATGGGCAAGAAATACCCGAGGCGCAAAACACCAGATTTTTGTCTGATTGTTCGGTAGACCGAACAATCAGACAAATTCGGTAGATTGAACAATCTGATCCACACCACCAGGATATACAGCAATGACGTCAGAATGTCGTTCGGTCTGGAGAAGTGTAGTCGGATGATAACAAAGAGAGGGAAGGTAGTCAGAACTGAGGGAATTGAACTACCAGAAGGCAACATTGCAGACATAGAGGACAGCTACAGGTACCTGGGGATCCCACAGGCAAATGGAAACCGTGAAGAGGCCGCTAGGAAAGCTGCAACCACCAAGTACCTGCAGAGGGTCAGGCAAGTCCTGAGGAGTCAGCTGAACGGTAAGAACAAGATCTGGGCTACCAACACCTACGCTCTGCCCCTGATCAGGTACCTGGCTGGGATAATAAGCTGGCCAAAGGAGGAGATAGAAGCCACTGACATCAGTACAAGAAAGCTCCTGACCCTGCATCGAGGGTTTCACCCCAAGTCCAGCACCCTGAGGCTATACGCTAAGCGGAAGGAAGGAGGCCAGGGACTGGTGAGTGTCAGCACCACAGTCCAGGATGAGACAATTAACATCCATGAATACATCACGAAGATGGCCCCAACCAACAGTGTGCTCAGTGAATACTTCAGGTAGCAGAAACCCAAGAAAGAGGAGGGAGACGAGGAACCATCATGGAAGGACAGGCCCCTGCACGGTATGTACCACCGGCAGATAGAGGAGGTGGCTGATATCCAGAAATCCTACCAGTGGCTGGACAAAGCTGGACTGAAAGACAGCACAGAGGCACTAATCATGGCAGCACAAGAACAAGCACTGAGCACAAGATCCATAGAGGCTGGGGTCTATCACACCAGGCAAGACCCCAGGTGCAGGCTGTGTAAAGATGCCCCTGAGACAATCCAGCACATAACAGCAGGGTGCAAGATGCTAGCAGGCAAGGCATACATGGAACGCCATAACCAAGTGGTCGGCATAGTATACAGGAACATCTGTGCCGAGTATAACCTGGAAGTCCCAAGGTCAAAATGGGAGATGCCCCCAAGGGTGGTGGAGAATGACCGAGCTAAGATCCTGTGGGACTTCCAGATGCAGACGGACAAAATGGTGGTGGCTAACCAACCGGACATAGTGGTGGTAGACAAACAGGAGAAGACGGCCGTAGTTATCGATGTAGCGGTCCCGAATGACAGCAACATCAGGAAGAAGCTCGAGAAATACCAAGGGCTCAGAGAAGATGTGGAGGGTGAAGGTAACAGTGGTCCCAGTGGTAATCGGAGCACTAGGTGCAGTGACTCCCAAGCTAGGTGAGCAGCTCCAGCAGATCCCAGGAACAACATTGGAGATCTCTGTCCAGAAGAGCGCAGTCCTAGGAACAGCTAAGATACTGCGCAGGACCCTCAAGCTCCCATATATATATATGTAAGAGAGAGAGAGACCATCAAGTGTTGGTAGGAAAAAGGTAAAGCCTGCTATTACTGAGAATTGACTTTAATGGGGTTGTGTCAACTAAACACAAAAGGATAGAAAAAGGACAAATAAAGATCATTTGATCTCCTTTGCAGTAAACATACACAACTAAGACAATGTTGTAGTGTGCTGGAGTTTATATGGTTCAGAAAGAAGTCAACAGATCATGCAAGTGTATGACTCATATCTAACAGAAATGGGACCCTGACAGCCCCACCCACCCTATATGACACCACAGAGGTATCACATAGGATGCAGTTTTAGGCTGCTCAATCATTATGTCAGTAAAATTTTAAAAAGGCTCCAGTTAAGTGCCATCATGGCTTTTTTGGAAGATAAGGTTAAGATGCCTCGTCCATAATTTAACAATATTTTCAAAATATATTTGAATCATCTGCAATTTTAAAAAAGTGTGAAATGTCGTTAACCCGCTACCATTTTAAGTAACTTAAGTCTAAATATAAATATAGTGGTCCTAGCACTGCACCTTGGGAAGCTCCACAAGTAACCTTTCAGAACTGTAGACTTAACTCAAGCTTTTTAAAATAACAAATTCTCACCGTTTGGTGGCACATGCTCTGTTCTCGATACAACAAACGAATACAATTAGGGTCACCAGAACAATACCCGATGAGGATGAAAATAATTGTATTAGACATGTAAAAGTACAGAGTTAAGTATTTGGTTCCTGTGTTCATTAATTCAAGCTTAATTACTCTGCATTTTAGCCATTCCACATATATTAAACTGTAAGAATTTTACACATAAGACACAACATACCTGTTCCAACACCCAGTAAAAGCCAGATTTCTTTCATTGTTTCAGGGAAAACTTCAGGAATAAAAAAAGAAAAGAAGAAAAGAATTTTAATATGATACAAGCTCAATAAAATGACTACTTCAGTTCATGAACATTTGGAAAAAGGCACATTTGAACGTTTGTACAGCTGATAGCAAGTAAGTAATACTTACCGGGCTTATAGCAGATTTGTTTAACAGGCAGACTGATGTCAGAGCTGATGGTGTTAGAAGTATTGCAAGAGAAATGGGCGTTTACCACATCTTTGGCTGCTCTCATCAGCGTCTTCCCTTTTTCTGCCAACTGTTTACCATCCACAAACCATTTGATCATAAAAAATAAATTTTTCATTCTGTGGGAAAAAAAACACCACAATTTGTGGATTAGTTGAAGGCTTAGGGTTCAACATCAAAGGGTTTGATTGTTTAATTATCCAATGCTTGTGTGTGGGGGTAACTTTTTTGATTCATTTTGTTTTTTGTTTTTGTTTTTCCAGTGTAAGGTTCAGCCAAAATATATGAAGGTTTTTGTTCTTTTTCTTTTTTGCGTGTGATGACAATTAATGAAAACAACATTAAGAACTAATAAAAATTAGTAAAGACATTTATAACAGCAGAATTATGATATTAAATATATTTCACCATATTTTTACTCAGTGGGTAGAGGCTTTGAGTGTTTTGTAAACATCTCACGATCAACTTAATTCATCAAGCTTAACTTTAAAACATGGGAAAAAGAGAATGATTGCCAACAGCAGTCGTGTGTGGCTAAATTAACAACTCAGTTTATATTGTCTTACACTTGGGATTCTTGCCCATCTTATGTAATAAATGAATGTAATAAAATAATGAATACATACAAAATCAAACCTTGCTGTTTCAGCAGGATCTTATTGTTGCTTCTCTTCTGATCACCATGGACATTTAAACATAAACTAAATAACTTCAGTTTGTTCTTCTTAACCAACCCCTTAATGATCTTAACCACAAATGGTACTCAACAATCTGACCCACTGAGGCCTCTGAATGCCTGCCAGTGACCATTACCACTTCCCTGTAACTCCTGCATGAAAATGTGTTTCCTGAAAAATGCCAGAATTTTACAGCTGCATAATCAAAACATTCAAAGTAAAACTAAGAAAGAGTGAAGTGATGCAGTTCATGACTTATAGATTCCACACATGGAGGTGAAGCAGAGGAACACTATGCCCTACTCTGTGTGTGGTTGACTTTAACCTACATGGATTATGTCACTCAACATCTAACTATGCATTTTTTATGGAATCGAACATCTTTATGTAAAGACTGATATTTTAAAATAAGTAGAATTACTCATCCAGTGCAGTAATAAAAATCTGCATGCTGTATAACAAAAGATCAAGTGTCTGATCAATGTGTGTTAAAAAAAAATTATTCAGTCTGCAGCTAAACACTTGTAAATGACTTTGACATTTAACACTTGAAATCAAAGCCATTAGGTTGGATTTTAAAGCTAATTGTTCATACAGAGCACTAAAAACTACCAAAAACTACACCTGACAGCATAAAGAGATGAAGTGTAGCGTACCTGTGGAGGCAGTGATGAAGCAGCAGAGCAGAAACACAGCGATGGTGGCAGCAGAAGACATCTTCTTCACCGTTCTCATCACATTCAACTAACAGCCACTTTTCATTTTAGATTCAGTAAAAAGGATTCAGTAAGAGGTTTAGAGGTTATTTCCTGTCAGAGCATGGGACCCTAACATGTTTACGTGCGTGCCCATGTATGGTTTTGAAGGATCTTGATCCAAGAGTTTTCTTGCTTCAGCAAATAAATATAAATATAATCTGTGATATCCGGTTAGAGATGTTCAAGAGGTAACCAAAAACTCAAATACAAACTGTCCTAATTTGGGCGATAAATTTAGTTTTTTAATTATCTCTGTAAGGAAAGTAAATGAAATGAAACTGGAGATGAAATTGAATATCCCATCATGATGTTATAAAATAAAGAAGCCTTTTAATATGGCAAATAAAGTTATGGACTTTTGTTTTTAAATTTCAGGTCATTTTGGTGTCCCGTCAGTTTTCTTTTCGGGGCATCTTGTGGGGCTGGATGTTGCTGTTATTTACCTGCTGCAGAGTGACAATCTCACCTGCATGTTACTGGCGCCATTGTGACGAACACGTACCATCTAACCACTTTTGCTGCTCAGGATTGGTGTCACCACGTCTACTGTCTCCTGGGTTACTAACTGTCAGTGAGAGAGGCCCCAGTTTGTACAAATGTGGGCCTTCCTTGTCTGGTGTGGTTAGTTAGCTTTACTGGGGCATCACAGAGGATGGTCCTGGTCTCATTCTCGTTTAGTCTGTAAACCTCAAATTTCCGGCATAACACTGGCACACACCACCTGCAGAAGTTCTCTGATGACACTGTGGTGGTTGCAGTCGCCTACTTCTGAATGTCAACGAGGCAAACAGATGGTGGTTGACTACTGGAGGAAAAAAAGAAAGCCCATTAATATCATGATTGAGGATCTGGAAACAGTGGCTAGCTACAGGTACTTGTAGTTAACTTTTACTCACAAATGACAGACTTGATTAGAGGACCAACAGTGATGTTGTGTACAAGAAGTGGACGAGCAGACTGTTTCCTGGAGAAGCTCAGATCCTTTAGCATGTGCAGCAAGACGTTGGAGGTGGCAAGTGGGGCTTACTTTGGTGTTAGGTTGGAACCAAGTCACAATTGTGACTTGTGAATTATGACTCACAACTGAGTCACAACTGACCAGCACAACTGCCTTGCAAAAAAGGTGTTAACACAGAGATTGTACTGCACACTCAACCTCCTCTTTAGTTACAAACTCAACTGAATGTCTTGGTTTTATGTTAAAGAGTAAATATACAGATGACTTCTGGTTTGCTGCAGGGATTTTCAGATCAGGTTTATCATGACCAACTATGATAGTGCTGATTCAGAGATTTCAATGTCAAACTGTTTCCTTTCATCATCTGAATCTGACTCAGATTTCATTGAACCTTTAGAGTCTTTAGAGTCTTTAAACCCAAAGCACCCCGCCGATGCAGAAAGAAACACATTTGAGCTGGTGATCTCCCATGATGTGTGTTTGGATGATGTTACTCTTTCTAGATTCCAGTTATTTACATTTACGTTTTTTGTAAACCTTTCCTCATTCACGAAACATTTCTCAGCAGCAGCAAACACAACCTCACCACAGAGGAGCTTGTAAGCACGTTTAACAACTCCCACTCAAGCATTTTGGTTTTGATGTCCCCATTCTGGAAGAAAGTCAATGAGGAATTAAGAATTTTGAAGAGGAAATGCAGAAAGGCCAAGAGGAAGTGCAAAAGGGCGAATTAAGAATAAGAATAAGAACAACTTTATTTATCCCGAGGGAAATTCTTTTGTCCTGTACATGCTCAAAGCAGCAGGAGAGACAGGGGAACAGATGAATAAGATATAAGATATACAATATATACAATAAGAATAGTGTACAGTAATATAATATATGAAATTAATTGCTTCTGCCATAACTCGGGAAGTGAGGAACATCTGTCTGTCACAGCTCATCGCTAACCAAGGTTATCAATCAATAAAAATCAGTTATTGGTCCTTCCATAGTAAAGTGTGCAAGTGATTAATTTACTCATAAAATTTCAGAAATCCATCCCAAGTTTAAGACTGAATCGACAAAGCCAAATCCTAAATCAGTTCTCTGAGATCTCACTAGAAATCTTGGAAGACGCTGTGACACTAATTCTTCCACCTGCCTGTCATACTGTAGCACTGCTTGGTTTTTAAAAGGTGTTTTCTGGAGAGCTGGTTCTGATATTTTAATTATTCTAAACTACTTTCTGTGATCTGGGATTTTCCTATTTAAAACTAATGTCA